>NW_008710370.1:3578560-3700670 GCF_000327385.1 Lottia gigantea
ATCTTCATAAAAGACAAACACATATTCCATCTGAAATCAATACGTTAAAGTCCGATAACTAACAAAAAAAAATGAGGTAGACATACATGGGTTCATTAGCTATTCTCTGCCCTTTTTTCAAGGAGAAAAAATAAATGTTTCAGTCAAAACTTTAAAAAAAAAAATTTACAAGGAGAAAATCAAACCTACAAAAGTAAATTGTAATCTTTTCGAGAGACTTTGGTTGGCAAGACCCAATAGAATAGAATATCTCAGATTTTCACTATCACGCTTGGTCAATTCCAGTATTCCAATATTTCTTTTAGATTCTTCTTTAAATTTCGTTAGGACTCTCCCTCGGGCGATGATTAACAATTTTCGTTAAAGTGCCAGAGTGTCAACAAGATAGAAATTAATAGCGTTTCGAAGAACTCGTGACAAATATTTTCGACGATTTTGATATGGTTTCTTCTCACAATTGATAAGAAATTACCTCGTTTCATTTAAATCCATCATTAATTGTGCCATCTAAAATGTTCATGACGGACGTTTTCGCATGGCAGTTTAAAAATGAAACGTGAAAAGAGATGACTACATTCAGAATAATATAATATAATTAATAAATTAAATAATTATTATAAATGAATATATGACTAAAAAAATAATTGAATGTATTCATTGGCTTCTTTTCCAATTAGGAACAGTTTTTAGGTTATGGTGTACGATTAGTGAAAACAACAATATTCCGAAAGTAATCGGCTACTTTCAAGAAATACAGCTTTGAATTTATTTCAATGCATTGATTTATTCAAAACCGTGGCCACCTTTTCAGCGTCCATGATGGCATTGTTTTCAGAAAGATACTACACAATCATAGATATATCGTTTATGTCATTCTGTGTAACTATTTTGCGGATTCTAAATCATTTATGATTGTTCTATCCGGGCCTAAAAAGATAAAACCGTTTGTGTCAGTCGATAGAGCTCAATTTAATTTCAGTTATCCACAGTGCTAATTAGAATTACAATCTGACGTCCGGTAACACTACAAATCAAACAAATCATACTGTGAATGTTTACTCATCTCAGATCATCACTACGTTATAGACATTGTTAATTTCTGCCTATGGAAAGTGGAAGAGCCAAATATTGGTATGACATCGGTCATTGGCGAGCAGTGGGAAAACTACTCCATTTTGTTGTCAAATCTAAAAATTATTCTATACAAAGTGTAACGAAACATCAGTTTCTGTCTGTATGTTCCTTTCTCACCTTCGTTATCGTAAGCCGGAAAGGATACATGTTTTTGGTTTTTATTGATAATTATGCATATGTACAGATGAGAGATTTTTATCATACTTTCACCACGTGTATCTTCTCCGAGTTTGCGACCTTTGCCAAAGTCTCAAGTCTCATTATGAGAATGAGGTGGACGCAAGTTAATAAGAATTCATAAACAACCTTGACGAAAGAAATCACAGCTTCCCAGGCACCAGCAACCGGAGGCCAGTAAAACAGCCGTAATTGTGAGCTGAACCACGGCCAATCATTTTGTATACATCCACTTGTATCTGTCTATATCTCGTCAATTCTCAAAGTTCATGATTCGATCTTCCTATATTTTGGAAAAAACTATTATGTGATTCAGTTGTAAAGAATGAATTCATCCATGTATAATTTTTTCTTTACTGTAGGATACTCCAGTTCCCGATTTTCCAGCACAGTTGTAAGTGGTCGCCGAAGTCGATCCTTAATTTGGTGAATATCCTTTGGGTCTTGTTCTCTAATGACAGACTTTGGTTTATCGGGATGCATACCTTCACTTATGGAATTTATTTCATAGCGAGGATTGGGCACTTCCTCATGCATTTGTTTGTCCTCAGAATTCAAAAGATAGTCCTCTTTTTCTAAGGGATAGTCTATAGGCTGTTCGTTGTTGTTGTCATCATTTTGTTTATATAGACCTGTAGACACCGGGCCATCGTGCATGTCGACAGATACACTATCCATACTATCTTCTGGCAAAATATCCACAGACTCGTTCTCATTCATTACCGGAGATCTTCGTGGGGTATGGTTTGGTTCTGTTGGCATCTCAAACAGATCGGGTGAGATATCATCCAAATCGGTGTCATCTGTGTCCACCTGACCGGTTAAATTAGTTCTTTGCGTACCGAATGTAACCATTGTGCTGGAATTACTTCCTTTTGTATTAGTACTATTAGAGTCAACGGGACTTGGCGTGGTTCTCTGGCGTATCATCATAGTCCTTATCATTCTGATACACTTTATGATTGCACAGACGATACTAAGTGTCAAGAATATTATTATAACTATTCCATTTGTTGTACCAGGTTTAAAGTTTCGCTTGAGCATCCCAATAACGGCTGCAATTATCACAATATATGGAGACAGCACATAACCAGAAAATCTATCTAAGACGGTTAAATCGGTCAGCACATAAATCAGGTAATGTGTGGCTAAAATGAGTAAACAAACGAGAGACGCAATAGATTCACCTGAAGGTACAGCGTCCCAATACACTACACACACCGCAAGATTAATGTAGAAAATGATTGCAGTCCAGGCAGCGTAACCTGCCACACCATTTTGCACAATGATAATAACAAACCAACGTTCCCTCCCTCTGCCTTCATTTCTTAATCTCTTGGTACATTTATCCAATTTTCGGTAAGACACGATAAGCGCCATATGAAGTGATGCTGTTGCAAGAAAAATAATGACTGTTGATGCGGTCAGGTGAGTCCGATCCCAGACAAAAACCCATCCTAATGTTGCAAGATAACTGATTGAGAGGTACATGAAAAAGAAACACGATAACAGAGTTGGGTTAGAATACACGGGCTTAAGTTCGTTGGTTGTACGGCACACTGACACGACACAATAGAGTAGGACCAGGAAATGCCATACATATACAACTGTCCAAATAGCTAATACATCATTTGAGGGAGTTAAATCCACTGAAAAATGGTTGGTAACGTTATCAGGTCCGTTAATT
The DNA here is from genome assembly GCF_000327385.1 of Lottia gigantea. Classification (NCBI taxonomy): domain Eukaryota; kingdom Metazoa; phylum Mollusca; class Gastropoda; family Lottiidae; genus Lottia; species Lottia gigantea. Next base: position 3,581,559 of record NW_008710370.1, read on the forward strand.
AATATACCTGTAAAGAAGTAAGATTACATAAAAATAGCTTCAATAATTTTGGGTGGTTTGACGACAATGCTTCAAGACAATCAGTTACTTCCAACGTAAAAATTTCATGTTTCATTAAAATAGAAAATGGGACTGTCTGTTTGTTGAACTGGATTGATTCTTTTTAAGCACATTTAATTCAAAATGTTCAACTCGTAGAACCCCCTGGTAAAAGAAGTATTATAAATGGATATTATAAATATTGCCAACATCGTTTACTACCTTTATTTTAATCTATATAGACACAGCTTTATGGAACAACGATCACTGGTTAAAGTTTTATGCAACGTTTCGACGTGTTTTCCCCAATATAATTTCTATCAATAAAAGACTCCAATACTAGCAATAGTTGTTTATTTTTTTTAATTCATTTACTTTATTTCAATTATTGTACTTAATCAGCCTGTATATTATTTTAAGAATTATGTACCTCTTATTGTACCTGTTAAACGGGGACGACGGGGGAAACACGTCGAAACGTAATATAAAATATTAACCAGTGATTTTTGTTCCATAAAGCTGTGTCTATATATCGTACTCACAATTGCTAAATAATAGTTTCATAATAAGGTAGATTGCAGCGCCACTTTTTAAAGTGATTACGTTCTTACCTACAAGTGGACCCAGTATATTGATAACTTGTAAACCAATGAAGGTAATGCAGCTTACAACCATCATACAGATAATACCAGGTCGGTGTTTACTTGTTGATTGTTCTTCCTCATCTGTTACGCAGCACCCATACTGAAAATTAAACAGAAATTATTGTTCTCTCTTGTAACTAACTTCACTAGAATCTTGATATAACGGCATGCATAGGTGAGTAAGATTTTAACTTAGATTCCGTTGACAATGATCCTGGCTATAAAATTTGTAAATTGTAAGTACACTTTGTGTGTATCCATAATGTCTAAGCAGTATATTTTATAGAAAGCTACAATTATTCCCATTCTACCTACACCTATTTAATTGGTACAGTGCTACCACTATATCATTGCCTCCGCAATGGTAAGCGGATTAACGCCAAACAGTTCAAAACATTCTGCGAAACCATCGCCTTCTAATCTTAGTCTTGGTCAAGCTTTTAATTTAGATTCTGTTGACAATGACCCTGGCCCCAATCCACAATGCTTTATAAGTTAAATGTGTTAAATGTATACGAATATAATGAGTACATTTGTAAATACATGTAAATGGTGTATTCATAATGACGAAGCAAGAAAATTGTATTAACTACAATTGTGTATTCACATTCTACTCACACCCATTTTATTTGTACAGTGTTCCCACCATGAATTCCCATTGTGTTTTATTTTAATTAATTGGTACAGAGATACTTTTACGTATTCCCATTCCACCTACAACTATTAAATTGATGCAGAGGTACCACGATGAATTCTCATTGTGTCTTATTTTAATTAATTGGTACAGAGATACTTGTATGTATACCCATTCCACCTACAACTATTAAATTGATGCAGAGGTACCACAATGAATTCCTATTGTGTCTTATTTTAATTAATTGGTACAGGGCTACTATTAATTCCCATTGTGTGTTTGTTTTTAAATTAATTTGTACAGAGCTACTAGTATGTGTTGCCATTCTACCTACACCTATTTGGCAAGGCTCCTAGCTAACTAATTACGCCATACAAAACAAACAGACCGTTGTCTTTGCGGAATGTGAATTCTTTAGATGTTTTTAAAAACAACTCAAGACGCGTTTCTTTCTAACTGCTTTTAAGGATTTCTTGCAGATTTTATTTTATTCTTTATACTTTAAACTGACTGCATTCATTTAAGACTGTTTTGAACTGCTTGGTTTTTTTTTTCGTATTAGTGGGTGCTTTGTATTTTATGCTTAATGTGAACCGCTTAGAGTAGTAGTTATTATTATAAAATGCGCTCTATAAATATTGTATCTATTATTATTATTAATTAATTGGTACAGTATTGTTTTATGTATTCCTATTGTTTCTTACTTGATACATGGCAACTTTTGTGCATTCCTATGCTACTTACAACTATTTTATTAATAACACACATTTAATTTGTACAGAGCTACCACTATGTATAGTATACCGCAGGTGTCTTTAATTTACTAGTACACACCCATTATTATGTATTCTGATTCTATCCACACCTATTTAACGTACACATAGCTACCAATATGTATACCCTTTTCTTTAACTATTTAACTATTATTATGTATTATAATTCTACCTTTAACTATTTATTCCCATTGTATCTTCTTTTAATTAAATAGTACAGATCTACTATTAGTATTATGTATTCCTGTTCTACCTACAACTTCTATTTATACATAGCTATTTAGTGTATTGCCAATCTGCCTACACCAATTTAATTGCTAATACACATTTAATGGGTACAGAGCTACCAAACACACATTTAATTGGTAAAGATACCAATATGAATACCCAATGTGTCTTCTTATAATTTATTGGTATAGAGCAATTTTTATGTATAATATCTACATCTTTTTAATTTACGCAAATTTAGTACCATTGTGTATTTCCGCTCTACTGTAATTTGTACAGAGCTATCAATATGTACACCCTTTCTACCTACAACTTTTAGGCAGATATATATTTTTTTTGTCTTGTGTTAATTCATTGATGGACGGGGCTACGTTTGTTTATTCCCAGTGATACAGAGCTTCTATCATGTATTACTATTCTACTCTACCCATACATTTTTTGGTACAATGCTCCCACTATGTATTTCCGTTGTTTTTCTTTTTAATTACAGAGGTACAATATTGCGTATTTACATTCCTCTTACACAATTTATGCCTACACTTGATAAATTGAAACACAGCTAATACATAGGAAACTACAGTACAACTTATGGTTCTTACACGGAAACGTAGTTCACAGCCACTTTGAATATCTTTCTCGGCTTAATAATTCGAATTTGGATTAAGAAATGGTTTTAAATGATTTGAAGGCTTTCATAAACTATTACAGCCTTTTTAAAAATTCGTTTATTAAGTCGAGGTAAAGATTCTACGTTCGTGTGTGTTATTTCCATGTTAGAACAATACGTAGTTTCGTATATAGAGCTCTAAACTAAAAATAGTTGCAGCGTTTCTGTATTAATTGGTAAATAACTACCGAAGTGTATTCCCATCGTGCATACCCCCAATGCACTGATACACGTCTACTATTATGTATATAATAGAGAAGAGAAGAAATACATTTAACCTTTTAAGTCTCAGAGGACACTAATATAGGTCGATAGACCTACTGGGCATAATACAAGAACAGATTTACAAGTTATATGTGCCAAACCCTATAATAAGAATGTACTGAACATTTAAATCACAATTGAACACTGATATTATTATATTAACATTACTTCTTTTCATCAGACTCACTAGACCATATGGCAATGTTCTCCAAAGAGGACAGAATATCATTAACATACATCATGAAATACGGGGTTATCAAAGAAGCATACCTATTTTTAACCTGGTGGGAACAACTTAACGAAACCAGGTCCGTAGTCAGACTAGATTGTCAGGTAATATATCAGAATGGGCAATATGAAAGCAGGGACGTAAAGGGGCGAGCTTTTAAAAGAAGATTTCCTGGAGCATCAATATTTTACAATTACTATCTCGAATAAAAGATACAATTAATAAACTGATTTCAATATCAATGTCAGAAGCTGATGATAATTTTGTTGTAATTGTATTAATTCATCTCACACTACTTGCCTAAATCAGTTAACCCATTCACTTACAAAGTAACATAAAATAAAATAGGTTTTTAAGTCCTAATTTTTCGGTTACTTTTTTTACTATCGATAAATCATGCTTGAACATCGACATTACCATACTCTGGTCAATATGCCAGTCGTATTCACAAAAGGAGGAAATTTGCAAGGACATTGGCGTTAGATTAACGTGCTCTCCTCCGACCTACATCACTGACACGGGTGCATCATCCACCTGTTTTATTAATCTCATTTTTACATCAAGATTGCTCATTTCGTAATTGAAACCAAAAAACAGAGTTATTACTAATCTGTCCAAACCATGCACGTTTTAAGCAAAATTTTACTTTTGCCTAATTATTCATTGTGTGTGTGTTTAATATTATAATACATTGATAGTATCTATTTTGTTCCAATGGTCTGAATATGAGATAGGACCATTTTACTTCAGCATTAGACTTGATCCTTGTCGAATAAAGAGATACGTTCTATACAGTTTGGAAGATGAGCTGAGATTGTCGACAATTACTTTCACGCTATGTCCATAGCTAAAACAGTGTAAAAGAATATCTACTGTCACCAAAATGGGCCTAATTCTCAATTAAAGACTTTATATAATGATGATTGAATTTCAGACGAAAAGTACTTAATGGTGCACTTTGTATTTAGGGCTGCATTTCACAAATTCCATATCCTGACCGTCTCAGGTGGCATATTACACAGAAAGCTATGCATATTTGCTACAAATCAAAACTTAACGCAAATCCATCAAAATATTTGTAGCATTTTTACTTTGTTACCACAACGTCAGTAATAAAATGAGACTAAATATATCACTTTAATTTTGTTCCAGTAAGTATAGTCCTCAACCAGCAATCAAAAAATAACTAAAACTGTATAATAGGTACGCTTATGTGCAACTCAGCTAGCTAAATACACTCAAAAAGCCTAAAAGTTTTGTTCACAGTCTACTAACTCTGAACACACTAACTTTAACATTCATGAACATTGCTTTAACCGTGTGCCAGTGCCTTTTATAATTAAGTCACAAGTTTTACGATTTCATCGAATTTGTACAAGATCTTCTGATTTCAACCAAGCCTGTACGATCGTTTTCTCAAAACTGACAGACCGTGGGTACTCTACCTTAGCACAGATAGCAACTAAAAACAGGCTTTATGCCGAAGTTCCTCCAGGTTTAAGAAGTGCTCCATGTATATCAAGTAGATGCAAAACATGTCCCTTTATATCAGAAACTCATTATTTTGTAAGCAACTCTACGAGTAAAAGGTACTCGATCCAGGAACATCTAACATGTGAACATTCGAATGTAATATATTTAATTTCATGCAAGAAATGCCCCAAACAATATGTAGGAGAAACTAAAAATAATTTACAAACTCGTTTTAATGCTCATAGGTCGGATATCAAATTAAAGAAAGACAAGCCTGTTTCTATTCATTTCAACCTCGACGACCATTCAATAGACGATCTCACCCTAATCCCAATTGAGCGCATAGAAATTGACTTGCCCGAAGATGAAACTACCAAATTCCGTCAATCTAGGAAAGCCCATTGAATACAGCAAGACCTATAGGACTAAATATTCACCATAATGTAGGTATAGCACTCTTTCTTGTCCTGCTCAATACAACCAGCAATCGAGCAAGCAAGATAGTTCATGCCCACTATAAGAGCCTTCAAGAGAAATTCCCCCATGTCTATAAGCAGAAAATGATAGTTGCATATTCAAAAAATAAGAACTTAAATGATAATATTGTTCATAGTAAACTAAAAACAATCAGTACATAACAGATACTATACTTCTCGCCCATTTGGCGAGTTATTATTTCAGATCAGAATAAGAACAGAGGAAAACCCAATATCAAGACCCTTAATCCTAAATAAAGTGTCTGCTCCACCCTAGGCCTGTACATTTGGGAGAATCAAACCCTCCCTTCCCCGAAATCTAATCTAACCAGTGCTAGAACTAAAAGTTTTGTTCACAGTCTACTAACTCTGAACATATTAACCTTAACATTCATGAACATCGCATGTTATACTAACTTGTTATCTTTCAACCACCCTAATCTCTAAAACTCAAAAATATTACCCCTTGATATTTGACCTTTCATTTCTCCTTTTAGACTTTATATACAGTATTTTAAACATTTTTAAAGAATATACTAACGATTTAAATTATTTTGGCTTTTTACTTTGATTACAGGAAAATGTCGAATTTCTCACTAAAGGTGGGGTTATATCATTGTTTATATTATTGATTCGTTATTCTGGAAATCAATTCTTGACTTGCTTTAAATTCACTATAAATTCGCATTAAGAAACATATATGTTTCTGTCAACTATACGTATTGATTTTTCAATGCTCGAGATATTCAGATGTGAGTTAAATGATAAGGAAATAGCATGTGGAATAAGAAATTAAATCGAACATTACAATGACTAAAAGTTGTTTATGGTTATACTCACAGAAGGTATGATTTTCCAGTCCTCCATCGTAGAAAAGTTGAAGAAGTGTGATTCTTGAATGCGGCGATTGTAACAGATTTTCTATTTACACCCACTTATTGCACATTAAATTGGGAGGGAACTTAGGGAAGGGTTCGGTGTTTTTTGTTAGATGGCATGTTCATGACATAGGTGAGGCAATTGTCATTGAAATTTGTCTTTCAGAATATCATAAGTCAATTGATCTCGATGTAATGACAATACGCTGTATAGAAACATCGAGAAAACACTTGTCTTACGCAGTTATTATAATGACATATTTTGCAGTTTATTTAATTTTATTAAAAGGGGTTGTAAAGAGGTTTTCTAAACTTTTTACGTGTATCGGGGACACTGATAGCATAATTTGCACCATTTCAATTTTCATTTCGACGTCTGTGGTTCTTGTAATTCCACTAGAACTGGCTGAAATGTATGTTTTAGAATAGAAGACATATTTGATGACAATGTATACTTAAATCTGTATCTTCCACCTATGAAAGAAGTTATATTTCAAGTTGTAGAATAATACATAGATGTATATATTTAGTTTTTGATATATAATATATTATATATTTTTTATATATATCGTGCTTCTCATTCAAATATTTATGTATACTCGTATTCGCGAATGTCTTTAAATGGGCGTCCAAAGCAAGTTTTTTAAATGTCAAAGAAACTGGAAGAATCTCCTGGCTATCGCATTCAATTGTTTTTGTTCTCTCTTGGTTACGCCGATATTCTACATTAATTCGATGAGACATAAACAGTTTTATGCTTGCTTTTTGTTATTAACTAATGTATTATTCATGGGATCTGTTGGTGGTGCATACAGGGGCTATGTGCATTTTACTAGCATGTGTATGTACATTTTATTTTGTGTAGTTGGATATGATTTTCTTCTTTATTTTAATATGGGTTATAAATGTATTCGTAAATAACGAAAAGAATATTTATTCGTAAATAACGAAAAGAATATTAGACTATTAGACCAATCAAGAAGAAAAAATTTCGAAATTAGATCTAATAGTTAAAACGTTTGAAAATCAGTTAACACGTAGAGTAGTGTGAAATAATTTTAAACTCTATAGGACTGTATTAAAACATCAAGCTAGGATTACGATTACCGAACTATTGCTACTCTTAAACCATCGGTGAAAATATGTTAAGGTATCAAACTTTAAAAATGAAATAAACTTAACGTCATATCAATCCGATTGATCAAATCCATTAATAATCCAAAAGACTCTGACAAAAACACACATCCAGAAAAATATCAGTAAAGTATCCAAAAAAAATACCTACCGAGGAGGCCATTTTAAAGACCGTCCTGTATAGTCCTTACACAAATTACCTAACGTTATGGCGTTAACTAGACTGTCTGCCTAAAAAGTGAAATTACTTGTAATGCTAATATGTTTCATTGAACGAACACAACAAATAATCGATAAAAAATGCTAATGTTTTTTCTTGAAGGGCCATGGTAAATTATGCTTTATTATTCTTGGCCTTTCATTTCTACACACCATATATAAATGGGTAACATTTTATTTGCATTATTATGGGGCACTTAATTAACAATTATGTATTATACAAGTAAAGTACAATACATTTTATGAATGGAATGACGGTTTTTAGGGTTGGGATGAAATGATCTAGATAATGACTACACCCGGTTACTACATTTTACGAACCATTATTTACAGGTTTCTTAAAGAATTCATACATGTCATAAACCAACATTTTATAAATAACCGACAAGTTTGAATAATAATCACATCTTTGGGTAGGTGAACTTCATGTGATATAAAAGGCATGGGTCGTAATATCGCCATTGGACTTAACTCATCTGATAAGAGAATGTGTTACTTGATAATGAAAAACAGAACAACTTGGAAAGCTGTGCTGAAAATTCTACGTCAATGTCTAGAGTTTCCCTCTCTTAATGCCCACAACATGCGGTTGCCTTTCTTTATTTTGATAGATTCCCACTATCACGAATCGCGACATGACACGTTTAAAATCGTGGACAAATCGTGATTATCCTATCAGATCTGGACGTCTGTCGTAGCAATCGTGTTAATAGTAGAAACATTTTGAAAGGGTAATAAATTGTCTATAGTCAACACGATCCTTCGTCAATCGCGATCGTATTCGAATCGTATTGCTTAGTAACAAAGCGCGAAGGATCGCACTTTTAAGTCTTGTATAATAGCTCTGAAAATGTATTTTAGACATGACAAATGCTACGTTGTCACTATTGCGCGATCCGTTTCGCAGCTGATCGTGGAATTTCTCTGAAATTTTCGATCGATACGAATTATTGGAGAATCCGAGTCCGTTGTGATCGTGCAAGATCATACCGTAACAAACCGTGAACAGATCGTGAACAGATACATGCGTAATATATCGTTTCTTCCACGATCAGCTACGAATGATCAATTGTCGCTATGGAAATTATTTCTAGGACATCCTAAATTTACAGCATCTGTATTAGCATTGAAACCTTTATATTTCATTTGATTCATCACATACTTCCTACAGGTGTTTCGCATAACCAATCATCTTCAGGACAGATTAACTAGAAATAGGAGTTTAACTTTCCAAAATGGGCCCGTGGCGCATGAAGATGACCTTTGGATGCATTTCGAGCATCATCTTGAATAACACAATGTCAGTTCAATAAGATTTGTTAAGCAGTATACTAATTCTATATCTATATAATTCTATCTCTGTCAAATTACCCTATTACTATACACTGTGTTGCTGTAGACATGTTACAGTATATAACTGTAACAATATATTTTATTTTTATTAATATAGTTTTTGATATTTAATTATATTAAGTTTCATAAAGCGGTTATAAAGTTGACAAACACTAGCAACTGTTATCTTCTAAATGGTTGCATACTGATCGCTCAGTTCGCCATTCATCAGTCGTCATTAAGCTTTAGGCAAGCTTTATTGCGCAATTAATAGAGGTATATCCAAATGTCTTAGACTTAGCTAGTCTCAAGATCGTCTGACGTTGCGCCTCGATTCCAATGACTGCACAAACTCACATTCGTATAAAATGTTCGCAAATATTTTTGGGAAAAAAACATTTGACAATAATTTGTGTTGTCAAATAAGGCTATGCGTAATCGTGGAAAGATTTGTGCATCCATTCATGTAATTTTATTACTACTAATTCAATATCATAAAATCGTAGTATTTTCCCAGCACAAACTATATTTGTGAACCCTATTACATATTGAATTAGCTTTTCTATTTTTGTAATCTCGTGGAATGAATCCAATAAATGTAACTTTATTTATGACAACATAATACAATAGACGACAGTCTTAACTTATTTTTAATTGCCAATAATAAGACGACTTGTAACACATATAAAATTTGAACAAAAGAAAACCAAGGCGAGAAATCTTAACAAAATCACTCCATTGTTAAGTTATTCAATGAAATGATTCAACATGCACATATAGAATATGGATTAACCCTTTAAGATTGATATCGTTTAAAGGACGATAATCGGGAATTTCTCATCTGATAAAAATTGAATTTTATCAAAAACACAACATAGAAAATTAAATATTTAGAAAAAAATGTTAATCAAATGCATAAAAGTTCAACAGAAAGAACATTTTTAGCATTACAAAACGAGGGAATTTATATCCAACACATTTTCCGTATGGCAATGAAGATAATTTGTGTCATATGGTTACAGACAGTTCTACTTTAAGGTGTGACATGTTTAGGCTGATTGTCAGGGAAGGCCAACAATTTTTAAAATATAGTTGATAAACAAGCAAACAGTACAAACGTTTAAAGAATATTAAACTGCAAACGTAGTATCACTTTAACATTTTCATTTTCATAAATGAAAATAAGGGAACCCATCTTTAAGGACGTGCAAACGTCATAATACCTGTTATAGACGGAGAAACCAATGACAGAAAGCGAAAATTTCTAGTGTGTGTGTATTTGGATGGGTTATGCGATATCGTACAATTTCTACTACTTCTAGGATCCAAATCAACCTCCGAAAATGGCGATTGTTGCCCTTTCAGTGGGTTCAGATCAATCAATCGACCACAAGTATCTGATAGAAACTGGATTTTCAAAATACTGCAAGCAACTGGCTGGAGAAGGACCAAATATCCGGCCAATTTATGTCTCCCAAACATTTTTGACAATAGCATAGAAAAACGTTTGGGATAAGTTGGTCAGGTTAACACCATTGGAGTCCTCTCAAACATAATGCACAAGTACACCAAATTTCATCTAAATGCAATCGAGCATATGACATATTGTAATATAAAAAAAATTTGAAAAAACGTCCAGAACGAGTTCTTATGATGAGAAGTCTCTATAGTGAGAAAATATGTACTTTAATAACAACAAAGACAATTGTTCACTAGCTTATTTCGGATTAAAAGCCAACTGGTTAAATTTAGAATGCTTTAAGGTCATAAAAATCACATCATCGTTACATATATTTTTTATAATAGATTTATTTCTATTAAAAGGTTGTCTAACTGTATTGAATCATTGTTAAGTCTTTATATAGTATAGTGAATGATTGAATAAACCAAGCTAACTATTCATTACAAAATGATTAAAGAGAGTTTTGTAATATCATATTGGGAAATGAAGCATTAAGAATACAAAACTCTTCTTGTAGAGTAAATGAAGCGAATTTAGGACTTGTCAAGCAATTCTTACCAACACTAAAATGTAATCAGACGAAGGATGTCAATGTCTGAATGACCATTGTCATGAAATGAATGGAGTTTTATGTCCTACTTAATGTGGGCTAATGAAGACAGGCAGCACCATGCAGGATGCACTGAGGAGAAATTGCGAGGACAGCGGCATTAGCCTGCTTTTTTTTCCATTTCCGACTGTCGAGGGACTTTTAACGTGCACGCGAATCCTCGGTTTATTGTCCCATCCGAACACGCTTTTCCGTGCCAGCCCCTGTTTTTACCTTTATCACTGACAGGGGGAAACCGGGTTAAAAAAGTCCGAAAGTATCATCTCGACCTGCGCCGGAACTGAACCCTGGACCTGGTTAGCGAGCAAGAGTCTAACTCACTGAGCTATCGGGACTCCCACCTTTGTAATGAAAGGCAATTAGAAACTCCTTATCAAAATTAACCTCATATCTTGCATCAATAATCTTGATTAATCACGTGAACGTTCAGAATATTGTTCTTATTTGGAAAACCTATTGCTAGTTTAGTTCAGAGTTGCATGTTTCACAAGGATCGGTCAGGACATGTCTAAATTTAGAATAATAAAGTATATGATAACCACAAAACCGTGAGATTATTCATAACGTTCTGAATGCGATTTATAAAGTACAATATATAGTGTGGATATTCTACAAATTAATATGCCAAGACCTCTTTATGGATTTTTAACTTTTATATCACAGTAAGCCCCACAGAGTGCATTGTTTTCGTGCACTATTCATGCAATAAAAATAATGCAATTACATGGGTGTGTTACGGTTGTAAAAAATAAACAATAACTTAGTCCATAGTCTCGGCAAATAAAGTTCTTGATTACGTGATGATAGACAAGATTGTAAAACAAACCTACAGCCGGTCAACTTCATATTCTTATACATAAGGATTATTCATTTTGTATTGGGTATTTGGCAGTGATAAAAATATAACTGAATAATCTATGCCTGAATCATTGATTCATTGTGAAGGGTGAAAAACACTTGAATAATAAGATTTTTATTCTATTTTTGCTCCGATAGCAAGTAACGGAAAGAAAGCAACAACTACATTTTCAAGGATAACAACTTCATAAGTATCCTTTATAACAGCTAGTCCTTGACCAGACCCCTAGGCATTGATTTCCGGATTCTCAGATAACCCGTAACCATCGACTGGAATTATGAGTAATGATGATTTATTCAAGATCACCGGTCTTTAACACGCCGATCGAGATTAGAAACCACAACCGCCATTTATGTCAAGTAACCAAGCAAATGACGACATAAGAACCAACGCCCAAATTATTTTTTTAAAAAAAATTACGTTTTATTATTCAAATTGGCAATTTGTCAAATGACCAAATGAAATCCATACAACAAAGATTAATCCTTCTATTAACATTAATTGAAAAACACAATTTGAAATTTGACTATATTGTATGGTTGAAAACTTTGAGAATATGTCACGATTTTTTTGTGACTTTGGATGACAAACGCTCAAGAAAGTCAAAATCGAGGTCCATGGTTATAATACTATGTTTCTGTCGTATTTTCCGTTGTATAAGGTCGAACACTGGTTCTCTGATGACTGAAAGCAAGACTTTTTGCCACACGATTTAATGTGTGGAATAAATTTATCATGCACTCACGATCCTCAAACCGGAAAACAAAACCCGAAATCCTTACAACCTATTTGTGAAACCGTAGGTAATGAAATTTTCACATGAGGAAGTATATCAATCATAAGTGAATAATAAAAGTGGTATCAAGTGTTTGGAAGAAGAAGCAAATCCAAATGGTGTTTGTAATGCATGTAGCCTTAAACCAAAATTACGTCATTTTAAACGCGATTTTGATTTCAAATTCAAATTTATGCTGAATGCACTTCAGAGTGCTTTACTAAAAATAAAAACTAATAAAAAAACGGAAACGAAAGTTTCTGATGTTGGATGTCACTTGATGGTAGCATATACACAAACTAATTCCTACCTAGACCTCTTCAATAAAATACAAAATAACTTTCCAAACTACGGACGACTATCACAGATGAAAAAAAAATATTGCACCATAACACATCTGTTGATTAGTTTCTAATCTAAGTGTAGTAAGTATCTTATTAACGAGACCGGTAATTCCAAATCGTCAAGTCGATTCAAATCTTTTATATGTCTTCTGACTGTGAGTCGACATGAACACATCAAGCTTCTTGGATTAGCTGGAAAATAGAAATTTACAAACATAAAATTGTAGGCCTAATTCACTTCAGTGCGATTTGAAGGTTTCCAACAACTGTCCACTTTTTGAGTTATTTTATATGGTTAATGCATTCATCACAATAATGTTCTGGTAATTTGTATTGTCATCAGTTACGATCATGAAGTTTCGGAAACTAAAAATGAAATGAAATGAATGGAGTTTTACGTCCTACGTTTCTGCACCATGCGGTTAAATTTGAAACTAGAGAACGACCTACAGTGAACTATTGCGACGAGTTGTACTCTCTTTACGAATGTGGATTGAAACAAAGTCTGATAGTGTCCATTTTCGAAGGAATCTGCGTCCTTGTGTTTTTCAATACTTATGTAATATAAAGTATTCAAAATCGCATTCACCTGAAACGTATTTTAAAAACCCAATAGCTTCAAAATATTTCTCTTCATTCAGTTTATTGAGATCTTCTTTTCTATCCCCACTAACAGCTTCAAACCCAAAGTCATAGCAGAGCTTCAACATTTTACGATTACTTTTGTACCTTATTAAGATATGACATAACGACATTGGCCAAGTTTCATACCCTGCCAAAAGAAGGGTCTTACAACAATTGAAGTTATGATATGCCAGTGCAACTTCTAATGCATCGTTTGAGAATATCCGTGTCACCCTGTTTGGTTGGTCCATTGGTTTTAGATTTACACCATGCTGGATGAGTAACTGAAAAGATAATTTAATTTGATTCTGTCAAATTTCAATATTACATCATTTAGAACTCTTCTTTCGGATAACAATAATATTTTCAAACCATGCCATGAATTGTAATAAATAGACAGCAGCTTAAAAGCTATGAAGATTTTTTAAATAGAATTTTGATGACACTAATACTCCATTCCTTATTAGTGTAATGTACTATAAAAATTACTAGGACTAAGCATGAGACAGATTTGAGGTTCGTTAAAATACCTTCATGATTTCCAAAAAGCCGTTAAGTGCTGCAGTATAGAGTGGGGTTGCCATATTGGCTTCGTCACCTTCAGGATTGGCACCACTCTCCAATAAAATCTGTACGCATTTGACATGGTTGTTTTTAACAGCAACAAACAACGGAGTTTGTCCTTTGATGTCAGCTATATCCACAGAGGCACCCATAGATAACAGATATTGTACACATGGTGTGTTTCCAGCTAAAATGTACATGAAAAAAAATCTATTGGTCCCAATTTTGATCATTCAATCGTTTACAAGAGATGTTAAACGAATCAGCCGTTTCAATAAAGCTCTATTGTATTACATTCTACTAGGAGTGTTTCCAACCTTCTTCGTTCTATAACCCCTTAAATGATTCTTGATCGATTGCTTTACCCACCACCCCCCTATAAATACTTACTATTTTGTGTTTTTTAAGGTTCCCCTTGCAACCTTTTTCATGTTAGCGAATATAGCCTGACAGAATAGAACGACTTTTACTTTTCCAAAGCCTTTATGCTGGATTGCAAAGTAATAAGTTAATGGACGATTGCATAGAAAGATGATTTTAATTTCATTTCAAGTTCAATCAGTTATAACCTATCGAGGCTCTAGGGTTTTAAGGGTTTAACATTGCATTTAAAATCATCTTACTAAAGCATCGATGCTTTCCAATTCACCACTTGTGATTTTTCGTCCGTTTTTCCTGTAAGACTTTAAACAGCATCCAAAATCAGATTCCAAAAAAAGATTCTTTTTCAAAAAATAATATTTTGACTCACTTGTGGATGCTAATCGCAATGCTGTACAACCAAGGTGGTTCTTTTTATCCAAAAGTGACTGGATGTTTGAGGTTGAGAGACTGGATAATGTTTCTTTCAATCCCGTGAGATCGCCATTAAAAGCATATTCGTGTAGTTTCGTGTCGATACTGCCAATATTTATGTCACTAAAGCGAGCAGCTATAGCAAGCGATATCATACTGATCTATCCCATCCGTTTAGAACTGAAACGAACTCCCAACAATTTTCGAAAGCTTCATCCTTACATATGCTAGTATACAATAAATAAATATTTATAGTGTCTTGTCATAAGGGAGATTACTGACGCAATAGCTTCGATTACTTCAGACTACATCTATTGTAGTTATAAATAATTTTAAGGAAGCCGTTAATCATTCAGAGCTGGCTGTAAAGTTTTATATAAATTATTGCATATTGACACAAAGCGTCTCCTTACTCTATCTTCTTGGAGCTGGTCGTTTTCATATATAGCATAATATGAAACCAAAATTCCAAATTATTTTAGAACGATATGACCAACTTAATCTCATGAGTGTTTAAACTTAATGTCGAGCATGAAATGCTATAGCAATACTGAATCCGATACAAAAGGTGGATATAAACACTTTTAAATTGGGTTTATAACAACAAAAATTCTTTTGATAACAAACAAATATATTTTGAAGTATGAAAAAGAGCAACAGAATACATCATAAAAGTTGATCGTCTGGCTTTCAGCTTCGCATTCATTTATTCCATTCATTCATCTATGTTTCATTTTATTTATCTAGTCGACATTTATAGTTACTCCAGGTCATACAGCATAAGACATTATAAACTTACAAAATAAAGCAAAATCAATATAACATGTAAGACATTCCACATAAAACTGGAGAAGCAGAATTCAGCTAAGCACAACATAAAAAACTGAGTATATTTTATTATGACAGATGTGCCATTATGAGGGGTTGATTTCAGTCTTGAATATATGCAAATAGTCTCAAGAAGTACTAGAAATGTAAGAAAATCGCACAATTCCTTTAAAAATACTTCAAACTACGAATTTTACTCACTATTTCCTGTATGTCATTTCTATATATCACAGAGTATCTTAAATTGACGAGTCATCATTTTAACATTCAAATGCAGATCATTCTGACCACACATGGATATGAAGGCTAAAATTTCGACGGTGAGCTGTGAACACTATTAATGATTAGCTCAGCTATACAATCCCAGTTTCTGAGACCAAAGTATGATATTGGTCAAAAAATGGCCTACCTGTCCCTTTGAAGTCATGGATGCTCACTGAGTATGTCATCTTCACAATGTCCAGCTATTACGAACCTCGTCTTATATCTTGAATACAATAGTCACCTTTCTTTCACAGACATTTCACAGAATAGCTTTTTGATTAGATTGCACGCTACCGAACACCCATTACACGCACAGTCCAATTATTAACATTCTTTGTGTTGAGTGCTCTGATTCGCTTACAATCCAATCAAATCGCTGCATTTACAAACTTCAATAATTGGGGCTATTGCTGTCAATTCGTAATAACTTGACATTGTGAAGATGTTGGTATATGTGAAGTCAAAGATGCTTATACACCTACTCCACACCGTTAATTACACTTCTGTTTGTCTTGGATTCTTGGTAAACCGAAATGTTGGCATTTTCTTATCCATATTACAGTAGAGGAAATAAAAATTATACGAAGTAATTGAATGAGAATGGTCGAGGAATAAAATCCCGTGAGCGTCAGCGTAATATCAGCAATTAAATATATTATACATCTCACTAATTCCATCACTGTTCCGGATTTCCTGAAAAAAAATAATTTCGTTTACTTATTCGTTTCTAATTTTCCTTAAAGGGATTGTAAAGAAGTTTTTCTAAAGTTTTTGTGTCTCAAGGACAAAATTTACACCATTTCAATTTTCAATCAGACGTCCTGTAACTTCACTAAATCTAAGTGTTTGATGACGTCACTAATCGCGAAGAGCTTTATGTAAGCATATTTCGCAATTGGTGACGTCATCGAACACTTATTTTTTGTAGAATTGCAAAAATCACAGACGTCTGACTGAAAATTGGAATGGTGCTATCAGAGTCCCCGATACACATAAAAATCTAGAAAACCTCTTTACAATCCCTTTAATATATATCGATATATTCAATTTTTAAAAAAACTCACTTTATGCTTATAATGTTATTTCATTGTATTTAAACTTTTTTCCTAATGTGGACTGATTCTTTTCTTACGGTTTATTTGTTAATGATGACAGTAAGGGAGGTCATCTCTCGTATATTAAAGACCCCTTAATACTTTGAAATTATAAACATATCGAAGGCCAGATCAACGAAAAAGGTCGATTTTTGTTAAAGACAGTCGTAAATTGTAGTTATTAAATAGTGGTAAGTCTCATACCTGCCATCAAAGAGGCGACCAAAACTCGTCAAAGAAAATCCAATAAACAGTAGAAATAATATCACAGTTGCTTGGTTAAAACCCTAAAAGAACATAGATCAACAAAATAACAATAAATAAACCAAGTATTAACTGCAAAACGAGACCCCAAATCCAACAACATATTAGCAAAACATTGGTAGCACTAAAATATCAAACGAAATAATATATATTAGAATTTATATATATAGATATTATATAGCCTGGCCATTATAAAACATTAATTAAATGTACAATAATACAACATAGTTGATACAAAATATATACCGGAACAACAAAAATTGAACTTGATATAAAAACATTAATTAAATGTACAATAATACTACAGAATATGATACAAAATATTAATAGGAACAACATAAACAGAACATAATAATTAACTAATAACTAAACAAACTATAAATATCAATATAAACCATGATGTGAAATATCTATCATAATAACAAATAGAGAGAAAAAATTGAGCTTCAAAAAAATTTTAAAATACATGTCAATTTTGGATACCGAATGATCTTTTAGAATTACGGTGCTAATATACTTACCGTTATTTTTTGAGGCAGTATTTGGAAACCAATAAAGACTAAAGAAAAGTGTACAACGACATATATATTCAACCATGTAGGTATGATGTTTCCATATCGTTTGATTGGTTTCTCAATCTAAAATCATGAAAACAGTTTAGTTGGATATCTAAAATAAAACAGGGCACAAAACAAACGATAGGAGGAAATTGTGTTTGTACTCTTTTGTTTAGCTGAAAAAATCTGTAATTGTACCGGTAATTTGTATTAGTTCTTACACTAAAAGCAACTGTCTGAAAAAAAAAACAGAATAAAAACAGATTTTACTTGAGGAATGTCGTTGATATCACCAGTTCTTGCTTTTCCAGGTAACCAGCCTGGACCATATAATAAACTTTTCACCTTATCTTCAAGGCTGATCATCTTGTTGGTCCTGTGCACCAGATACTCCCCATAACCAAACTGCACAATAAAATATTTCTTATTTCTAAAAGTAGCAATCCCAGATAGATCTTCTGTAGGGTAGATGAAATAAATGGCGTAAAGATAGCTTCTTTTTAACAAGTATAACAGTGTCTTGAATAACTCAGTGTGAGTCCATTTTCTTAAACTGCTAATCGAATTATTTCCAATTTCGAATCTGGCCTTGATCAATGTATATCAATAAAACGAAAGTAAAAAATATTAAAGAAATATATGTCCATAACAATTTATCTATAATTTGTTCTTCTAATTTGCCATTGAAGGACTAAAGGACATTGCAGCTTTTTACTCTTCCTAAAACCATTAGAAAATCATTTGATTTCCATAATCACCTGTACATCAGTAGCATCAAATGTTCCAACGGGATGAGTTAAACCATACGCTACTTCTTCTTCTTCGGGGGTGAATGTACCTGAAATCGGATGATAAGATAGATCATCTTCTTATTCACTCTCCAACAAGGTTTTGTTTTGTTTCTTTCTTTAGTGGGTGTTAACTGGGCAACATTATATGTTGGCTTACTTGCTAATTTTCGTAGAGGCTTCGTTGCATCAATGCAAATACAAACAAGAACGTACAAATACACTGCAGTATTATTATCATTATTATTATATTATATATTATCATATTAAATACAGACTGATAAGTACCAAATATTCTGTCCCAGATAATCAAAGTACCAGCATAGTTCTTATCAATACAATATCTGTTTCTTCCATGATGAACACGATGATGACTTGGTGTATTCAATATATATTCTAGTGGCCCCAATGACCGGATATACTATCATCAAAATAAAAATTATATTCATTTATTACATTAGTTCAACAGAATCTTATCACTCAATAACAATCATTGGCGAATTGAAACGGACATGTTGAGACCATATTAATTATATAGCTCGACAAATCCGACCTTACCCAGTATATTACATTTGTACGTCACGTCTAGGGAACTATGAAAGGCCCATTTCATTAAGTTTTTATCATTGGATATCAGTGAAAACTGGTCTGTGCCCCAAATATAAGAAAGCCACAAGGCCAAAATCGTGAAAATGTATAGGAAGCCATTGCAAACTGAACATAATCCGGATGGTAGATGTCCGCTTGTATGCACGCCACCTCAAAAAAAATATATAGCAAACCTGAGTATGTATCCAGAACTGATATAATATATTAAGCTCATTGTGAGCTATAAATATTGGCGGTGGTATGCACAAAGCTAACGGCAAATAAAATACCTGAAAACATTGATACAGCGGATTACAAAAAAAAAAAAAACAAATCTTGAAATTACTATGTATAAATTTTCAGCATTCTGAAAGCAACTGAATGTTGAAAGCGGGCTATAGTTCGGTCGGTTAGTGCGTAAGAAACTGTGCATACCGTCTTGGCCAATTCGAACAATTATTGATGGTCGTGCGTGAGTTATGGTCTAGGTTGCGGATTTCAGAATGTCCGGTGATCTTGACAATGTCATTTTTCCTCGTGATTTCAGTAAGACTCG
Source organism: Lottia gigantea (assembly GCF_000327385.1). Classification (NCBI taxonomy): domain Eukaryota; kingdom Metazoa; phylum Mollusca; class Gastropoda; family Lottiidae; genus Lottia; species Lottia gigantea. Next base: position 3,601,521 of record NW_008710370.1, read on the forward strand.
GATGTAATTGGGTACGGGAAATCCGGGAAAGAGACGGAATCTTCGTGAACCTCAGTTGTAAAAAAGGTTGTGTCTTTCCTTTAAGGACATATAATTTGTTTTATGAATTTTGATATACATACACATATAATGTGGGTGGAAAATTCAAAAGTGGTAGCATATAGATAAGCTTCTGATTTAATTCAGTTTCAATATATAGCTGATTTCGTTATATGCTTTATCATATCTGATAATATAATGGAATAAAGAGGAGATATAAAGGCGCATTTGAAATTCTTCTTAGAAACTATGAAATAATCATATCAAAGTATGAAGGACTATATTTACCCAAGAAGTATAGATTTGTAAAACTGATTGACGTAATGCTGTAGAGAAATTATAATCTTCTGAACTGTGATGTACCTGGTGGGCGGCCCACATAAAATTTACCTCTATAAGTAACAAGAAAGCTTGTTGTAAGGTTGTAACAAGATACAGTCGGAGGATTACTGATTAGTTCGCATGCAGTTAAATAGATAGAAGTTTCTTGATATCTTACACCACTAAAATGTCGTGCTAGTGATAATTGTTTCGTATGGACGTAGTGGATGCAGTGGTAACTAGTCAGACCGAAAACATTTCTATAGACTAGGAGAGATATGCAAAGATAGAATAAAATATCTGCAAGTTCTCGTGCACTAGTTCCATGAAAATTTAAGACTAAACTATGTTCAGGTCATAACCCTATTCAATAAAAACAAATGAACCCTCGTATACAGCAATCATTGTTGCATAATATACAAAACCATGAAACTCATAAATCATACATACCATGTGCTAGTCTATGGAACCAATAATATCCTAGATCTACACCTAGAAAACATAACCACCACGTCCATGGTGAATTCCACGGTAGATTAATAATATTAAAATTCTTATAAATCCATACATAGGTAACAATACTTATAGACGGTATAATCAACCTACAAATTCATACATATGTTAATGTAAGCTTGGTGGATTCAAATTTTCTGATAAAAATACATATCTAGAAATATATTATTATTCCTAATCTAAAATTTAAGTGTTTTTTAAATTTTCAAATCATAGTCGAGTGAAGAGTTGAAATAATGGTGACCCCTACCCCCATCGGGGATTCAGATGAGGTTTCCAGCATTGCATATATAAAGATTTACATATCTTAAATCAATTTGTGATCAAGGGGAGGTGAATCTATTTTACCTATATTCTTCTCCACTGGAGGGCGCTTATTGGCGTCACTTCGTCGTGGGTATTCAACCAGTCCGGATGTTTTAAATAAGTTGGAATTTAAATCTTTTGACCCACCACCACCCCCAACTCCACTGGTCTGGTTTTAGCCCACATGACGAATGGACGGCGGATTGTCCCCCATATTTGTTGTGATTACATGTTCAAGTTTTATTTTATTGTTTTTTAATTCTTAAATTTTTATCTCGACATTTCTTTTATTAATTTGCGTTTTCTCTTTGTAGCATGATTTTATTGTTTTGATATTTTTTATTCATTTGTATTCATGCTATGTTAATATTCTGTTAACGTCATTTATATATTAATAAATGATCTTTCGTCAAGATTGTGTTTCATTAATAAACGACTGCACACGACCAACCTTTGAGCACAAATAATATCATGGCTCCAATTGCATTTGCGATAGTGTATTTCAGCAACTATAATACAGAATTTTTACAGAATTGATAGAGGAAGAGTAATAGTTTTCATCAGTTTCAAGATAAAACGAATTGTTGACAAATCTTGGTTTATATGGCGATTTTATATTACTAATATCCAAAATATGCATTAAGATAAATAATTATGATATTCGTAATAGAATATCTTGACATGTGTTCAGATTTTATAAATTTTGTATTTGAATGGTGATCATTATTACGACCACATCTAAGAGCTGATGATATCTTGCCCAAAACAGATATTTTAAAAACACTTACATTGGTAGCCTTGAATACATTCCAGCACTAACTGACGTCAAACTATCATTTAGTCGCACCTTTTTGTCTTGTTTATACATAGATATCAATACTTCTATTACCACAAAGAAAATGAAAAATGGATATGACTGAAAAGAAAAATAAAGTTTTTCATTGTAAAACCAAGACCGAAACTGCGTGTGTCACAAATTAATCATTGAAGCATCCGAAGTCGAATTTTACTTTATGAAATTAGACAAAGATAGATATAGATATAACACTGAGTTCTAGTTAAAAGAACGAATTCTGTACTCTTCCAGGAAGCAACTTCTACTGCAGTCTCGTATTTGTAGGATGATAATGTGAGGATTGGAGTGGTCGGATCATAATGATCTCTTTTACGTTCGGGTAGAGGCGGAGCCAGGTTTACGTCCGCGAAGGGGCGAGATTTATGAGATTTTTTCCCGAACAACTTGCTTTCGGGGCTACAAGGGGAGGGGCCCCCTCTAAAATGACGACACGTTTATTGTCACATCCAAACGACTAGACGTTTTTTCCATGTCAGCCCCTCTTACCTACATCACTGACAGGGGAAACCGGGTCGAAAAATCCGCAGGTAGGCCCTATTGTCCCGATCTATGCCGGGATTGAACGCCTTCAAATTAATGTGCGTCAAGAATTATCCACATTTGGAAGTTAAAAAGAGACTCTGTTATATATATAGAAAAGACATAATATTTATAGAAATAAGTTTTGACGGAATTATGCGATGTTCGTACATTTCTAGTACTCCTGAAGACTATTTTGGCCTACATATATTTAAGACTCCCAATCAATCTCCAAAAATGGAATACCTGTCCTTTTAACTTGATAGGTCAATCATATACACTACGTTTAAAATAGGCTGTTTATCAATTTCCCAGGCATGCAATGTCATTGATTAAGTTATAATAATCCTAATATAGCCAAACATTATGCACTTACCTCAGTTATATATTTAGGGACATCTTCTGCTTTTTCAAATGAAGATTCTTCTGGAGAAACAAGATAAAACATTCTTCTCATCCCAGTCGTGAAGGAAACATTCAGAACCATTTTCTTAGAGTTGTTTCGCTCACCTGAACTTCAAAGGCCGATAGTAAACAAACCGAAAGTAGAGCATGGACTTTGAACCTGTGAAATACTGATCTAGATCGTACTTATTAGTAGGCTAAGTGTTATCGCAGTGTCGATTCGTCACGCCTTGTAAACCAAAATCCCTTCTTATCCACCCACGTTTCTTGTTGACAAGTTATAGGTTACAGTTTTTAACCGATCTTGATGAAACTTGGTATGCAGGTATTATTGGTGAGATCTCGGTTAAGTTCGAGTTTGGTAATTATCTTATGTGCGGTGTAAAAGTTATTGCTCTTTAATTAGTAAAAACACGTTTAATTAGGCTTGTCGGTACGATGGGGTCTACTTCGATGGAGTTATCCGATCTTGATTGTAGTCTGAACAATCACAAGGACTCATTCCACTAATTCATTTGCCATCTCTTGCCATGTTAAAACAGGAAATTCAACCTTCTACAACTTTTTCCAGAGATCTCGTTGAAAGCTTACCAATATGTCGAATGAAAGCCTGACCAATCATTTGGATCTAAAAAAAAAAACCATATATTTGGAAAGATGAATAATTTTTGTAGCTCAGTTAAAGGTTCAAAGGTCACAGAGTCCCATAATACCAACAAAACGAAAGTCACGGTGATGCCCAGCACTAATTGACAGTCATCGTAGATGTAATTTCATATCGTGTTAGAAAAAACACATCTTCCGAGGTGTGGAAAATCTCCATTTAAGAGGGACTTTTTTGACTCTACTCGAGCTGAAAACTGTCAAAATATCCATCAGAGGCCGATGTTTCGGACTATCGTCATAGATGAAGATACGAAATGACCCGGAACTCGGAGAGCCTTGTTTGCACTCCACGGAGTTTTTTTTTTAGGTTTGCATCCAGAGGGTCAACTAAAATAATTATCAAGTTTCATGCCCGAAATATTTTTTTTATCATGCGTGGAATAAAATATACAGTGTTGTAACTTATATTCGTTCATAAAAGTTTTCATCGCCAACATTTCGCCAAAATCAACATAAGGATTTTTTTGTATGTCTTAAGTGTTTCTTCAGATATTCTATAAAAAAAGTTAAAATTGGTTTGTTCCGATTTTCTTTAAGCATCCCCCATTTTGACCCATATTTCATGAGTAACCAACTCGACAACGGCTGCAAAATGTTTGATCTCTATATAAGTCGAGAAAAACACGTATGTATAATTATTATTTCTTAGTATTTTAATAACATTCCATTATAACTACTGACAATTATTCTTTCAAAGAACAATTTATTGCCAAAATTCATTGAAACAACATAAGAATATGGTCTTCATTGTGTTTTTCTGCTGACATGGAATCCGCTAGTTTGTCAGGTGGCTATATTCTAGCAGACGACGCTTGGAATTCCGAATACAGCTGGTGATTATAAGGAAATTTGGCTAATAAAAAATTGTGACTTTTGATAAAAACTGAAATATGCCATTTTGTATATATATATGTTAAAAATAAAAAATAAATTTGACATTGCTTTGGAACGATAGGAAAAATTCTGCAGGTTAACGTTGTAAAGATAACCCATGTAAATCAAAACATGCAAATGTGGAGGTCACCAGTGATAATTATTACAGTCAAGTAACCTAATTTCGTGGAAACCTATTATTCGTGGATTTCCGGAAACGATTAATAATTTACATGAGCGACCTTGGGCGACCTCTGCATTAGTTTGTTTTGATAAACATGGGTTTTCTCTACAAAATCAGCTAGTAGAATGAATCCAGGAGTTTCAAGCAATGTAAAATGTATTAATGTATACTTTGACAAATACAAAATGGCGGATTTCACTTATTACCAAACGTCACCATTTTTTATCGGCCGAATTTCCTTATAATCCCAAGCGGTAATCGGAATTCCAAGTGTCGTCTGCTAGAATGTAGTGCAACGAATGAAGTCACGTGATCAACTAGCGGATTCCGTGTCAGCAGAAAATTTCTATGGAACCATATTCTTATGTTGTTTCAGTGACTTTTAGCAATAAATCACGCTACGTATCTTATTTTGTCAGTCACTATTTTTTTTTTAATTGTGGTTCTTTGAAGGAATTGTCACTAGTTATAATGAATTGATATTAAAGATAAATACTAAGAAAAGTTAATTATACCACCCGGTATCCATATAACGTGTTTTTCTAGACTTATCTATAGATCAAACATTGTACACGAAAATAGGTGACGCATTCTGTCGCCGTTGCCGAGTTGGATGCTCATGAAATATGGGTCAAAGTGAACGATTCATAAAGAAAATCAAAATAAACCAATTTCAATTATCTTGTAGAATATCTGAGGAAACATCTAAGACATACAAATTTTTTTTTGTTTTTTTAACTTTGACGAAATTCGGTGTTGAATCCTTATATCCACGAAAATAGGTTACACCACTGTATAGGTTACGTGACTATTATTATTATTATGATTATTATATGAAACATGTAATTTTTTGACATTCCTAAATTTATTAGGCTGAAAAGTGCAGTAAGTTAACATCACAGTCAGTGCCGTAGCTAGCTCAGGGTCTCAGGGAGCTCAACTATAGCGACTCCACATGTCATTCATGCCATCTAAGTTTTTCCAAGGAGGGATCGAGGAGGGCAAAATTTTGTCTCGCGTGGTAAATATCTCTTACCATCGTTCTGTTCTATGTTTTTATAATACCTGTATACTTTAAATTTTGTTGTTTTAATATATTCTTCTTTTAAATAGAAAACTGAAACTCAGAGTCCAAAAATGAATCCATAGGCCTAGTAGCCTATAAATCGTATATGAGCAACAGCAACTGTTTGTTTGGCTATTTTTCTGATTTTAAGTCTGGTATAATCGGATATAAATTCCTAAGCGGGATAACTCTCATCATCAGAAATATTTTAGAAAAAAAAATAACTTCGAGATATTAGCAGAGATTTGTCACTGAAAACGCTGGAGTTGAATGATTTCATTGAGTCATTATTATCTAGTAGCTAGTAAGTTTTTCATGGACTGATGCTATGAATTTAAAATTTCACATCAGATCATGCGGAAAGCGGTGTTGGACTGCTCAATCACTAAATTTCATTTTATTTTCTAGTTTCAGTATTTTTCGTTCAGGAATTTTTAGTCAGTTACTATGATTTTTTAATAATTGCATCTCTACTGTTTTTGTTCTAATTTAATCAATCAAATTTACTGATTATTTTTTATATGAAGTGGAATATCAGCTTCAAATTAGTAGAGGGTTATCATAGACTCATAGAGTGATTTTATTATATTAAAAATTGGTGATTTCTGAACTAACTCCTATGGGTACTAAACCAGTAGGGCACAGGTATCCACCATAGTTTTCTGTGGTAAATAAGCTTACCCATGTTAATGAATTCATGCTGCTACATTTTAGTTTGCCTTTTGAAATATTCTCTTTTCTTAGCTTTATTTGAAATACAATTTGACATTGTTACAGAAAGAAGAGACTAGAACATGAGTGAGAGAATTATTACAAAAGTTGCCACACCTAAAGTTCAAACAGAAGGTGGTGGCTTCCTAGTGAGGAAAGTTATTGGAACAGTTATACCAACCTGTGACCCTTTCTTAATGCTAGATCATATAGGTTAGTAACTATATATCAATAGATCCTCATATCTTAGATTTCTTAAACAACATTTAAAAATTTAAAAATCACTTCAAAAAATTTGTCAGTTCAAATCATGAAATTTTTTTGAAACCCATTGATTTCACATAATGTTTCATATAGCTGCCTTTGCTATTTGTACTGGTCAATGGACAAACCAAGTGGCTTATACTCTAATAAATTGGCTACGTAGCCTGGTGTAAAATTTCATGGGTGATTTTAATCAGCGTGTACGTGTGCTAACTGCATTTGTCTGCCCCTAGCATTAGATTTTAAAAATTTCCACTGGTTTTGCTGTATCACTTAAAAACTGAAGCACAAAAATGTTGATTGATTTGTAAAGAATTATAACTTGTAGCTAAGTTGAAAACATATTGATTATCAGGAAAATAAATCTATTTAGACTTTTAGTGTGACTAACAATATATATTCATAATAAGTTGAAATTTTAAATTGATCAGAGTACCTCAATTTAAATTTTCATTTGTTTTGTTGTCAATTTACAACACATAAACAGAGATAGTCTGCTGTCCGTTCCATGGGTATAATTTATTATTTTAAATGATTTCCAGGTCCTGTGGAATATAAACCAGGGGAAGCATTAGGAGCACCAGATCATCCACATAGAGGTTTCGAAACAGTAACTTATGTTATCGATGGGGAAATTAGACATCAAGATTCAGCTGGTAACAGTGGTAAGAGATGTTTATACTACAAAATACAAGTTTCTGATTCAATATGTTGCTTAAAGGGATCTGGTGTCGAAATATTTGCTTTTTTAAGCAACAGTCATGGTTGGAGATTTTTATTGCCGTCTTGTCAAGATGACGGTCTGTCTTGCAGACGATAAAACCATCAGAGAAAATTATCAAACTTGCTTGGATGCGATTATCTTGTCGTGGAAGCAAAGGCACATGCGAGATTTTACTCACGACAGATATCTCGTGTGCCTGCAGCTGTATATTGGATACTTTTCAGAACAGAAATGTTTAAATTACTTTTAGATTACTTTTTCACTATTTTTATATTACATTTGATCAATGTGCATTCTATTTATCCCTTCATCTCTCAAAGCAAATTATAGCAGTTTTATATGGAAACAAAAAAGATTACTAGATAGAAAATAGATAGCTGGAATTCCATTATTTAGACATCTTTAAATAGCTGAAAAAAATATTTGTACCGTGCAGCTGAATATTGCATTAGAGTAATGTATAAACTAGTTTGGAACGTGTGGGCATACACAACATGATTATTCCCTACTTCTGTCTTGGGACAAACAATGTGGATTTACTATGGCAGTCTATGACCAATGATGAAAAGGGATATGATATAAAGGGTAAACTATATTGACAGTTATCCATTTATCATTTAGAATGTTGAAAACAAGTTTGCTCACTTCATGGAGTAAGCTTATACCACGAGTTTGACAATTGTGAATGAAGTTAACCCTTTGTATGACATCCTTTTTCATAGACTGCCATAGTACATTATCCAGAGTTGGATGTAGAGAATGAGCGTGTTGCACATGGGCACGTATAGTTCCCAACTGGCTTATCATATATACATTCAATAGAAGTGTTTTATACTGGATATATCATTTGATGGATAAAAGGAAATCAAAAAGGTATATTTAGTATAATTTATAATGAAATATAAATTGCTAACATGATATGCTATGTTTATCATTATAGGTGTTTTAAAACCAGGATGGATTCAGTGGATGACAGCTGGTAAAGGTTTAATACATTCTGAGATGCCAACAGAGAATCTTATAAATAATGGTGGAAAAGTGGAAGGGTTTCAACTTTGGATCAATTTACCAGCCAAGGTAAAGTAAACACATAAACAATATAATCTTCATAGATCAGAATAATCTGTTAAATTTTGAAACATAAAATATACCTTACAAATACATGAAATATCCTACAAAATGTTTATTAAAAATGTTCCAAATTTCATTGGAAAATTTAACCTCTGTAATAACAACTTCAAGTTAAGAATATCTGCCCATATCATTTTTCTCAAAATTTATAATTTTATAGCTAATTTCAAATTCACATAAAGATATTTGCTGTGGCTATTCGTTCAGAGACGGTACAAAAATGAGCATTAAAAACATATGGTCATCCATACCTAACAAAAAGTCTTTTAATATCATTCTTGATAATCAAAATGGCTTCACGCTTTAAAAAACTCCAAAATTAGCATGCCTATTGTGTCTTATCAATATACGGTACGGAACCTTTGTTATTAGCCATAGAGAACATGCATTGTGACAGTGCTAAAGATAATAGCCAAGTTTTCACATTAATGTATACAAATTAGCAAAGAAATCATTACAAGACATGCAAATTGCTATAGTTATTAACTTAAAACTGTTTTAGGAGAAAATGATTGAACCCCGTTATCAAGATATACCTTCAGAAAAAATACCTGTAGCCAAGACAGCTGATAATAAAGTTACAGTTAAAGTTTTATCAGGAGAGAGTTTAGGTATGTATTAGTAATTTATATCAATACAATGTAAAAGATGGCAACCGGTACCGGTACCGTGAAAGAATAAAATTTTTAAATTTTTAATGTTGTAAGCCTAATTATTAAAACCTTTGACCTAATACACTGTTTTTTAGAAATTCAAGGTAATTTATTGTTAGTTTTTTTGTAATGAAACTGATCTTACATCGCCCTGCGTGCACAACCAAAAGGTCAAACATCATTGGGTCACATGATTCTAACAAAACGAAATGTTTCGTTAATGCCCAACACTAATTTACAGTCATTGTAAAGGTAATTTAATATTATGTTAGAAAAATGCATCACTGGAGGTGTGATAAATCCCCAATTAATAGGGTATATTTTTTCTGACTCTACTCCAGCTGACAACTGTCAAAATATCTATCAGAAGCTGGAAGAGAGGTGGATGTTTTGGACTAATTGTCTGTGTGGTTCTTTTCTAGGTGTGAGTGCTGTCATTGAAACTAAGATACCAATTATAATGTTAGATATACATCTTCAACCTGGTAGTAGTTTTACTCAACATGTACCTTTATCTCATACAGGATTTTGTTATGTTTGGAGAGGGGCAGGTAAATTGGCTTATTTTGTAAGGGAAATACGTATCAATATTTTACTGATATACATATGTGTATATTAGTGTGTCAGTCTACAATTGCTCGTAAACACTCTAGAAGGCACAATTTTTGACAGATTTAGTCGAAACTTGGTGTGAGTGTTTATTATCTCCTAAGGATAAACCCTATTGAAAATTAAATAAATGGAAAAATATTTAGTAGAAGTTACTGTCCTTGTTCTTGGAAAAGCATTCAAATTCTTGCGTAAAAACACTCCAGAAGGCACAGTTATTGACGCTTTTATTTTTTCATGATCATTTGTGGACAATTCTTTAAAAAATAAATATTAAATGAGTTTCTTTCTTTGCTCTATGAAGAATTTGGAAATACCATAAGTATTAATAATGAAGGAAGAGCACTATCAAACAAGAAGTTTGAAAGAAGTGTATGACTAAATGTTGAATATTGCATACTGGTGATGATTGTCTTTCAGCCACATATTCTAATAAACTTAAGAAGCCAGTGGTCTTGCGAGCTATCCTCCTAAATTTTCATCATATATTTTTAATCGCCCACATGAAACGAGGCAATACTGTAGTCAAATATTTTTATTTAAAATCAAAGCTGCCAATGTGCGTAATATACCTTGCCTAGCAAGCTATCTTTATCTTTTAGTGGATCTATTTGTATTTAATTTGTTTTTGTTTTTACAGGTTTTCTAGGATCTAACAAATTACCAGTACACATGGGTCAAGTTGGTGTACTTAGTGATAAGGGTACAGAGTTTCATATACATGCAGAAGAAACAAAAGGTACATTTTCAATTTTAGTGGCAATATTGCATCAATTTACAGGACATATATGGAAATGTTTTATATCATATTCATAAAGAAATTAAGCAAAAAAAAAAACACATTAACATTTGTCTTGTACTCACACTACAGGCTACAGTTTTAGTTGCATGGTTTTCATTTTTTGTGGATTTGTATCAATGCATTGATTTAATCTATTGATTTTCATGGTGATCTTGTGATTTTCATCAATATTCAGTTGAGGCCAAATTGTGCTTAATCTATATGTCAATTAATTTTAAGCTCTGTTTTACATACTTACTTTGCTAGATTGAGGATGAACAAAGTATGAATACACAACAACACAAATCCAAGTTGTCATTACAAAGTCATGACGTCATCGGAGATCACTAAGGAAATTTGTAATTCATCGATAAATGAATACAAATTTTTCACATGGGTACAATTAAATGTAAATATTTTATGATAAAAAATATAATTTCAGATTGTCATGCCTTATTAATTGCTGGAAAACCAATTAATGAACCAATAGTTAATTATGGGCCTTTTGTTATGAATACTCAGGAAGAGATAGATCAGGTAAGTGAGTAGTGTTTAAAAACTATTGAATTCTATTATATTCCTGATGATGGTGTGAGAACCACATTGATACGTTGAAGTTATAAATATTCCAGAAGTATCTATCCATAAATTGTCTTATTTATCTATAACTTGTGCTTCTAATATGAAAGATTATTAAATTCTATATAATGATGGCTATTATAGGAAGCTGATAGTAATATTTAAGAGATTTGGCCAAGGACCAGTTGGTAGAAAGGATCCTCGTGAACCTAAGTTGATAACCTTGTAAAAAAATGGTTGTTACTTTTCCTTATTTTATCAGATTGAACATGAATCATTTTATGTGTTTTTCAGGCTATAGAAGATTATAGAGCAGGAAAATTAGGTCAGATCCCAGGTGAAGCTGAGAGAGTAAGACAAACTGAGGCAGCACAAGCTTTAAACAAAAAAAATAAAAACAATTTATAGCAAACCTTGTCATAAGTAAGTTTTTATAATGCAGAATTTATCTAGGCTAATTAAGTGTTTTTTTTTCAATTACAAATAGATATTGTTTTCCTCAAATTCATTTACTAATATCATTATTTATTATTTGTTACGTAAAATATGGCTCTCAAGGACATAATTGTGTAGTTAAAGTGATACTACGTCTTAGAATGAACATAAAATTTAAGATTCCAAGAATGGTCAATATGAGTCTATATTCATCAGTGAACTTACCTAGTGTTATAAAGTTACAACAGAATCCCTGGAAAATCTGGAAAATTGGAAAATTGGAAAATTCATAAACTAAATAATTATTGAAAAACATTTCATCTTAATATTAAGTGTTTTTCAATAGTTAATTGCATATTTATGGATAATTACTAAGATTTTTGGATTTATCTGATTATAGAAGGATTCTGTTATGTTATGTTATGACACCAGGTATATCTACTGATAAATATATGGTCTTATTGGTCAAGTTCAAAATTCTTAAATTTTAAAGGAATTGTAAAGAAGTTTTCTAAAATTGTTATCTGTATAAGGGACACTGATTTCATCGGTTTGCACCATTCCAATTTTCAATCAGACATCTCTGGTTCCCGCAATTCGACTTATAATATGTGTTTTGTTACTTCCTTACAAATAGCAGCTTTTGCGATGGTGACGTCATAAAACATTTACTTTTATTAGAATTGAAGAAAGTACAGGCATCTGGAATGGTGCAAATTGATCCTATCAGTATCTTTGATACACATACAAAATTTGAAATACCTCTTAGAAATCTCTTTATCCCTCAGCTATTTCTTTAAACAAAGAAGATCAAGAGGACACTGGATTAAGATTTGTATAAATGATTATGTAAAAGACTACACATGTTTATCATTCAGCATGTGAAAGATTCAAGGACTTTTTCCCTATAATATATGAAATTTTGACAATCTGTTTTTTTTTCATCAGATTGTATTTTTTAAAAAAGAATGCTCATAATTATTTTTGGAGACAATTCTACCTTTTGATACTTAACCTAATGGTACTACTTTTTTAAAATTTTTTACACGGATTATTACCTTGGAATGGACATAATATTTAATTTTCATCAGTTAGACTTACCAGGTACCATGACTAAAAAATAGAATCTCTATATAAGACAATATATCCATTAAACTAAATAATTATTGAAACATCCGTCTTAGCTTAGTTTAATAGATTATTACTTAGTTTAATAAATTTATTGGATTATAGAAGGATTCTGTAGTATTTTGGACACCAGGTAAGTCCACTGATGAACAAAAACTCATTTTGGCCAAGTTTATAATATATAAGTTTTAGGTCATCCTAAGACCTTAAAATAATGATCATACTTTTGAATGATTTTCTTCAGAAACATTATATGATTTATTATTGAAACCATTCTTTGTTAGTCCCATTTTAAAGACTTTTTTGGGGTTCTTATTTTTAATGGATTGATTTTTCTCAGTGAAATTGAGTACCCACAAAAAGATTATAAAGTATGAAAAGTTAATAGCCTCACTATGTAAGAGTGATGAAACTTTGTATGAACTCTTCAGATGACTATTGATGTTATTGGTGTCAGACAGAGTATGCTTACTCTTCTAGACACCTGATAGCATGTTTCATTATGAAATACTCACTTATCATTATTATATTTCCTCATACGGTTAGTTCATTTGCTGCTACTAATGTATTGCCAAATTCTTATTTTGGATTTCAAGTTTCATTTTGCTGTTCAGATCATTTGTACTTGGGTTCAGACTGGATATATTACTTGCTCCCCCGAACAGTCAAGTCTGGCCAGTGGCTAAGGGCCTACGGGCCTACTTGGGGTTTTTATTCCAATGAAAATAGTTTTAATTATCATAGAACACTCAGACTTTCATCCCTGTTCCATAAAGAAACCTGATGACTGTGATGATGATAAATCTATTTTGATGAACTGTATTTGACAACCAAGATAAAAACTTTCACAAAGCAGATATTCAAGCTCTGCAACAGCAGCTCAGGAAAATTTTTATAGTCAGAATAAGTAGAATGTCTTGAAAGATAACATATATTTTAAAGGTGGCTTCCTTCATTAGACCTATTTTGTAATGTATAAGTATATATTTAAAGGGCTAGTATGCAATATTTTTAGTATCAAAAACATCATAAATAAAATTATATCTGAAAATATTTCTAAAATATGCTATTTACATCTATGTATGTACTGGATCAAAGTAAATTTGTAGTAAAATTTAATGGGCTAATTAAAAAGTCATTCTATAAATCAACAAGACAGGTTACAATATATTTACTTTATACTTTCTTAACTTTTGTAAAACTTTTGTATAATGATTCTTAACTTAAAAGTATTTGTCTTTTTAAAGGGAACATATGTCTTTTTTATGTTTGTTGTTATCTTCTGTTATTAGACGATTAGTTATGATATGAAATTATTTTCAAGTGTTGCTTTTTCGAAGCGATATTTTGCTTAAAGATCATATAGAATTCTTATGTAGCTTTCAAGTAATTAATTTTTGTTTAGAAAAATACCTATATTTGTGACACTTAATGCATAATTTTTCGATGGCCTTATTTACACATATATATTTCACCTACCAACCATAATGTTAAAGGGATTGTCAAGAGGTTTTCTAAATTTTGTATGTGTATCGGGGACACTGATAGTATCAATTTGTGACATTCCAATTTTCAATCAGACATCTGTGTTTCCTGCAATTCTACTAAAACTAAGTGTTTTATGACGCAATGTGTGATACAAGCAAATTTTGCAGGGATGATGTCATAAAACACTTAGTTTTAGTGGTATTACAGAAACCACCAACGTCTGATTGAAAATTGGAATGGTGCAAATTGATGAGATCAATGTCCTCGATAAGCATAACAAAATTAGAAATCCTCTTTACAATCCCTGTAAATGGCCATTTCTATGTAGAAAAAAACATTAGTCCCATTCCATGAAATGCAATTAAAGGGAGAGTGATTATTTGATGAAATAATTTCTCCCAGTGTTTTTACAACCTTACTGTATTTGGTAATATTGTGATTTTTTGTATTTGATTAATGGCATTAGAATTCTTGTTCTATGAACTTCTGTTGGTATCAACTTTTTCAAAAACAGTCTGATTTATCAACATTTTGTCAACTTTTCATCCAACTTTTCATTGTAAAGATTATTATGTTAAAGTGACAGTGTGTTCCCTGAGAATTGGTGCACTCTGTTACTTTAAAGAGACTTATGTGCCATATTTTTTGGACCAATCATACTTTAGTCTCAGAAACAGGAATTTTTAGCTAAACTAATCAGTGATAGTGTTAACAACTCCTTTTCCATGTTTGAATGTTAAAATGACAAAATATGAAAAAAGACATATACAGAAATAGTGAGTAAAATTCCCAGTTTAAAGTATTTTTAAAGGAATTATGCAATTTTCTTACATTTCTAGTACTTCTGAAGACTATTTACATATATTATAGACTAGAATCAACCCTCCAAAATGGCACATAATGTCCCTTTAATAATCTGTTCTAATGAAATATATGCACAGTCTGAATTGCAATATAACTCATTTGTTGTTACTCAACAATACAACATGTTTCAGGTTCTGTTTTAATTTTACTATATTCCTATATTCGCTCAACAAATGATGCATTGAGCACTATTTTAACATTGAATATTTTGTATTTGTAAGTTTATACCCTTTTTAGATAAAAATCTCATTTTTAACTATATAATTTGACTGGCATGTTATACATTGAATTTTTACATGTGTCTTTCCTCATTATAAATGCCATTCTTATTGGTAGCTTCAATGCTTTTTAGCTAATATTTTGAATGAACAAAATGTTGAATACAATTCTATAGATTTACAGCAGGTTAGTTTTTGATATGACAAGTTATTACGAACTCTGTCCTATTCCTTGACATCATTAGGCACTTTTCTTCTATCATGGAAGGTTGTAAATTCAGCATTGCCATAGCAATGTTTGCTAGCAAATATAGAAAAATCAAAGCCCTTGACAGAACGACCCTTGTCTTTAGGACTCTGATTGGCTGTATCAGCTTTTATACAATCCAATCAAAATGCTCATTTACCAAACTATTGTGATACAAGAAAAATACCTAGATGGACTTTGCAATACCTTAACATTATAAAGATAAGAAATAAGCAATTTGTCTGCGTTAAGCATCTACGAAGTTTTGGTATGTTTGGAATATTCTACACCTGTTATAGAATAATAGAATTTGTCTCAGCATTGCAATGAATGTTTTATTTATTTAACTGAAGTATATAGTAATATGTAACTGTTATTATTTGTTGTTACTTTATGTTACTTGTTATTAAACTTATTCAAAGGATAATTTTTTGCTTTCTCTAGTTATTTTTTCAGCGACAAGAAACCTTCCTTGCTAACCTGAACGTCAATGGTTCAATTTCAGTATAGGTTGAGATAATAGATTTATTACAACCAGGTTTCCCCTTGTCAGAGATTCAGGTCCAAAGGGCTGTCATGGAAAAAAAACTGTCTAGTTTAAGGGACAAGAACTGAGACCTCATGTACTACAGGCTGTGCAGGTTCAAGATTCCATCACAGTTGGCAAATCAAAAAAATGTAGGGTGATGCAGCTGTCCGGGAAAAATTTCTCTCATTGCACACACCATGGCATTGCCTGTCTTTATTAGCCCAAGTAGGTGCTGAAGAGTAGGATGTAAAACTCCATTTCTTTTAATTTCATTTCTAACTCGGAATGATAGCAACAAGTAACAGAAGAAAATAAAGGGAAGCTTTTATTTTACTTTCGTTCAGTGTTTATTAACTTTAAGTTTTAATATAGCCACTTTAGTTAGGGTCTACAGAAGGGCCTCGTGAACATTCGTTTCAATAACATTTTGACCTAACCTGATGACCTATGCCTTAACCAATCAAATTTCTGCCCTCTCCAGCGCTGGGTGTTTATTATAGAGTGAAAGAATTTGATTAAAAGTGTACCGTCTTTAGACACTAGCTGAAGTGGCTATATTAAAAATAAAAGAAAGAACGAAACGTTCATAATGTCACAGTGTTAGGGAATTTGAGTAATATCAAAATAATTAATGAAATAATGCTTTAATACATTATTTAAAAGGAACATTACCGTAATTTACAATAAGTGCTTAGAATGATATGAAGACAAGACGTTTTCATTAAAAATTCCAAAATACAATGAAAATATGTAAACAATAAATAGAAGAATACAATAAAAAACTAATCATTCATCACCAAAACAGAACACCATAATAAAGAGTCAGCAAAAACTATTTGCAGCAAGATAATTCATTTAGAGTCCATATTTTTCACAAAATAACAACTTATAAATCCAAAGCTATTCGAGAAAGAAAAACCAACATAATCACAAGACTAAAGAACTAAAATCAAGAACGTCAATATTGAAACGAATTATTTTCTGGTTTCAAAGTTATCACAGTCATGCTATTCACAAAAGACACAATGAAATTTAATGTGTTGGTGAGCTGGAGCTGGTACCAAATGGTGAAGGACTCTGTCGTAACCAGGGTGTATTACGTCTGTATCCAAAATGGCCATTATAACCTACAACTGGTTTAACATCTTGCATAAATTGAGAGTGACCATCTATTGATTCACGAGATCGACCTGGAAAAGAAAATATATTGGTCTATAATGTCCACGGCAAGAATGAGATACTTGTTGACTACGTCCTGAGGTGTATGTTGATCAGTGGCGGAGTCAAAATGGGCAGAGGGGCCAGCCGACACCTTGGCACAATGACAGTTCTCTCTGGTCAGAATGCATTGGCGTTTCTAGGTAACATTAGTTTAGGGGGTCGAGCAGAGGCCAGAAAATTTTCCAGGGGGCACCACAGGCTATCTTTTCTGTAAATTGTTGAAAGTGGGGGGAAAGTGGAAAGTTAGGACAGCCTCTTTTGTCCCCGGCCCCCTTTCGTAGAAACGCCACTGTCAGAATGGCCATGGTCATCATTCAGCCGGCGAAACGAGCACAGAGTAAAATAACCTACCAGCTCCGTTACAATTTCTTCTAGATAAATATCTGTAACCAGCTCCTTTCTCGTGAAAATAATCCAAAACATGACCATTTATAGATTCTCCCGTTTTATACTGAAATAAAGAAATTAAGCGGATATTCAAATTTCAACCTTACAGTTAATAAAATGTGTGTCTAGTTGACATTTGTTCAGTTAAGTCCCTCTGATATTAAACAAGGTACTAGCTCGACCTACGTTGACCAAATACTCAAAACTAAAAAGCAAGTTCTGGATGTACATGCATTTCCAAAACATGCACTACACTCC
Source organism: Lottia gigantea (assembly GCF_000327385.1). NCBI lineage: Eukaryota > Metazoa > Mollusca > Gastropoda > Lottiidae > Lottia > Lottia gigantea. Next base: position 3,619,496 of record NW_008710370.1, read on the forward strand.
CCAAGTTATTTACATGATAAAAGGCAATGGTTTTGTGTGGACTCAATTTAGATTTTATAACGAAGCTCAAGTCCAATTCAATCAAATGTTATTGTTAAAGCTTGTGATATATTATTCATTAAAAGGTAGAACATATATCACTATATAATTGATTAGATTGTCTTATAATGCCATTATGTGATGTTGGTTAAAGGAACAAACAGCAGCGCCTCAGCATTTATCCAGTGCAACAGTCAACAGGGGAGGAATTGGAAGGCCTTGATGGGGAATTGCCAAAGGGCTGGGGAGCAGGGAAGGAATAGTCGGACTGGGGAGGGAAAGGGTGTCACGACTGCAATTGACGTCATTCACCATGGACATACAGAAAATCATGAATGAACTTGAGGCCCAAAGGGTCACATTGAACTTTCTCGATATGTATAGTGTGAGTAGTATAATTATTTATGACTAATCTATTGTACATTTTTCGAGTGAAATGCGTTTCAAAATGACTGATTTATATAAGGGAGGAATAGATTTGGACGAACTCTTCCAGGAAAGAATAAGTAAGTTGAAAAGCACTGATCTATCCTGCGTTCATTTTGAATCTCTGAAAGATCGTTAACTGTGAACCAAAGTTGTTATCGTTGTAAAATATAGCTCTTTCTTTTCTTTCTTTTCTTAGTCCCTCTGATAAACAGGCTACAAACTCGACCTACGTCGACCAAGTACTCAAAACTAAAGAGCAAGTTCTGGATGTACAAACATCAAAGCCGCACTTCAATCTTCAAGTTATTTACATGTAAAATGTCGTTACAGTTTGTAATCACGATGCACTAAAAACAAGTTGCCTTTTCAGATACATGCTTTCAATATCCAAATTAAGCACTCATTGTTTTCCTTGCATATATCATAATACTTTGTGCACTTCTATTAAGATGGCCTACGTAGAATGATTTGCTGTCGGAGGAGCAGTAAAGGGTAAAGTTAATTTCCTGTCTTTAAATTTATAAATCAACTTACTTGGCCGGTCTTCTTCAATGTTCTATCAACTCCAGAAAAATTAAAATAATTTTTAACATGATTGTCTTTTTGTGAATTATATGGTGTTATAACTGGTCCTAACTTTGGATTTATTTTAGAATAATCGTTCGATATGGAACTAACAGCATTACAGTCTAGGATGAAGCTTTTTTCCTTTTCGAATAGATCGCTTGGTGGTGGTGTTGGTGGTGCTCTGTAGATTTTGTTGGCTCGTTTGGTATTCTCTTTTGGTGACTCGGACATATTGCTGAATTATTTATTACCACCTACAAAGAAAACAATTACTTGACGTCACAGTTGGATATATATCCCTATGTCACAAGTTATAAATTTTGAAATAACGTCACAGTACACTTTGGACACAAGGACAACTTTGTATAAATAATGCCTATGTATTGATATTTTTGTACTAAGTATTCGAAGAATCAAAGCTTAAGAACAATTCCTAAGTAACGAAAAACCGATAGCTCCTTGGAAACGAAGCTTAATAAAGATAATCTTGACAACGTAAATATGCCACTGAATCACTATATTAATATCACTAAAATTACTTAATGGTACTGATAATCCGATAATCCCCACTGTCCAGTAATCTTAATCCACCAACTCGATCAATTACAGCATAACACTTACGCAAGCGCTCTCAAATAGATATTATTATAATATCATGAAGTACATTCAAAATATAATCAGGGTCTATTCACATTAAACACCATATAATGAAGTGATCAATTGTAAGCCTGTTGTAGCGATTTGTTAATCAGCAATAAAAGTTGTTATTTGAATTATTAAAATTCGATTTGTGAGTTTACTCGTACAACAGTCAACATTGAATAACCTTCTCAATAGTTCAAACTATAGACCATTGAATAAAGTAAACTATTGAAGTTCTCCGAACGGTAATCTAAAGGTTGCCATGACAGACTTAATCCCCTACTGTCGTGCTTGTTTACCTAAATCGTTATTAAAGGGATTTGTACACTGTAAAGTGATATATCGATTGTGAAAACGAATATCAAGGGGACTTGCATTACTAAGATGTCATGCAGTTTGAACATTAATTTATTAAGCAGTATTTAATATTAGTTGCCGAGAAAGATTAAAATACTCAAATACACTTCGTCTTAATTTCAATTGAGGCATATTTTCTTCAAATTGTTTCGAAGTTCCTCAAAAATTTAGACAGCTTAAAACTACAAATTTATATCACACTAACAATTTAGACTTCCCTGAGTTGGCACTTTGTCAAGGATAACAACTTGAAAAAATAACATTCACCGAGATATCATCTCGTTTGACATTACATTAATCTACATAGGTCAATAACGTTTTGTCAAAATCAGAAGCAAACTATTACACCACTTTAAAATGACCCCCTCAAATGTATATCGTAAAATATATAATATTTTTAATTTTTTAGTAAAACAACTTCTACATTAATATCAAGTCACCATAACTGTGTGTGGGGTTGTCATATTTCTATTCAATTATTGTTCGCGATTATTTTAAGAGTTCAAAGTTACATGTTTAATCTAATCCTATATTATTATACAATCTTAAAGGGGAACATTCGGCATTTTCTTGGATTGATTTGGGATTTTATTGTGCTTTAATAGTCTTATGAAGTATTAAAACGCACTAAAATCGCATAATCCCTTCAAACATACCTCAAACTAGAAATTTCACTGTCTATTTCTATATATATGTGTTTTCTATATATGGTATAGTCTCACAAAAATTGGAGTCGAATTTTAACTTTCAAACGCGAATAATTATGGATACACATTGATTTAAAGGCTCAAATTTCGACAGTGAACTGTGAACAATATTACTGATCATGGAAAAAAAATTCCTGTTTCTGAAACTAAGGTATGATTGGCCCAACGGATAGTGAAGGTGCTCCTTTAAGCAGTCAAAATCATCGTCACAGAAGACTCAATACCGTTGCCTTTAATAATGCAACTAGCCATTCGGGGACGTAATTAATATACATTTTCACTGTTGCTCTAGGTTTTGTTTCAAAACCACACGCCAGAGTTTCATTTGAAGAAAAACATCGAATGCAAGACGTAAAAAAGTTCAAAATCATTTCGGTTTGCATACTCAATGTTGTTTTTCCATGACACTTGAAATTCATACTCCATTAGTCCACAAATTGTTATATTATAATCAAAACAGACCATGTATAATAGGGCCGACCATTATTGATATGAATAAAGACCTCGACAAGGTAAATAATTGACTTATGTCTATTATGCTTTGGGGTTGAGTGTTATTGATCTAGTCTGATTCGAGTATTACATATTAAATAGTACACCAAAACAATAGTAGTCGATTGAATGAAATGAAATTGAATTGAAAGGGGCTAGTCAGGATACGTTCTTAAAGCGATTGAAAACAGGTTTTTCTGTTATTGGGAACACTGATATCATCGCTTTTCACCATTCCAATTTTCAATCAGACGTCTGAGGTCCTTGCAATTCAACTAAACCGCAGCGTTTAGTGACGTCACTATCGCAAACGCCCCTTATAACATATAAGGACCTTTTATTTGCGATAGTGACGTAATAGATTTACCGGAATTGCAAGAACCATAAACGTATGATTGAAAATTGGAAACGCAGAAATTCATTTCAGCAGTGTCCCCGATACACATAAAAAGTTTGGAAAACCTCTTGACAATCCCTTTAATGTCTCTGTAAGGAAAATAACACAAATCTTACCACGTGGTGTGCACGTGACAGCTAATAGGCGTTGAACGTCTGGTCGTTTGGTATAACGGCTGGTATGGTAATCTTTGGTGGCTTCGTATTCTGGAATCACATCTTTATATTTCGTTCGCCGTCTTTCTGTACAAATGCCATCATTAACAAACTTTTTCTCTCGTTCGTCTAACTCGTCATCAAGTGGACTGAGAGGAATTCGTCTTCTAGCACTAAGTTTGTTGAGGTTTAATCTTGTTTTCTCTTCTTTCATTTCCTAAAAAAGAATAATACTGGAATTAAATAATTAAGCCATTGTTCTATTACTGTTCTCCTTTTGAAGGCAGAAATTACTGTCCAGTGTGCTATAATGTGAACCGTTACTCATGACTGCGATCATACGAAGGCAAGGGCAAAGTAGTCCCGTCAAGGATAATTCTTGTTGCTCGAAAAACGTCTGCTTTTTAGGTCAAAATCACTCCTCCATGTGGCGCTATCTGGGGGAGTGTTTATGGCCCTAAAGCAGACGTTTTTCGAACAACAAGAACAATATTTTTCTGATAATTGGTAGGGTTCATTCGTGATACGTGATTAACAATTTTGGGGTTCAGCCCTGGGTGATACTTGACAAGTTCGTCAAAATCTGTCGGGGATGCTGCTTACGAGCATTTGTGAACAGATTGACGGACAAAAACGATTATCTTTATCCATGATTATACACGACGATGCCATAATTCATATGTTTTAAAGATAGCTTGCCATACGCCCAAGGGTAATCAAAATTTGATTAAGTTTGAAAAAGTTTTTGCTAAATGAAAGGCATCAGCTCTAGATCGTATTGCGAATACGGGTTTTGACATGATCGTATTAACCCGTATTAAACACTTGTCTCACCATGGCCTCGTAGTTTGCCCTAAGTATCTGATCACCCAATAATTGCTAAATCCGGATATGTTTAGTCATGGATTTCATGCAAACATACAGAATTTCATATCGTGTCTACAAAGCAAATTTGACGCATTGTTTTCTAAATCTAACATAACCAAGAGCAATAGATGTATAATATACAAACACAATAAGTTTCATTACATAAGATACAAACTGCAGTCTATCGTTTTATTAAGATAAGGTACAAACTGTAGTCTATCGTTTCATTAAGATAAGGTACAAACTGTAGTCTATCGTTTCATTAAGATAAGATATAAACTGTAGTCTATCGTTTTATCAAGATAAGATATAAACTGTAGTTTATCGTTTCATTAAGATAAGGTACAAACTGTAGTTTATCGTTTCATTAAGATAAGGTACAAATTGTAGTCTATCGTTTAATTAAGATAAGGCACAAACTGTAGTCTATCGTTTCGTTAAGATGAGATACAAACTGTAGTCTATCGTTTCATTAAGATAAGGTACAAACTGTAGTTTATCGTTTCATTAAGATAAGGTACAAACTGTAGTCTATCGTTTTATTAAGATAAGGTACAAACTGTAGTCTATCGTTTCATTAAGATAAGGCACAAACTGTAGTTTATCGTTTCATTAAGATAAGGTACAAACTGTAGTCTATCGTTTCATTAAGATAAGGTACAAACTGTAGTTTATCGTTTCATTAAGATAAGGTACAAACTGTAGTCTATCGTTTCATTAAGATAAGGCACAAACTGTAGTCTATCGTTTTATTAAGATAAGGCACAAACTGTAGTCTATCGTTTTATTAAGATAAGGTACAAACTGTAGTCTATCGTTTTATTAAGATAAGGTACAAACTGTAGTCTATCGTTTTATTAAGATAAGGTACGAACTGTAGTCTACCGTTTTATTAAGATAAGGTACAAACTGTAATTATCGTTTCATTAAGATAAGGTATAAGCTGTAGTCTATCGTTTCATTAAGATAAGGTACAAACTGTAGTCTATCGTTTAATTAAGATAAGGTACAAACTGTAGTCTATCGTTTCGTTACGATAAGGTACAAACTGTAGTCTATCGTTTCATTAAGATAAGGTACAAATTGTAGTCTATCGTTTTATTAAGATAAGGTACAAACTGTAGTTTATCGTTTCATTAAGATAAGGTACAAACTGTAGTCTATCGTTTCATTAATATAAGGTACAAACTGTAATTATCGTTTCATTAAGATAAGGTACAAACTGTAGTCTATCGTTTCATTAAGATAAGGTTACAAACTGTAGTCTATCGTTTCATTAAGATAAGGTACAAACTGTAGTCTATCGTTTCATTAAGATAAGGTACAAACTGTAGTCTATCGTTTCATTAAGATAAGGTACAAACTGTAGTCTATCGTTTCAGTAAGATCGGATACAAATTGTATATTCTATTATGTTTACAAGCCATATTGCACACGTTGTTAAGTCAGGGGAATTACTCAAAAACCGTTCATTCAAGATTTGACATTCGAACTTAACTGAGGTGAGATTTCATCATGGATTGCAAATTGCATCTAGATCGGATGAAACTGTAGCTTCTTTCGTGTCTACAAAAATTGTGGACGTACAAGGGGCTACGGCGATATATCTACACATATCCATATGAGCATGATGTAGGTCTGTATATTTTTAACCATTCAAAATGTAGGCCTATATACTCACCTTTAAAGATTCGTGTCTGTGTATTATGCCTTGTACAACTGGTGATTTAAAGTATGCTTGTGCGTATTCATCTTTAACTGCGTCGTATGGTGGGATGATTGGTCTTTTTCTTGGTTTATTGTATACATTCGTTTTAATTCCATCGTTTACAAAGTTTTTCTCAAGTTCTTGGCATTCTGGGGTTCTAGGAGAGGGTTTGATAGATGTGGGCACCTTATCTTTTTTCCATAATGGACTGTTATACACTACCCATGACATTTTCTGTTTAGTTTCTGCTTTCTGTGGAAAATAACGAAATAATATATATGGAATATGGACTATTAAAGGAGCAGTATGCACAATTTTCATTATCAAAAACGTCTTCAATATATAATTGTCTCATTACCCCCAAAAATATCCAAATTATCCCCTCGAGGTTAATTACCCCCAGGACGAAAATCGATGGTATAAGTATATCCATTGATTAATTGATGGTTAAAAAAACGTCGTAAATCATACCCGATCATATTTCTGAAATAATGATGCTATTTACATCTATGTACTAAATGCTCAATAAACGGCTTAAAGTAGTATTGTTGTTGAGCCACATGAAGACAAGATATTTTTAGTTCAATTTTTAGAATAATATGTAAGAGACATAGTTCCCTACAATTTGGCGTTTATCCTCGAAAAAAGCTTCCGTAAATCTTTTAAATACTTTTATCGTTAACAAATTACTGACAGGATCTTTTAGTTAAATTTTTCAGATACGTTAAGGGATGATCTCCTCTAGATTTTGGTGTATAGATTTCATATAATTGAGCAAAAGCACTTTCTCACAAATCAAAATGCCCCTTGAATACATAAGAATTGTATTAGTACAGTGATGAGATTTATAAAAGGTTTTATGGGAAACACTTCCATTTACATCATTAAGAAAACGAAACTGTGGAGCATCATATTGATAAAAATCCGTACAAGGAAAACAATTCCGTTAATCAAAATCTCGTCAAAAATATACCCAAATTAGAGGTAAACGTTGTATAGTAGTTGAAGATAGAGTCTTTTCAATGCGAATTTTCAATGAATACTTTAGTTTATGATTTATGAATCTTGACTAAGAAGTATAATGTGAAAATCGGGTTGAGAATGAGACCCCGAGAGCAGAACAATCGACATTTTCGGGAGTTGATTTGGGCCTGGAATGTATGTAAATAGTCTTCAGATGAAAAATTCCATACGAAAATAGCATACTCCCTTCATAGAGTAATTACCTAAAATTATAACAATGGTCACTTTTATCAATCTACGATATAGGTTGACGGAATCAACATTGTTTTGAGAAACTGAATTGAAAAACATATGTCAAGGATTGACTACTTTTTGATTACTTTTCAACGATGTAAACCGTAGGGTTAATTAAAGCGGGGCCAGGATTGTAGGGTATAATATGGAGGTTCGGGTGTGAGAAACAAAACAACAATAAGAAAAAGTTACAATGACATCACAATCGACCTCGTAACTTCAATCTTACGAATAGACGTTGATAGATCTTGCATCTTGGCTTACTTGTTTGGTCAGGCATAAATTGGTTTGATTTTATGTCATGATGTTGACCTGTATAGTAGTGGTGGGTATCGCGCAGAAGCAGAACATGCTTACCCTTTTCGAAACACCTGATGGTACTTCTTTTTGGAGAAGTCCACTAATATACTACTTTTACTCTCGATTTTTGCCATACTTTGGACGAGATTTTGATTAACGGAATTGTTTTGCTTTTACGGATTTTTATTATAGAGCATTGAATCATTTCTTTACTTTCACTTCAAATTCCACTGAAAGATCTCCTAAGTGCATTAATCCTTGCAAATCAACATGCCTGGACAATGCTATAAAGACCCTCGGTGTCATGATAAAAGTGAACATCGGATTCAGTTGTCAGGTTTTCAACTTCTATCGTTCTATTAACCCTTTTAGGATCTTTGATCGATTGCAATAACTCCTCCCCCCTACAAATTTTTGCGATTTTCACTGAAGTTTTCACTGCAATATTTTTCATGTCCGAGAATATTGCCTTCCTGAATAGAACATCTTTAATACATAATTGTCTCATTACCCCCCAAAAAATATCCAAATTATCCCCTCGAGGTTAATTACCCCTAGGACGAAAATCGATGGTATAAGTATATCCATTGATTAATTTATGGTTAAGAAAATGGCTACTAATTGCAATTGTCACAAAGAACAAAATTGGTCAAAAACCACATAGAGAAAATCTATAAAATGCTACCTACATGAACCATGTTGAAATTGTTTCCATGAAATGATCTATTTTAATCTGAATTGTATACTTTATATTAAGCTCCTTTATTTATCACAAATGCAGTTTGCATAATAGTTTGTTGTCTTTGACACTGTAATCGTGGTAAACACTTTTAACGACGTTGGCCTTATGTATAACGAGTTAAGTCTGTTCGCCAATATTTTGTTTATCAAGCTTAATTAGTCCTATTTATAAGGTTCTGACATATAAAACCAACGCTGACAATATGAATTGTTGAATTGATACAATCATATAGAGGCAAAACATCTATTTAACCTCCCTGACCAAAAAGGGTAATTAAAGGCGATTTATATCATTCATATTAGGATAAGGTTTTAACTTGCAAATACTGAAGCCGTGTAGCGGAAAAAGGGAATGCATTTTTATCATCATTTTGATTTGACAGACAAATTCAAAACAAATTCAAGCAATGACTTATTTAAAAAGTGTCGCCAATACATAATTCTCGGCTCAAAATTTGATTATAAATTTAGTTTTGTTTTTAAGGTTTTTCTAGCTGTAAAATATGAGTACTCACCTTAAGTGAACTGAAATATCTCTTTGAAATAACTCCAACAAAATATAATGGTTTGTGTAAGAATATACGTTGAAATTGATAGTTGTTTGGTATTTAGACAATGGTCAACGTTTAGACTGGTCGTTGAGGATTACAGATAATATATTATAATCTGATTAATCTCATATCTATATTGGTATTAATCCGAAATATTCTTACTTTTATCGTAAAAAGTAAAATCTGACAACGTGGTTCATTGTTCTTTTTACAAAAATATAGTAGTGAATCGTCGCCTATAAAGTGAGTTACAAATTCAGGGTAGAATTTTTCTATACCATAGTCGGAATCGAATAGATTGATGTTCCAAACGCATAGCTGATTCCTTAATTTTTCTACTGTTTCAATAATCCCACATACTGCTCGCTGTCTTTCCGGAAATGTGCCGGTAAGACTTGATCAGTGTCTCGTGGTTTTTTTTTTTTGGTAAACAGAAGCAAATAATTACTAATTATTAATTATAATTACTTATTAATCATTACTATCAAAACGTACTGATGGAAGAATTTGAAGTCTATTCCTTGACATGTATCATAAATTTAGGTAATATTCGGACTATTTGTAATTGAAAAGAACAATGAAGGCAAGCCTTAATGTAATGACATAATGTTATTACACTTGATTTACTGTACAAAATTCTTCTTGAAATCCGTTCATTTTTTAGGTAAGGCGATTCCCATCCTATCATAAACAAATTTGTATATATCTACAGTCGAAACAGGCTTATGTAAGCTTTATGCTTGCTCTTGATCGCCCAATTCATTTTGTATAGTTGTACATTGTTTTAAAATAAATGCTGTTTAAACCAAATCCATCCTATAACGTCTTGTTAAATGGGATGGGGATTTAAAACATAACAATTACAGTGTTTCGCACGTTGAAAGCTATTGTGCTTTAGATATTGGTTACAACTTGCATGCTATTTGAAAATATATGATTTTTTTAACTACATGTATGTATATGAAAAGGATAAATAAACCAAGTACTATCGACCCGAACCGCAAAACGAAACCCAAAATCCAAAACAACATTTTGGCGAAACATTGGTAGCAGCTAATGAACTCTTCATACGCGGAAGTATATCAATCACGTGTGAGTAAGTAATTCATAATTAGGTGTCTGGAAGAGTAAGCATGCCACACCCGTCATAGATACTTAACAGGATTAATCGGATTTGCTTCTGGTGATAGAGGCTTGTGCCGTATCGATATAAATCTGTCGACCTTTTTTAAGCACTTGCCTCTACGGAATCTCATATTTCCATCTGTTACTTTCTTTAGGCGATATAAGAGCATATTTATTAGCATCAGGCGATGTAGAAATTATCACATACAAACTACATAGGATAATGAAATTGGATGAAACTTAGATGGTCGGAATTTTTACTGGCCGTTGAAAGAAGGATCACGCTAAATATGGGCTATATGTAAAAGTTTGATAATATAAATATGAATTTAAGCAAACAAATGAATAACATTATGATTAATGTTGACACTAGTTTAGATTAATCAGATATACTTTCAACATAATCTGATAATTATAAATGTTTTAACACAGATTCAATAAAAATATAGATTTTATTAATTATCAAGCTGATCTGATTATTACAAAACATTTACGCAATTAAGATTTGTGAAAGACATCTGAGGGAGATAAAATCTTCTGTCATTGACTTTGGTCGATATACAGAATTTTACCAATAAGTTTTATGTGAATTAGAATATGGGTTACCATTGTGTTGATAAAAAGCCACCATAATGTCATAATATCATTTGGACATGGGTTTTATTGATGGCAATTTTCAGTGAAATTGAGACTTAATCACTTGATATATCTGTATTGGAAGTCTGTTTATTTGAAATGTAATGCTATAATACTATAAACGTTAAGTAAACGCAAGACTGGGTACTATATTGATGCTTGATTTGGACTGTAAAATTTGATATACATGTATCGACAAACGTCGAAAGTCGGTTTTAACAGTGGTGTAGTTAGGATCTAGGCCATACTCATCATACTAATATTATTAAGGCTTATGGGTAAAAAGGTTATATCAAGAACTAAACTTGAGGGTTAAATAATCCAACTTTTTCAAATGTATTTAGTTACTCCCAACAGGTTGTATCTATTTTATTCCAATAACATTTATACATAAGCATAGATCTACCAAGTTTTGTCCAAATCCGATCAATTCTGATCCACTATATCATTCAGAAACCCTTTACCAATTTGGATGATCTCAAGGGCAATAACCGTTCATCAAAAATCACAAATATCAATATCGCGTTTACAGGCCGATGTGGACGTCTTTTGGCTAAGGTAATTAAACAAAACTGTGATAATCAAATTTGTCTCAGATACCACCGAATCTGCATGTCCATTCTAAGGTTCCTCCAAATCGAATCAGAATAAGACTATTGCGTTTACAAGCCGAATTGGACGTGGTAACTGAAAGGAAATAACATAAAAAATGCAAAAATATAAATATCTGTCCCTAACCAACACATGTGCATACAAAGTTTCATCAAAATCGGATCATATATGCTTCCTGTAATGCTCTAAGAAGAACATTTTATTTATGGCCGAACATTTATCATAAATGTCCCCTCTCTGAAGTATTCCTTTCCATTGCCAGCCAAGCTTAATGACGTGTGCAAATTTCGTTACGCGAAGACAAAGATGATATTCTATATCACCATTATAAATTTCACTTCAGCATTTAATTCAGTGTGATACATCAGTAAATGAAAACTAAATTTGCAATTAACATTTTATTAATTTTCTGACAACAAAGTAATACGATTTAAAATAACAATTTATGAATGTTTTTAGAAATAATAAAACAATCATCACAGTTTCAACAAAGATAAAACAAAGTAGACTTTCAATTTGACAAAAGTATGTAACACAGACTACATCAATGTCTGGATACAAACAAACAAGGAAAATAAAACAATAATATATACCATGAAACATTTCTGTTTTGAATCACTTTCTATATGACGAAATTAATAAATTTCATTTAAACGAGAAATTTCTATTTTACAAAAAGAAAAAATTTAACTGTATTCCATAAAATCAAAAAATGATTACTCGATAAAAAAGTTTGGGGTTATATGATTGTAGTACTATTACAAGTAATGAAGCGCATAGACAAAACAAGCTGATATATACAAATATATAAAAATAAACTATGTACAAATTCAAATAAGCAAATTGTCTTTGAAACCAATAATATACCATTTTAAAGAAGCATTTATTTGACATTTTGTAAGTAAAATTTTGATAATTTCACTGAGAATAATTTAAATTGTGTGGTTAACATTAAAAATACAAAGTTTATTTACATTTTTCGTGAACAACTTGAATACCCTGTTTCGTGTAATCTGGTTTGGAAATTAACATAGTTTGGAAGTCTGGTAATGATGCCAGGATAGATCCACCAATCCATGCTTGATATTCAGGTTGGGTAAAGGCATCTAAAACGTTGACATTACTGTGGAATTTAGTCATTTCCTTTTGAAGCTTTTCGCCAAATCCTGAAAAAAAGAAAAAATATTGTCTAAAGGGCAGCTGTTCTAGTAACTTAACGTCCAAATTCCAATCCCAATTTAGGACAAAAAAGGGCATAATTTTGCGTTTTTGAAGGAGAGTACGCGATTTCCATGGTCCAGAGTACAATAAATGCTAAATGCAACTAGAAACGTAAAACTCATTTCGAATTCGTTAATGAAAATGTCTTAAAATGGAGTACATACCACATCCAACAGCATCGCCAGCCACAATAATATTTTCATATAACATCTCTTTCTTTGAGCTGGCCTGTATTACATTGTTTACCTGCTGATGAATTCCATCTGCATCTAAACGTGGAAATTTGAAATTGTAAATCCAAATAGGAAGTCTGTCATAAAGTGACGATTTGTTATTGAGATTTGTTAATGAAATTTGTTAATTTGACTTTCTACAGTTGCATGGTTGAGTGTTTTGGATGAGTCTCAATAAAAGGCACAGAGGTGAACTATAGAATGCTAGGCACATCCTCATATAGAAAACTTTTGAATGATGAGATTTTCCAAAACACGTTAATCTTTGCTGTAATAATATTGTTGTGTGAGCATGTGGATATTTGCCTGAGACAACCACATCAAAGAGCATTAGCTACCGGCAATGAAGATGAATTAAGCCAATTTACTTACTGTTTAAAGAATTTAATAAACCATCACGACCAACATTCAACACCTTAACACCACTTTTAACCACATAACCTGTTGATAATAATATTTCAAATTTAGTGGAAAGTATATTGCATGGTGTACACGTATATAATTCATTTTTCCTCACTTAAGATTTACATAAGTAAATGTAACTATTAGACTATGTTTGTCATATCCATCCATTTTGAAATGAAGTCAGTAGTAAGTTGGGTAAATGTTATTTTTGTTAGTCTACTAGAGTGTCCAAGTTTGAATCCAACAGAATTTTAATAATAGACAATTAGACATCCACTCTTACCCTTAAATGGATTTTGAATCTCTACATCTGATATCGAATGAATATGATATACCTAAATGTTAAATTTCTTACATACCATCTATTATGGGTGCTATGCAGGTTCGTGATTCAGTAGAATCAATTAGCAATCCCTCTTTATGCCCAGTGGCGAATAAAGACAATACTGATTGATTTGCTATGTATAAACTTGATACCCCCAATTTCTCGAATAGTATCTACAATTAAGTGAAATATGTTATTAATATTCAAATACCTTATATAAATCTAAATCAAATACAAATCATGTCATCTCTGAATAAAATAAATTGCAAGGGAAGCAACCAATGCAATTACATATATGTTGCATTGAAAAAGTCTACGTCTCATGATGCCTACTATTTGCTCGCAGTTTTGTTGGTGTAAAAATTGATCTCCTCATATGACTCATTTTTTTTATTTTGCCTTTTATTTTGTTTCTTTTATTACCTTTTTTTTATTGACTCCACTCGCTATCTGATCTGCGGAAATTATTATGCATCTTCTGTTCTGAGTCGTATAATATTCATCCAATCAAATGTTAGGATCTGTACAACGATTTTTTTGTATTGTCAGCCTACTTTGAGCATAAATAATGACAACTTTTACGATAAGAAAAATCTTCTCAGATCATGAATGGCAAGGTTAGTAACCTACAGAAAAACAATCTGCATAATTTTAATCAGTTGGTGGAGATCAATACTATAATGCACTTTACCTTGGCGATATCGTCCTTTTCCTTTTCTGGTGTAGCAACAGATACAGAAACCAATACTTGTGATTTTCCTGCTTCAACTTTCATTTCATCATTGAATATACTTCGAAGAACATTTTCAACATTTCCAATCTACAAAAACCAACGGTTTGAAATAATGTTCAGTTTGCTAGGATATTTCTACGTGTATTTTTATGTGTATTGTGGACACTTTTAGCATCAATTTGCACTACTCCAATTCCTACAATTCTACAAAAAATACGTGTTTGATGACGTCACTATTCACAAAATATACTTAGCATTATTAAGCTTATTTTAGTGAAATGAAAATTGAAATGGTGCAAATTGATGTGTCCCCACCAGTACATATACAAAATTTAGAAAATCTCTTTACAATTCCTTTAATATGTTTCAATGTCCAACGGGAGATGAACGATTTACCCAAAAGAAAGGACAGCTGTTAAGATTGGTTACTGATTGAGTATTAAGACTAGACATTTATAGCAAAAATCTAGTTCTCGATTTGTTCGTGGCTTTAACATATTCCTTAATCAATAATACTGTTTTCACCTTTAAAAGGCATACGAGACTACTTATAGTTCTTACATGTAATGTGTTATTTTCATGTAACAACCAGACGTAATTTGGTATGCTTTAAATGGGTCAAGATTGCAAACTATCATATAAAATCATTTCTAACCTGAAGTGAATGTAATGGTTTCCTATCACCAGCATAACCAACATGTACGTTTCTTGATCCCATATCTATTACTACAGGTTTTGATTTATTATCCTGTCTTGGTGCAGCTACTTTCGGTTCAAAATCGGCTTGTTTAATAAGTATATTTTTGAATTCTGGCAACGAAGCCAACGTAGATCCACCGATGAAGGCCTGGAACTCAGGTTGAGCATAGTCGGCAATAACCTTCACTGTACAGTCAGTTAACTTAGCCAGTGCTCTCTGAAGTTTCTCTTTCAAATCTAAGGTAAAGAATTTAAAATAACAGACCAGTTCTTGTGATGTTGACAGCAGAAGAGAGTGTCCCACACGAAGAAATATCCATCCCAAACCCTGATCTCAAGGTGCTTGGATGTAGAAGTTTTGGGAGATTACGAATTGATATATTGCCGAAATCTTTCTGTACGTCTAAAACAAGTACGTTGGAAATACGCTTTCAGGCTGTCAAAATTGTAAATTAAAAAAAAAAGGTACTGGCGAGAGCTAACGTATGGGTTTTGAAAATGTTTCTATTATTAAATTGTCATCAGTCGGGTTGATTGAAAATAAGGCAAAAATATTTAAAGCATAAACGAATTTAATAAATATAATCAACATGCTTATACCAATAAAAAATAAGTACTGAACAGAATAAAATGAAAATTAACTACCTGAATCATAAGGACCTCCAGCTAAAACAATAGTTTTATATAGTAAACTCTTCTTAGAACTCTTCTCCACAACATCATGGATATGGTGATGAATTCCTTTTGACTCTAGATAATTAAAAATATACGTCTTATTTATTAAACAACAGTGTTCGTATTTAGTTTTCAGAGAATAATATTATTATTTCACTACCCAAAATTTGAAACATAATCTGGGTTATTTGATAAAAGTTTAGAGAGAATCGAAAAAAATTCGTCATGGTAGTACAAGTTTGTCCTTATGTCGATACAAATATGGACAATGATACAAATATGCTTTAAAAAAAATTTTCAGCAAAAATTTGAATGGCATTCGGGTCATTCTGGAATAGAAGTGCACATAATTCAAATGTAAAATTTCAATGATAAACCGTTTCATCTTTATTACGATTAAAATTAATTGGTAAAATTCTATATAACAACAAAGGTAAACAGACAGTTTTGTGCTATAAGGAATAATTATATTGTTTACAAACCTTTAAGCGATTTCAGTAAATTCTGGTTACCCATATTATTGAGAATCATAACATCACTCTTTACGACATAACCTTAAAAAATAAATTCTATAGTTAAAATATCATCTCAATTTGGACGCTTTTACAGTTTAACATAATGCTTAGTTAAATACTTTGAATGGTTTGTACATCTTTTGGAAACCTTGGTCATTTAAATTAGTACCATGGAGTCTTCTACGCTCAAGCTAAATTTTAAAAAAATCATAGTATTGATTTCATATGATTCCGTTCTATACGGCATAGTCCAGTGTGAGTTTTAAATCAAATCCTTACCATCAACAACTGGAGCTATAATCGTTTGAGTTTCTGAAGATCGAATAACTAATCCCTCTTGGTGTCCAGTAGCATATAGAGACAGAACGGACTGATTGGCCACATAAAGAGACCCCACGTCAAAGTCCTCAAACAGCATCTAGAAAGTAAACATCAATGTTGTTACTTGGCATTTACTCAATGAATATTTATTCACAAGATATTGCAATAGGATCGCAAATACAATTAACTTTCCAACTGGATCTATTTACTTTCAGCAGTAGCTAAAAAAAATCATTTCTATATGTTCCTAATCCATATGTAGTTAGTGTTTTTATAACCAATTTCATAAATCCATATTTATAATCATATAAAATTACCTGTTTTAACTGTTCTGTGTCCTCTTCGGGGGTATCTAATGAGTTGCTAAGTAAAACCGATTTGCCTTTAATATTTACTTTGAGAACGGAAAAAAATATCTTCTTGAAAGCAGCAATACCTGTTTCATTTTCTTCCTGAAAAATTAACATATTCCCTTTACTTACAATTCATGGTGATATCGGACGTGATTTTAATACAGGGTTCTAAAAAACTCCTGTTTATATAATTATCCACTTTATTAATGCCAAGAAGGTTTTGTCATTGCTTACAATATAACAACGCTTGAGCATGTCGTGGGTGTTTGCATGCATTTCTTTGTTTCGATTGGTCAAAATTACCAAACTGGGCAATAAAATGCATATAATTATATAATTTGATATGATTTCTGATACGTTGATATGATAAAATTTGGTTGTTTGTGGGTTTACATCTACGTTTGAAGATTCGACGAATATTTCCTAAGTTACAGCCCTTGATACACTGAAAATATGTTTAATATGGGCATATCGTGCTTGGCAACCGATTGTCTCTATTAGCAAACAGTAAACATCGAACTTTTGGCTTATTGTGTTTGCAGTACATTATGGACAACGTCTCTGTTTTTGATAAGCCAACATGACGTTCTTGTCTCCCTTTAACTAGTTAAGAATGATCAAGTATACACTATCCTAACTAACCAAATTAACCTTACTAGATATATAGAGTTAGAACGATATCGATTTCAAATCTAAGACTGAACAAACTTATCTTAATGTTAGATAAGTACAGAACAAACCTTTAAAACTTTTTTGGGAACTTTCTCACCAGGAAGCCCAACAAGATAGCTTGTAGGTAAAATATCAATAACAACTGCCATTCTGAAGTTTGGGTTTAATTGATCTGAAATTATTTTATGAAATAATCGTACATTCTGCTTCAGTTTATGTTAAAAGATTAAAATCGGGAAATTAAAACAGGTCATATATCGCAGCCTGCATGGCGATTAAACTGTCAAAATATAGTACCAACTAATGCTTCAGACTTATCCGAACTTATATAAAGCTAAACAATGTCAGAATGTCTGAACATGCTGAAGACTATGCAGCATAAAGTCACGAATAGACGAGGTACGGTGTCCGAAGCAATGTGCGTTGCGGAATTATCGATAAAGAAGAATATAGTAGAAAAAGCGAGCCGTGTCCGCACCGTGCTCGAACCCGTACACCACGTACTCATTTCTTCAATTATCTTCTGTATCAATTATCCCGCACCGTACACCTCACCTCGTCTATTCGCGGCGTAATGGTCTATATATTTAGAAATGACAGAAAGTCAAATTGAAATTTGAAATTGATTTTTCTTTTATGATATGGTGCAACAGATTCGCCCGTATACTTATATATAAATGATACACCTCCGTCTCAACGAACATTAAGATAAAACATTTAAAATTCAAGTAGCGAAACACCAAACTTGGCCTACACCGACTAGATATTATCTACCAACAGTCGCTCAATTTACTTCGATATAGAGTTCGCAGCGTTATTAAAATCAGTTACATGAAATTAACTAGTATATCATTAAATAAATGTTAAAATACATAGCAACTTACTTGTATAGGAAACTTTAAAAGTTACTTCTCTCGAGTCTATCGATACTTGTCTTGTAATACCTGTCTAGCTAGACAGGCCAGTATTTATACCTAAATACACATTCCTATCTTGTGAGATATCAGCTATCTGGGGGTTGACGTCAGCAACAAGACATGATATTGCCTTATATGGCTTGATGATTGATAACAGACATGGCCAAATAAGGCAATAGACTGGTTAATGTGTGAATCAATTTCTATTTTTAGGATATTACTCACTGTCTAGTGTAAACTAGATAGCTATATATCTACCGTATGATAAACAAGACAAGGTATATGAAAAGAAATCGAGTGTAGACTGGTTTATTGAGTCTATTTTAAGATATATTGTCATGCTATATTGAACTGAATGTATATACTAGCCAGCCTAGCTTGTCGACGATTGTGACTAGTTACATGTACTGGGCGATGTTTTAATGATATATTCTTATATAGAACTATCAAAACTATGATTTTTTTACGTTACATTTGATCCTAAAAACATAAAAGCTACTGGCGAGTTCAACAATCCAGCATCTATATAATTTAATTAGTACAAATATCAACAAACACCCACTCTCGCTCTTGAACTGGATATTGGGAAAATATTTTGTTTTCAACCGTAAGCGTCCCTTTCAGCTTTTCCTTTCATTTTTTTTAGATAGAAAGGGAAGCCTCCTCCCTTGGAAAATGTGGTTATAAGGAAGCCATGGGATACATACCTAACACGATTTTTGGTAGTTACAGCAGAATAATATTTAAATTTTATGGTCAGATATACGCCATTGACTGCATTCCAATTGCAAAAACGCACAAGGGAATTTTTTAAATCATCAGAGCTGGGAGAAAATGGGAGGCATTGGACGATAATTGAACAAGATGATCTACGACTGAAATCGATGTCATTTCAACATGACTGAATTATTTTGGGGAATAGCTTTAGAAGAACTCACTGGGGTTAAGAAGCACTGCTGTATTTGATCAAGCTATGACCCCTAAGTTTGAATTTTGATATGGGTCACTGTGACTTAGTTTGTTCTGCCGGGTCACATATTAAATATAATGACGCCATTATCTAAGATTTCAGCCGTGTATAAACGTAGCTGCAGAAGAACCAGAAGTAAGATTATCACTTTGAGCTTTATGATAAAAGACCTATACTTTGCATCATTTTGCAATGATGCTTATCTTTGAAAACTTAATTAGGATGTGTCTATTTCATGATCAAAGCACTATTACTAATACATGTATGTACAAGGGAAAGAACTCGATATAGCAATAATCCACAAAGAACTCATCTCTAATTCAATTGCTTTAACATGTTCAGTCATGAAATTCAACCTTCTATAAAATTTTGGGAAAATATCGTTGGACAGCTTCAGATATATATAAGCCCGACCAAAACCTTTTTTTGTCAAAAATTCAAAAGTATTACACTTGAAAGTAGACCATTACGAGTTGTCAACATCCGCTTAACATTGACAGCTCACAGATTGACTATTTTTAGAAATATCCTCCCGCAGTTATTATTATTGTCCAAAATAATTTGCGAGATAATCCAATTTCGGACATCAAATTCCAAATCTACATCAAACATTAGTTGTAATTGGGAATGAAGTTAAACTAATGTAAAATGGGTGTAAGAAGGGAAATTTCTTGAAATAGCACGGACTACATTCGTTATAATCAATACTGTCACGTATTATTACGTACTTATGCAGAAAATTATTTGTATTCACTAGAGCAGTGTTAAAGTTGGTATTGAAATAAACAAACCACTGGATATGTATAATATTTAGGTAACATTTGGTTTCATGAAATCTGTTGTGAGCATAAAACCATAAGAGCATAATGCAAAGGTAAGGTAAATTTCAGAATTATAGGTTAACAACGTTTAGACATTTTTTTATTTTAATTAATACTTAATAATACTTATATTGATTTATTAACAAGTGTCCTCGATGTTTTTTCAATAAAATACGCAGTATCAGTTTTGTATACATAGGTTTTCGTGCCTAGTCGGGTGCTTATAAACGTTATAAAACGAATTTATCGGGTGACTCACGAACACTTTTCAATTCGAGACTATTCATAAAGTATCAAATCTATGATCATAATATTTAGATCTTATATTTATCAGGATATAAGACATCAAAAAACAGCTTTATAGGTTAAATGACTTTTAAATACCCGTCTTTTTGAAAATTCCTTGTCAAAAATATAATGCCGAAAGGGATCTTTGCAATTTCACTTCTTTAATTGAACAAATTGGACGCAGATTTCAGGAAAAACTGCCATTAAAGACCCTCTCCGTGGCAAATTATCCCCTATCCAGGTTTGTCAAGTGGTATGTCAACCCATTTCTCTTTTATTTTTCCCCTCCAGTTCCTCAAGCTTCAACAAAAATTTTACCTGCTAGAGAAACACATAGTTTACCATTGGATTGGATTGAAACCATTCATGTTGTGAATTAGATAACCAGAATTTCAAAATTGAGAAGACAATGCGAATTCTATATGTGAAAGTACAGTTAAAACTTTAAGTATTATATTTTTTGACAAGGAATTTTGAAATGACCACTATTCCACAGTGATTCAATCTATGGAATTGTAATTTGGTGTAAAAATGTCGAAAATATGTATAATTATGAGGTAGAAATATCATGGTCTTAGCTTTGATTCTTTTATGAATAATCCTAGAATATAAAGTGTTTATCGTTTTTTCTTGGTCAACCGATATAAGTAGCCAGTTTCATTTTCGATATTAATGAGAGATTCATAACGTGAAAACCACATTTCCTGGAAATTGATTCTCTTGAATTGAAGATGAAGATGAATTGTGTTTGTTTTGAAAACATGAAATGTGTTGTAGTGTGTATACATACATAACGAAATTTAAAAACTTCCTTCCTTTATATTCACATTACACTCAATTTTAAATCGAAACAGGACTATTTTCTTCTCTAGCTTTGTATTAAGACCAACAAAAGAGTAAATTTACAAATAAACGTATTAAATACCGAATATACCTCAGTTTTTTTTTCAAGACATATTTAAAAAATGTATAGAATGCAATGTTATATGTTTTGTTGTTATTGTAGCAATCAATGCGATAATTGATGGATATTACTAGGAATTTAGACGAATTGAGCCCGCAGCATGCTGCATTGAAAGATGTAAGTTATAAACCAGTCATAAATATTTGAAAAATAATTGACTAGTAAATAAAAAATGATTGAAATAATATAATGTATTAAAGGGATAGTGTGCAAAATTTACATTAAGAAAAACGTCGTAATTCATACCTGAAAATAGTTCTTGAAGATGGGTACCCTTATTTTCATTAATGAAAATTAAAATGCTAATACTTATATGAATGGAAGGTAGAGGTGTTCTAATGACATGGAAAAATACCAGTTTGTCTCACATGTCCATAATTAATTCATAATTAGCTAATTTAGAAGAGAATACCAGCAGAATTCCAATGAGTGACCGATCAAGAAAGGTCAAAAAGTCCTATGTTTTTGTTTATGCAGACTGTCTGTAAATACATGGATATTTAAAATTCGTAATTATATGCAATAAGAACATAACGATATTATTACGAATACATGATAATTCATTATCAACACCAATTAATCAAATAGTTTGCTTAATTCGACTCTAAAAAATTATGAAAACCCATCTTTAAGTATGATTTTTACATCTATGTATCTACTTGATCAAACTGAATTTGTTTTAAAAGGGGTGATTAAAAAACGGAGTGTACTTATTGTTAAGTAAGCAGTTTATGCTAGTTTTGGTGTTGGGCCTCAAAACTGATATTCTAGCAGAAATCTTTAGATATTTCTCTATATTAAGCTTTATTGCTTAAATCCAAATTTCTCTACATTTTGGTGTATAAATGCCATAAATTTGAGCAAAAAACAGAATGCCCTTTAATTAGGTACTCAAACAAAAGGGCCACATTTAATAATCAAACCATTACTACTTCTACCATTGACAATCTTTGTAGCTGAGTGTTGAAGATCTGAGACAATTACCTGATGAACTTTATGAGAAATATGGAGGATACAGAATTAAAGATAAATGTAAACTGAAGCAAAAATGTTACCAAGGTAATCCTCATCAATTTGAACAAATCTTATATATTATAAGCCATTTTTTTTAACTTCTAATTCAATTAATCGTTGATATTGTCACATAGGACTTTGCAGTTCAATCACAAAACATACAATAGTACCAAGTTACTTGATGAGGTCAAATTTTACCGATTTGTGATTTGAAATATTACCTTCACAAAATAAATGATGAGAATGAATTTATATTGTTAAAACAGTAGACATATTAGTATTACGTAATTTTCTTATCGAAAATTTTTATTTTTGACAATTTAAGATGAAATTTCTCAGGTGAAATTGTATTTATGTTATATAAACGTACAAATCAATGCAACGTCATTATAAGGAGTATACTTATGAATCCATTACGTGAATACCAATTGAATATCGACATTGTATCTACGTAATTTCGACTGAAGAAAATATATTTGCCTACTTATGCAGTGGGCAGACGAGCGTATATAATTGGCCGATCGAGACGAATTTTAAAATTGCTTACAAGTGTGCCCACTCATGTCGACGACAATTCTTTACGTCTGTACGAATCGCCGGCATAAAAAATGTTCGGCCAGTTATTTACGCTGGTGATGTAATTCGCTCAGGTGCCCGTGTCCGGCTTCGAGCGATCGATATTTCTTAGACCAATCGGACTTTGTGTTGATAGCAGTTGAACTTCAGAATGCCTGTATATGCATCATTGTTACACGTTACATTGATTGCCACGTTATCGACGGCAGAATTCAGCCGAACGATATTCGCCACGCGTGCCCCTTCCTGATCGGGCGTAAAAATTCGCTGGCGATCTTAATTCGACGGGAAAAAATACGCTTAAGGTATTAAAATAGCTTAAGGTTTTTTTTTCTTTTCATAAGGGATTGGTATATCAAAACCAGACATTAATGATAAAAGAACGTATAGAGGTAAATAAAGAAATATTATTTAATTTCTTCCTGATCTGCACGGCTTACAAATCGATGATATCTGTACAAAGAAAAACAAATTTATTTGTAGCGTAACATCTATTTATATCATATATAGTAATATTACAGTCAGTGTATTTTACTCTGTGTTTTATTTCAGACATAAAAAGGATTTTTGGAGAATTAGATACAGTCAAGTTGACAGATGAATTAACGGCCGAGGGTGTAAGTTTGGTTTATGTTAGATAAAAAGGCAAATGCTTAATAATATAAGATCAAAAATATTTTATTGTCGCGGTTGGATGATGTTATGATATCAAAAATTTATGATCCTTTGTATGTGGTTTATTATCAATTTAAACCAGTCTATGTATCGTATGCATGTGCACTAAGATTAAAATACGTCCCTCAATTTATCATACGTGCAAGAATTTTGCTTTAGAAAAATAAATGACTACAATGCATTTATCAGTACCCATTCCTCACCCGATTGTGTATCTTACAGTTAGGCTTCGAGGATGTGATCTATTTATCTGACAATGATTTGAAAACGATTGGAATTGAAAGTGCTAGTGAGAGGTGTCGAATCATTATAGAATGTAAAAGATGTAAGTGAAAACTACTATTTTCAGATCTAACAAACATTTCGTCTTTATAGTTTCTTTACTAGCAGATAGAGTTCGATTTCAGCACATTTCAGGGTTTAATCCCAATTTCTCTTACCATTAGATAAATCATATTGGTATTATTCGTTGAAATGACGATAGTCTAATCTTTCATTTGGAACTTGAAAGCAGTAAGGCAACTTCTCACTGCAATTGAACATTATTTGAACTTGAAAAATAAAGTATTTACAAGATGGCGAGTATTCAACTATTGCAATTTATATTTTAGTAATGCGAAAAATGCAATATGAATATGATCTAATAGACCATGAGGGGATTTTTGATAGGATGAAAAATGGCAATACCAGAGGTAAGTAACTTGAAATTTTCCAATTTTTTAATCTTCGCACAAACTGGGCGAATGGTTTGGACGAGTCGATCGCCAGCGAACTACGCCTAGTGTGTCCAGTGCCACGAAATTCGCCCGATCATCGGCCGAAGCCATTCGCCAACATCAAGCGTGTTTGATATTATTCGCCTGAATATGCATCGCCATTAAATCGTGCCGCAAGTGTGTCCACTCGGCCGAAGTCTATCGCGAACTTTCTTGTAACTGAAACAATCACAGAGGCCTGAAGCGTCACATGACAAATAAAATGGCTACTTCCAGTGAATTGGAGTGAATAAAAGAAAGAAGAATTAACTATATTATAGGAGTCAAAGCCCAACTTATACGATATGCAACAGCCACTTTTCGTTTCTTTCTGGACTCCACCATATTTTTATCAAGTGACTAAGCGTTGTGCGCATGCTTAATTTAATTTGCAGGCGAGTTACCATCTCAGTCATTCGTTCAGTGCGTCCACTGTGTGCGGTTAGTTCGGTCAAAGTACCGGCGAATAAAATTCGCCCAGCCTGTCCTTAGCTTTTATAGCAGTGTCAAGTTTTTATTGTAGCATCTAACTAGGGTCTAAGAAAAAAAGCTCATTAGCCTACTGTTTTTTTTCCAACTGTCGATGCTTTTCTTTCATGATCTACTTACTAATATGTACAAGGGAAGCAACTCGATCAGAGTTTTTCTTGGTTTTTATTAAGTTTTCGACAATGTTATAATTTACATGTTAGTGTTGCAAAAAAATTTTTTAAATTCGCAGATAATGACGTAAATACCGATAAAATACGTTTAGAAAATACGAAACAAAATGTAAATATAGGTCTGTTTAATGTTATGTAAGTGTATTTTAGTGCTCAAAGAAAATGACCAATTTGTGGAACATGAAAGAGATTCTGATAGAATGTCACAAGAGAATGGCGAAGCTAGTAGTAAGTATATATTCATCAGTGGCGGAGCCAAAGCAAGTGCAATGGGGCAGCCCCCCCCCCCCCCCTCGCAGTGTCGTGCGCATGCTTAATTTAATTTGCAGACGAGTTACCAAATCAGTCATTCGTCCAGTGCGTCCACTATGTCGGCCGAATGAATTCGGCAGCGATTAGTTTGGTCAAAGTACCGGCGAATAAAATTCGCCCAGTCTGTCCTTAGCTTTTAGAGCAGTGTCAAATTTTTACTGTAGCATCTATTAAGGGTCTAAGAAAAAAAGCTCATTAGCTTACTGTTTTTTTATTTCCAACAGTCGATGCTTTTCTTTCATGATCTACTTACTAATATGTACAAGGGAAGCAACTCGATCAGAGTTTTTCTTGGTTTTTATTCAGTTTGCGACAATATTTTTGTATTTCAATTTTACTTTCACATCACACCACATTGAGTTCGTATCAGTTAAAAATAGATTCATTAAAAAATTTTCTTTCATCCTATATATGTGGGTTTTCTTCATCTATATACTTATGATCAAAACATTAATTCATCGTTTTATGTCAATCTGCCATATCTGCGCTACTAACAAATGGATGATATCTGTACAAGACATGTAACAAAAAATCTGTCTAAACATAAATTCTGTGGTTTGTTTCAGAGTTCAAAAAAATTTTTGGGGATTTATATACGGAAGAAGTGGCAGATAACTTCAGGGCTGAAGGTGTAAGTTTTCATGTTAATGGTTAATAAATGATCAAGGCCCTGCCACACCGTGGCGATTTTGCTTGCACAAGCCAATTTCTTTAGAATGTTGACATACGCAGTGGTTTTTATTTTATTTTTGGCGTAAGAATTGCACGTATACATAACGCAATATTTACCAACATATAGAACGTTTTTATAACTTATAAAAAGTGGATACAAACTATTGTGATACACCCTGTCCCCTAAAAGTCATGACCGGCTTATGTAAACGTTTGGCGAATTTATTGGCGTTCGTTTATGAATAAGTTTTGTATCAGCTATCATATACGACGAGATCACATCTCAACCACGGAATATAAGTTGTTTTGAACCTATGTTGAACTCATCTTCAATGCATTTTGACTTACAGAGATGTATGAGACGTGTTTAAGACGTTTTAGTGAAGCTGTTTCGTACTTACAGACATCGTACCATGGCATATGGGAAATGACAGATCATATCGGGTGTAGAGCAGGAGCCATCA
Organism: Lottia gigantea; assembly: GCF_000327385.1. Lineage (NCBI taxonomy): Eukaryota > Metazoa > Mollusca > Gastropoda > Lottiidae > Lottia > Lottia gigantea. The sequence continues at coordinate 3,646,320 of NW_008710370.1, forward strand.
GTACTCGTCTATTCCTTTATGTTCTATATTTAACTTAGTTTCCCAAATTTACCGTACCATGTTAGCATTTAGCTTTCCATTTAATACCTAATATATGGCCCATACAAACCCTTGTTACTGATTGTGTTATTTTCTTACAGATAGGATTCGAGGATGTGATCTATTTATCTGACAATGATTTGAAAACGCTTGGAGTTAAAAGTGCAAGTGGGAGGAGTCGAATCATTAGAGAGTGTAAAAGATGTAAGTGAATGCTACAATTTTTTAGTCTGAAAACCTGTTGATTATTCTCGATTTCAGCTATACATATTTTTGTGGGTTATATTTTATGTTGGTGTATCTAAATTTCGGTTTATAATAATGTTCAGCTTTCATAGTCTTAATATGGTCGACTGTTATAATTTACATGTTAGTGTTGCAAAAAAATAAAGTCTTAAATTCCGATAAAATACGTTTAGAAAATAAGAAACAAAATATAAATATAGGTCTCTTTAATGTTATGTAAGTGTATTTTAGTGCTCAAAGAAAATGACCAATTTGTGGAACATGAAAGAGATTCTGATAGAATGTCACAAGAGAATGGCGAAGCTAGTAGTAAGTATTTATTCTTCAGTGGCGGAGCCAAAGCAGGTGCAGAGGGGCAGCCTCCCCCCCTCGCAGCCCCGAAAGCAATTTTTTCCGGCAGAAATCTCTAAGTAGGTTAGAAATTCGGACGATGTCAGATATTTCGCCCCTCTTCGGACGTAAACCTGGCTCCGCCACTGATATTCATCTAGGTAAAATAAATGTAAACAGTATAGAGTAAGCGTAGTCACTCCAGGAAATTTTCGCCGGCGGTAGTATTTTGTAAAAAAGATTCCGGCTTTGGTACAGTCCTGAGGGAATTCTCTAAAAGTTATAGAAGTAAATGATCTGAAGACTAAAATGAATTATACACTGTCCGGTATCCTGACATTTCAACCATAGAACACTACATGACGAACCCATAACATGACAGGTTGTATCATTAATGTTTCAGTTGTAGATCAAGGTCTCCAAATGAATGTCGATTTAAGTGCCTATGCCAAGTTTGAAAAGGGAGATAGAGGCAACGTTATAAAATGCAGTAAGTTATGTTGATAATGTGTAACTGTACAAAATCTACTGTTAAATTTATTTTGTTTTTACCAGGATTCATAATTCCTTCAGACCAGAGTCGAACCTCCCATTCCAAAGTTTTGTAGCCGCCACTGTTGGACTGTTGTATCTGTCTGAAAGCTTGCCAATGTATAATTATTCACATAAAGGCCACATCACAAGAAAAAATGTTACCAACTTTTGATGAAAATCACTAATTCGATGCTCTATACTATACATAGACTCAGAAATGTTCCCTCAATGTCCTAAATGTCCTTGTCTTCAAGGATTATTGTCCGAATTATTGTCTGGAAAATCCTGGCATTGGATATATTGTGGTGGGGAAATAAGACGATGGATTGCTATAATGCTATAATGATTTTTTTTTACATTGTATGATGTTATGATTTAACAAAATCTGTTGTGGTATTTTCTTTAATCATAGACGGTGCTTCAAATACAGGACACACTCCTAGCTGCTCTTCTGGTATGTCAGACTTTTTGATAGTTTTAATCTTATGTGGTTAGTGATATCTCATTTATAGTCACAGATAGATGGATGCTACCTAGAAATGAAGAATATATGTAATTTTAATGTTACGCGTTCGATTGGGGCATGAACTGATAAAGAAAAATAGGGAGGTCTTGCTAGAATAATACCTTGCCTTTTTCCTAATTCAAAAAGGTTTAAAGTGTACACATTTACATTATGTAACGTTAGTACTATTAATTAGCTCCCTCAAATAACGACTTACATAATCCATAGCTACTTTTCGTATCACATATCATGTCCGTTTACACTTAAATAGATTGTGTATCATATATGTATGGACAAAGGGTAATTTTCTTTTCAGGCGAAAAGATTTCGGTTAAAATGAAAGAGAACGCAACTTATAAACAAGTTCGCGAAAACAATAGAATTGAAAGAAGTAAGTACATGAAAATAAAACTGTTTGTAATAATATACCCAAATTATTTTTACGCCACGTTAGTTATCAGAATACAATGTTTTTATGAAGTTTTATACATTGGTAATGTCTTTAAACTATTATCACTGCATGATCTGGATCTGCAGTGTTTCCAATCTCTCAAGGTAAAAATATTATAATTATGTATATTTATATATCATTATTATAGTTCTTCCCTATATAACAAAAGGTTTGAAGCCGATTTTGATGCGGGTGTCAATAAGTCTGTTAAATCATTCTCACATTAAAAGTGACCGTCCATGGCAAAACCAGCGTAGTCCTAAACAGAGGAATCCCGTTAATTAAATCGGATTCAACCATTTTCAGATTTCCAGTTCATAATGCTAGAACTATCTATCTATTTTTTTTGGTCTTATTTCAGATCAGAATTACGAAGCAGATCACATTGGAAATACCCGTGGATATGAAGGTAGGCCCTTTTACCTGTGCTTTTATTTGATGTACTTTTTGGACTATAACGCGTAGTATATTTCCGAAGTTTAATGGCACATAAAGGTATTAATGTATTGACATATTTGTATAACTTATGTATCATTTACTTTCAGCATCATCTGAAGACAATGTAAAAGTTGAGATCGGTGCTAATTCCCAGTTTGAAATGAGTGACTCCAATAATATCTTCAAATCAAGTTAGTCTTTTAACTAGCTAATTATTGCAAGAAAAACTAGACACTTTCACCATGTCATCCCCTGAGATGCATCACTGATAGGTGTTGACGTGATGAAAGTGTCTAGTTTTTCGGACGGGACAAAATAAAAAAAAAGGTTGCACAAATCGGGTTGCGAAATACGAAAGTATGATCTTGACCTATTTCGGGTGTAATGCCCGAACTCCTAGTTCTAATATTTTCTAATACTTTGAACTATCCTACATATGATTTAATCTTCCGTCATTTGTCCATAACAAATAATGTTTTTGAAACAATATCATTGGCTTTTTGCTGAGGCAGCTTCTGTATGTTCGCAGTTGGTTGGATATTTAAGCCTTTACATAGAACGTGGTTGTAAACTTGACCTCAAAATATACTGTATATGGATTTTCAGTTTTAAAAGACATTAACATTCTCTTTTTTATTTCAGGTCATAAAAGAAATATTGATATCAAAGTGGGCGACAATGTTGTTTTAAATGGGGATCTGGGAAAAGGTAAAAACGATGCTGCTAGAAAAAGCTTTTGAGTGTCTTTGTTATGAATGCCATAAGTTTGGGAAAGTTCTACGTTCATGTTTGAAACTTGGGGTCGACCCTTATATGGAATGTGACACCATTTAAAGGGATTCTAAATAGGATTTCTAAGCTTTTGTGCTTATCGGGGACACTGGTAGCATCAAATTGCACCATTCTGCTTTTCAATCAGACGTCTGTGTTTCCTGCAATTCCACTAAAACTAAGTGTTTTATGACGTCACAAATTTGCTTGTATCATGTAAGACCTGACGTCATAAAACACTTAGTTTTAGTAGAATTAAAAGAACCACAAACGTCTGATTGAATATTGTAATGGTACAAAATGTTTCCCGCACCAGAATTTGTATCTTGCTTATTCACACCTCTAGCCATTTTTCTTTTATTGCTTTAAAGTTGATCACATCACCAATAGAGCACCACCGCCATTAAAATTTCATTCAAACCATGGAAGAAACATTAACCTATCCCCTGATCAGATGACAGCCACACGAAATGGTCATAAAGATGAAAGTATAGATGTTTTTAGCTCAAGACCATTATCATGTGAAGAGGCAATAGAGGTGGTGGTGCAAATAGAATCAAGGATGTCTGATAGCTTATCATTTGGTTTAACTACATGTAACCCAGCAAATCTCATTATAAATGAACTACCAGATGATAGCAGATTTTTAACGGAAAGAGAAGAGTATTGGGTAATAAAAGAAAACTTTTGCAAAAAGTTGACGAAAGGAGATATATTACGGTTGTACCTCCGTAATGAAGGTAATGTGTACTCATACGCTCCCAAAAATAATTTATCTTCTGTACAAATGTGTTCATATACTATTCAAATGTTCTCATAAAGAATTCACCTTCTGTCTAAATACCCTCAACAAGAAGCCTTTTTTTTTATCCAAATGTTCTCTGTTCTACCACACTTTTTATCCAAATGTTCTTATTTAAAGTCATTCAAGTCTAAATTAGATATAAAAAAAGCCTAAACATTTAATTTTATTTTGGGACGAAGTGGCAAACGATCTTTCAGCTCTGAGCGTCTGCAAATAGATATTCGATATCTAGTTGCAGCCAAATCTATATTTCCCCCTTTGTTGCTTGGATGATCCAGGTAAAACAATATTGTCCAAATTGCTGACAGAAACACATTCTTACACTTTCACGTAATCAAAATATCTTCACAAAGGAATAATGAATACGTTATGTTAATTTCCTCACTATCGGTCTGTTATCTCATGTGGTATATCAACTAGTAGTCATGGCTGGCGACTGAAGATTCAATTGACTTTTCCTAATGGTCTCTTAGGATTCTAAATTGCTCTCAAAGAAGATATTGATGATGTCATAAAATCTACAAACAATAAGTACAAATAAATAAATAAATTTATGTTACCTTTTCTCTTTCATTTATCAGGTGATGTTTTTTATTCAATAAATAACGAGACAGAAATATTTTTAATGGCAGTTGATGTTTCCTGCCCAGTTTGGGCTCACTTTAGATTAAATGGATCAGTACAAGAAATTAAAGTCTTAGGTGGGAACTATCTCCTTTATATTTGAATCCCTCAAAGAATTTGTCACTTGCTTACCAGTTCATATACTAAATTTCAAAGAACGTCTCCGTTGGATTGTCATGCATGGCAATTCAAACACATGTTGAGATGCACATATTTCTTCAGTTTTAGTTACTTCACTAGGCATAGAATAAACAAACCAAATACCTTCAATTCGAAACGCAGATCGAAACCCGAAATCCAAAGGATTCGCGAAATAATGAGAAGCAACTAATTTATATAGTAAATTTGGATTTAAATAAAAACATACATGCCGTGTTAGTCAATGATCAGACCACGTCTTTATTGCAGGAAATACGACCTTTCATAATAAAGAAACCGAATGTCAACCATCTGCTGTCAACTCCACACCAAGCGCATCTCGGCCAATATCAACACCTCGTCCAGACCAATTAGAATTAAAACCTATCAAATTTCATAAAAAATGCGGAGGAAATATTTCACTTAACCATCTTTGGACATCAGCAGAGCGATGCCGAAGTAATCCTCAAGATACCTATGTTTTTACATCTCGAAATATATATCCTGGAGAGCAAATAGATCTGCAGATAAACACTGGCCGTGAATGTGATGGTTTAAAACTTGGTTTGACAGTATGTAACCCTGAAGACTTGAATATTAAAGAACTGCCTAATGATAGTAGATTTTTAACAGACAGAGAAGAATACTGGCTTATCGATAAACTTCTCTATAAAACATCCCAGACACATCTTAAAGCACGTGTACGTTATACAAATGAAGGTAAACGTAAACCTCAACTCCCTTTCACTGCCCAATTTTGCAAGGCATATAAAAGGCTTTATATCAAAACAATTTTAATCATAGTTCACAGATTTCTAAAATAATCCATTTACTTCTATGAATACACTTGATCTACCTGAATTTATTTGAAAAAACATCATATTGCATCTTAAGATTTGGTAGTTGAGAAACATCCAATTTTTTTTATTAAGCAATTGTTGACATACAGTTTTGTGATAACGTGGCAGAAGTTTAACACTGAATACAGTTCAGTCATGATACTTCAATGAGCTTCAGTTGATTTAAGCATTTTAATATTTTCTGTTATAACCGTTTTTAGTTTCTAACCGGTTATTTGTATTTTTATTTTCCCAGGTTATGTGCTATATTCAATAAACAACCAAGAAGAGAAGCTGTTGTTTTGTGTTGATACCAGTGTTGATTTATGGGCATACTTCATTCTAAGACATAATCAGAGTATAGAAATTATCAGCAAAGACAGTGAGTAAAGTTCTCAACCCATATACATAAGACTGAGACATAATATGCTGACTACTCTTTACATAGTCTTTGGGGTTCCGGCACTAGAACGGTGCCTTACAAGTTCTTTTTGAATTTTTATTTCAGAGATTTTGACACTCCAAAAATTTATTCATTGTATGTTTTCTGTATGTTCAAGTGACATATTAAACTACTTTCGGCACGGGGTTCAGTAGGGTAATATAAACCGTGAGATGTAAAAGGGTTTCTTGGTAACATGTTCCAAGAGAAAGTCCTGCTATCTTAATGAACAGGGAAAAATAATAACATTGAGGCATCGCTAACGAACGCAATAAGAACGCAATAAAACATTGAGGCATGTAAGCTCAAAATCTTAAAGAGATATGATAAAATTTTGAAAAAGACTTGTAATTATGAGATCTACACCATTATAAAATAATAAAATTGGAAAATACTAGATATTTGAATAAAGTCCTGATGTTGGTTGATGAAAAAAAAATATGATATTATGCTCTGGTATGATATCAGATGAATATTGGAAAGGAAATCCCATGTAAAATTCTTGTTGCAGATGAAAAATAATGTAATGATTCTGTACATTTTCAGGTCCTTCAAATAAGGTATGTACTTGGAACTCTTGCAGGCTGAATTTTATTTTGGAGACTGGTGAGATGGGCTTAAAAACGCCACACTGCATTGCCCTAGCTTCTTAATTTAAATTATGTTCAACTGCCTGAAAACGAGGCTGATAAACGACTTTAAGTAGTCAATTAAATGTTAATTATTGTTCAAACCATTTCTTGTTCTGGAAATAGGCAAGTATTTTAGCGTCAAATGGTAAATGTGGTTGAAAATTTTACCATTTAGGCCATACCAAAAATATTTTCTGTCCTTGCTTGAAAAAAAAGGTACGAGCGAACGATTTTTTTTATATTCTATTATTTGATAAGTCATAGAAATGGATGGTGCGATATAATTTTATATATTATTATATTATTATAAATACTGATTATTCTGATATAGTGCATTGCAATTTACATCATTTTAGGGATTGTAAAGATGTTTTCTAAATTATGTATGTGTATCGCGGACACTGAAAGCATCAATTTTGCACCATTCCAATCTTCAAGGAGTGGTTCTTAAAATTCCACTTCAACATAGCGTTTGATTTAGAATGGCAATTGTGTAGTTTGATATTATCAGATAAAATTTTATAAAAACATCTTTACAATCCCTTTCAGTATTCCCGTTACTCTGCGAGCGATTATATCCTGATTAGTTGAAGATTTACATTCTTTTGGTCAATCACCAGCCGATATCGCATAATATGTAGTTTTAGTCTTTACGTACTATAATATCTGCTTTTTGCATCTTAGATAACATTTAAACCACATATTATCCTATATAATCCATGGCTGAATAATATAACAATTTTCTTTTACAGGAGAACCGGTTAAGAGAGACTCGACCGAGTAGATCATCAACTGACAACAACAGTTCGAATATTGTCAAAAACATTTTTAAATCAGCCATCTCAACTGCTGCAGGTATCGGAGCTACCGTAGTAGCGATCCCGTTTGCAGGTGCAGGAGCACCCTTAGTAGGTATAGCGGCAGGTGTGGCAGTGAACTCTACATTGAAGTAGATGCAAGAATTTCAACTTGAAAATAAATATTCACTATATTTAGCCCGACTTGTGTTCTCATAACTATGCTCATCTTTACCATGTCAAGCTATTACAAACTTCGTCTTATACCTTGACTGTAATAGCCCCTTTCTTGTATCATGGAAGTTGTAAATGCAGCGAGTTGGTTGTATTGTACGTTTGATTTTGTTTTCACTCATCTTTTTTTTCGTGTGAGGCCAAAGGAATCTTTCTCAGTATAAGATTTGAATTAGGATGCTTCATAGAAATGCATGTTCAATTATGATTATCGTCTTCCACACGACTCTTTTGACATGAACCATCTTTCTAGTTAAAAACGTTACAAGTGTACATACACTTTGCGATTTGGTCTCATATTTTCCAATTCAAATGGCAATTGCACGTATCATTCGATTACTCGATTAAGACTTTTCTTTGATATGTCTTTCTATATTCAACACGAAAGATAAATTCTACAGCGGATAATTTGATACACGTGTGTGCGACTTTATGACCATATGACATTTTAAACAATTCTAATTCAGGACTCAAGCGTTAAGGTCCTTTCTAAGCGTTTCTGGTTTTTTATATGGCAAGTCAGATAAAGGAATTTCTTCTTCTATTCTCAGAGGATAACCCCATTTCTGAATTTCACCTTCAGCGAAAATAATATAAAATACAGCTGCCGAAATAAAAATACCACCAGCAATGTAAAATGATACTTGCCATTCATCTCTTGTCCCCTAAAATTAAATACAGAAAAATCCTTGTTAAATAAGAATAACACTTCAGATAGCAGAATTCCATTAATTTTGATTGGTCGAGAGATTGATCAATTGGGCTCATCGGAACAAAATATATGTATAAAGATCCTATGGATAGCTGCTAACCTATACCCAACATGTGAGGCGCTAGCTTATTAGTAGTTTCGGGAGATGTAAATAGGCTTCAATAACGGGAATATCGGTTTGTCTGCTATTAAGTGCGGAATCAACGGCTCGTGGCATTGCCATCAGATATTTAAAAGTAGTGTTATTTTGCAACAAGAGATAAGCTCATCTATTTTGGCGGTGCTTTTCTACAGGATCATGACCTCTGTTAACTGTATAGCCTGCATCAAGTTTTGTTTTATTCCTCATTTCAATTATAGTAGATGAAGGGTTATCACGATATAGAGTAAAAGTGCGTTTAATAAGAGTAACCCAAGGTCAAAACCGCGGTTTTAGACTTCACGCAAGTTCACTTATGTTGAATTTATTTTACCGAACTTGATTTTGGTAGATAATATTACTAAATTTTAAGTAAATTGTTATTATTTTGATAGTAAAAAGTTGTTTATGATAATTGCTAATAAAATGAGTTTTAATTGTTATTAGTTGAGATTCTGAATAACGTTATTCATCATAAGCAAGGTTCCATAATGCTCGGAGTCAGTCCAAGTCATTGTTGGAAATTTGTCGACAGGTACATGCCTCGAGACTAAATTCCTTTTTGACCATGAATTGGTACTCGAATAGTCCTACATTAATACAGAAATAACTTACATGAGGTGTGAGAACTCCGACTACGTATGGTGCTATGACTCCGGGCAAAGTTGCCAAAGAATTTGATATGCCTAAAATTGTACCAGCATATGCTGGAGCAATATCAGTAGGGTTGATGAAAAATCCACTCAAACTAAATCCTTCTACAGCAACGGCAATTGTTACGAGTGCAACTGCGATAATTTGCTGATCACATCCAATATAACTTAAGCCTATTAAAAACACTGCAGTACCAATCGCACCTTTAAAATAAGAACAAGATGCTCTAGATATGAGTGTGGGCGCCGCGGTTGCTCAGTGAGTTAGACGCCTGCTCGCTAACCTGAAGTTCCAAGGTTCATTCCCGGATTATGTCGAGTTAATACCCTCGGATTTTTCAACCCGGTTCCCACTTGTCAGTGATGCAGGTAAGAGAGGCTGATATGCAAAAAGCGTCTAGTAGTTCGGATGGGATAATAAACCGAGGCCCTGTGTGCTACAGGCTAGTCTACAATAGGACGTAAAACTCCACTCATTTCATTTAGATATGAGTGTGTTGGTAGAATCGGACGGTGATATATTGAATCTAGAGCTGGTTCAATATCATGTTCCTTTAGCAACAGTGTACATCTTACCGTTGCTTTCACAATCTTATGTTTTCGTCTGTGATATTGGTTAGTAGAAAATTTACTTCTCGACCAAAAAGACTCCTTCTAGCAAGATATCACTAGAAGATGCAAGACTTTAGTACCAAATTTACTTGCTAATAACTATATCTCAAAGTTCACGGTTGGAAAATAGTCATAAAGTGCCAAAGAGATACGTTAGTATATAGAAAATTGTTTTTTTTTAAATCTTCTACAATCTTTACACCTCTAAATATCCACATTTATTCGAAATGACTCATGAATTAGAAATTTGACAAAGCAAGTACGTTTACACAAATGAGTTATGTCTCCTCCCATTTCGCCATTACCGGTAATCCCACATGAAACCTTTCAAAATAATTTAAGATGAAAGGAAGAGTTAAAGTTTTTATTTGCTTTTTATATTAAGGACACGTGTTAAAACCGTTCTGTCAAATTTAAAACCGATCGCGCATCGAGAAAGGGGTTGAAGCGAAACTACAACCGTTTCCAATGATTCAATGAATGCCGCCATTTTCAATCACTACTCCCAACGAGATTCTTGATTGTATAATTTGAATGACGACGTATGGTCTACCAAGGGAGGTTATTGTTCTCTAATGATGAGAATATGAGACTGAGGAAACAACTGTAAGATATGATAAACATCGTGCACCAATGCTTAAGGAACGTTGTAAAGCACGAGAAAATTGAATCGTATTTGTAAGGTTTAAAGTAACTGAATTTAAATGACAAATGCCAATTGATATTACTATGGAAAGGCCAAAGGTTATGGATCCGAAGAAACGATTTTTGCCCAGCACACTAACTGTTGCCTGCATTCGAAACTCTGTCAATATGTTCCGAACCATACGTAATTTCCCACTTGTCCCAGATCTTGTGTATATAATCCTATGCAAGAAATTTCATAAAAATTCGACAAAAACTATGGTGGACGATCAGACGGGCAACGGCAATATACGTCCACATTTGTCCGTATAAAAGCATTTTATCAAATTTACCCACTGCTGTCATAAGTTTGCGTGTATTAACAACAGACAATATCTGGTTGGCTGTCATAAAATCCGAGATAACACCACCAAACATCCAGACGATCCATAAACTTAAAAACGGTAGCATTGAGAAAATCCCATTCTGAAATGAAAGGAAAAATAGAATGATTCGTTCGAAAGTTAGAATACAATTAAATTGGATTTTCGACTTAAAACATAACAATATGTGTTTCTTTTGATCTAACTATGATCTAAGCATTTTAAGAATTCAAAATATAAAAATGAATAAATATTTTAGACTTACCGATTGAATGTCAAATTTCAAAACCTCTTTCATATATGTAGGTAATTGAGTAACAAGCATATAATGTCCATAGTTCATCAAAAAATGTGTCACTATTATAGCCCAGGTTGCTGTCGATGTCATTATAGATTTCCAGGGTATAACCATTTTCTGAAGCTAAGTAAAGAACGTTTCCCTCAATTTCACGAGTTTTTAAGAAAATTATAACCATTTCATTATAATTTAATCTTATTAACTCCTTTTACAGCCATTTCACCTTTAAAAAGTATCTTTAATAATTCTATGCTCTTCAAGGTAGAAAAGGTTGGAGTTGTGTCTTAACATTTGATTTTAGATTACTACATCCAAAATTAAGCTTGACCTTATCCAATAGTGCATATGTCATAAATTGACATCTTTCAACTCTACCTACCTTTTTATTTTTCTTGTTGGCTAGACCAAGTGATAATTGAATGTATTTCAGTTCAGCTTCTGTTATCGTCGGATGCTCTTGAGGAGAGTTAGAAGCAAAAAAATACCATGCAACTGTCCAAACAAATGTGCAGATTCCTAATAATAAATCGAAGTAAGTAATTCATATGGTGAATAATATAAAAGGCAATTGTCAAAAGATTTGGAAAAGATCTAGTTTTGAAGGCAGACAAGATTGCTCAATAAATTAAGAAATGTTAAAGATATTCATCAGAGGATTTTGAGACATGACAAATGGTATTAATTGTAATCAAGTCGTCAAGTTTCAGTTTCAGTAATAATAAAAATTCAGAAGCCACGGACGTTTGAAAAGGAAACCAAAAGTTTGTATTGCGTCCACGATATACATACGGATACTATAAACAATATTTTATATCCTAATTCTGAAAACCCACCATTCAGTTATTCAAACATGTTGTAAAGAGTCACAATTATATTTTGGCTCAATTAAAATATAAAAACAGCTCAAGTAGTTTTATCAGTCATTTACGTACCAATAACATAAAATACAGATGGCCAACCGCCATCAAATCCGTATTTACATAGAAATCCACCAAAGGGGAACATAGCGGCCACTCCGAGCGCAGAGCCTAGATCATACAAAGAAAAAAAACAAAAGGAAATGTTTACCTGCTTCCCATCACAGATATTACAAAGTGAGTAGTATTTCAGATTTGTATCATGAAAAAAGCTTTAAAATTATTATGGATATGCTTTTATTGTGCACGTGTTCGCGCATGTGAGTAATTTTAACAAATGTCATTTACGAAAATAAAGAGAAAACCACATGAGGACCTAAATCTTTGGAACAATTAATAAATAAGAGTTACAAAAATTACCCAGGGATAAAAAAAAAAACACTAATATTTTTTTGCCGCATTTTGATGCATAACTACAGGTTTCAAAAAATTTGGTTTACATTTCCCAGGTTAACCAAACGCATTTAGAGTTGAATTGGGGAAAGAGACTTATTAAACGTCTCCAACATTCGGACGGAGAACAAGACGAAAACTGGCTAATACGTCCTAAAAATCCATCTTTAATGGTAAAACACCACAATGTCTGACCTGAGAAAGTAAAACCAAAAATTCGACTTTTTTCACTTGGTGGAATCCAGTTGGTTAATACCACTTGTAATGACGGATATATAGGACACTGAAAAAATTTCAAACAAAAATAAAAGACTAAACTCGCTTCATTTTATTTTATTTCAGGTCAACAAAAACCGATTGAGACTAGTGGAATGATAACATTGTAGGGACAGACCTCTTGATTTTTTTGCTACAAAGTGTTCAAATTTGCTTCTGAGTTAACAGTCATGCCATTTTAATGTTACGGCATAAAAGACGTATTCCTTGCCTTCAATTACTTGTCGATATTGGTATTGACTTCAATAATAATTCCTTCAAGTTTCCTTACTTTGATCTATTGTATATCTATTTTTGTACAACTGTTAACTTCCGATAAAGAAGGATGAAACGTCTTTGTATGCTTCATTGACCCGACCACTGAACAACAGAATGATAAACATATTACCTGGAAAAGTCCTAGAGCGATTCGTAGGCAGATAAATAAATAAGGACTTGTTCTGGCACAAATTGGACTGACTAAACATATGATAGTTGTAATAGAGCAAGCTACCGAAAGGACTCGTTTGACACCATATCTTTCACATATCCAACCGGAAGATGACTGTAGAACACAATACCCCCAAAAGAAGGCTCCGAGTATTAAGCCCTGTAATTGTTTGTCCCAGTCGAATTCCCCTTTCTGAAATGAAAATCTTGGATAAACATTTAATCACAAAAATGATCATCTCGCTCCTTTTTCTTCGGGTTTATATTTCTTCGGTTTTAAGATACTTCTATAAATTTGATCATTTTTCATTCACTTTGAAATATAGTTATGGTATTTGAATCTGAAGAAATGGAAAATGGTTGTAACTTTCCCTTGATGAAATTAAGTATATTTTAGATTTTTGAAATAATCGATCATATTGGAGTATCTTAGACAGAAACATCCAATATGTCGTGTAAACAACATCTTGAAAAAACTGGACATTAAATATTGAATGTTATATGTAGTTAATTTACCGAATCTCTCTCCTCTACTAAGTTGGAACATTCGTGAGTATTGACATTCAGTGCCCTAGTATGAGTTATATTTACTACATCTTGACTGTGATCTACCATTGATACAATCGCTATACTGAGATTAAATCTAGAGGCTTGGATCAATAAGCAACAAAAGAAACACAGTACTGCCAATATAAACCTCTTTGATGCCAAGAATGGTGCTGCAAGAGAAAAACAAAAAGCTAGATACACTTTCATTTCAAAATAGTCCCATAAAAGTTTTGGAGATAATGACTATGTATAGCAAATGACAATCGAATCGAATCAAGAACCAAATGAAAACTCCAATGATTTGAGCGATTTAATCAGAATGTTCTTAGGCGTCTTAAGACCCTCAATCGGTCCAAATATTTTATCAAATGAAAACGCAAACTTTTCGTTTTACCAACCACGAGTGTCGGCGTATCTGGGCATTGTCTATTTTCTCTTGACTTCTATTATTTTGCAATATTATTTTGTTATACATTTTTTTTTGTTGTATCAAGATTTATATTGAAAAACTGTCAACGCTGTGTCTTTTGGTAAAGTAATTATTAATATCCAGTTGCAAGAAATCAACTAATGAGAAAAATAAAATAAAAAACAACATAATATAAATGATTGGATTGAAATGTTTTTAACAGATTGATAAGTCAACGAAACCTATACAACAAATGGCAAACGTATTGTTTTCGGTTATCAAAGTTGCACAAAGTCAGGTGAGATATAAAAACTGGGCTGTCAACTTTACAATGCAAATTGAAAACCACTGCAAATCCAATATCATTCACATTAGTAGCGCGTGAGCTTCAATCCAGGCGAATACTCTCCGACGCACAAAAAAGTTAGTCGTCTGATAAAGTCAGGAGGGATAGCTAAAGTTACGCGATAAGACGATATTATCGAAAAAAAAAATCGATATGAGAAAAAAACCGGACGATACGATATGGCATTTTTCCTATACCAGTATACCTTTGCGATAATTTCGCGATATCAGACGTAAAAAAGATGATATGAGATTTTGGCAGGAGCTCAAATAAACTTTTACCAACCTCGTCAAAATATATATAATCTGTAAATGACATTTAGAAGTAGATAGAACATTAAATAAATAAGAACACTTATATGGATATACTACTCCTTCTTATAATTTTTGCAACGTTTCAATTCACATACAGGAATCTTAATCAAACACAAAATAATAATGATTATTGGTTATTATTTTGTGCTTGATAAAGATTCCTGTATGTGAATATCATTATTATTTTGTGCTTGATAAAGATTCCTGTATGTGAATATCATTATTATTTTGTGCTTGATAAAGATTCCTGTATGTGAATATCATTATTATTTTGTGCTTGATAAAGATTCCTGTATGTGAATATCATTATTATTTTGTGCTTGATAAAGATTCCTGTATGTGAATATCATTATTATTTTGTGCTTGATAAAGATTCCTGTATGTGAATTGAAACGTTGCAATTATTAAACGAAGGGATAGGAATCTATAATTGTGTTATTTATCTAATATATATAAATATAATTTTATACTGATCAGTTTGGGGATTATATTTGATAAAATGGACCAAAATGACTGTTTTGAAAACGTTTATAAAATATAACATGTGATTTTCACTCTTTAGAGATTTTACCACCACAATGAAAAGTGATCGGGTATAATCCGTTACACCGTTATGGTGTAAATTGGGGGGACAAGTTTCGGATTTTCTCTTTATTTTTTGTTTAAATTCAGTTCTAAAGTGGTAAAGTTTCTTGTGGCCTTCAGTTTATAAACAGCCTGTAACATGGTCAATGACTTATCTGGGGGACTTAACATTCTTGCCTACATCAGTAATAAGACAAGCCATGAGATTTCCCTGCCTTGAAAGCACATCCGCGTAAAAACCACGGTGGACGTTAAGGCATGTTAAAAGAATTGCCCATCAATTAATGTTACTGGAACAGTACTAAAACAAATACATTTACCAACTTCATACGTTTGGCAGAATTCTTCAAAGTTTATAAGAGATATTTTAGGAACATACCTTTTGAGTCAATGATTAACTGTGGTGACGAATCTGTGACAATATTATGTGGTAATTCAAATGCTGAACCTCTCCATTGACTATGAACTGATCCGATACTATGGGATGACTCCGACAAGCTGCTTGGCGAATTCAACTGATGCCTTCAAAATATATTAAATAGCTTGTCAGGTACATACGTCCACTGGCGTTTATCAAAAAAAGAAGTTTCATCAAGAACTATTGACTCCATCATGTGAACATGCGATATCTGAACCGAATTGTCAAGTTCAGTGCCTAACTCGGCTTCTGCAAGTCGAGGTCAAAAACTTAAAGTCCGTCAAATTATTGTTAATTTCAAACTTGATCAAGATTTCATAATTGGATACAGATAATACAATGAACAAAATAAAACACGATGCTTTTTTAATCTGTCTAGCTGAATGACAATTCTATTATACAAAATATATTTCACTGATACATGAATATAAAGTCCTGATATATAATAGCGTAAACATGAAGAGTAATAGTGCAGGTACACGAACGGTCGTTGTCCACTGTGTCGATAATCATGCAATTGAACGCTAAATGAATCTGATTGACGCTATGTCTTGCAGACGATAAAAGAATCGGCGACAGAAATCGAACTGGTTTGATATTATACATCCTGTCGGCAACGCGATGATTCGCGTCGGCCACAAAGATTGCACGTGTGCCCGCAACATTACTGAGGGGTATCGTGGGTCATCAAATTGACCAAGATTTCTCACTGTTCACATACAATTCTAATCAAGTAAAAACTATTGCCCCACACGTGTCTACTAGACAATAGAAACGTTTTTGCTACGTCAAAGGCAACAATCCAAAAACCTTAATAACCTATTAATACCAAAATTGTGATATTATGTCGATATATACATGCACACTGAGTTTGATCGAAATCAGTTAACAATCGCAGTCTCTATCGGGTCAACGAGGTTCATGAAACGACGGACGGAAAGTGACGACGGTATTATACGTCTAAATTTCGATAATTATCTTCTATGTACGAAGTTGTGCAATGAACTATGAGTATCTGTAGCGAAAGATGCCTCGTGTTCACAGTGCTAAAATTGAACTATACGAGTTCAATGAGTATGATTAGTGACGGGCAATCGGAAGAAAATAATAATCGATTATGTAACCGATTTATAATCGAAACCCGCCACACTTAATGAAGATGTACATGATTAAAGGCTTTATAAATTAATTTCATAGTTGTTTTGCAAATTATGATAGGTTTGATGCAGGTAATTACACTGCAAGTCAACACTCTAAGAAAAAAATTACATATTATTTGCATACCAGTTTTTGCTCCACGGACCGAAATTGCATACGAGTTTAACAATGTATGGAATATTAGCACTTTTTTTTCACGATGTAGAAGTCTTACTTTATATTAAGTATTTTTAATAAAAGTTATACAGTAGTATAGTTGAAGTGTAATGTTAATTTTAATACAAAAAATAAATACAACAGAAGTGTAGCCTTTATTTAACCTCAAATGTCGTCTTATCTCCATGCGAAGTTGTTATTATTTTGTTACAAATAGAAGTGTCATATTTCAATCGTGAAATGATGAAGCATGAGTTTTTGCAAATAGGCCATATCTATGCTGTTCTTCTCTACCTCTCCGAAATGTCGTCTGCTATATCTCAAATCAGCGCAATCTGTGACTACGATACCATTTATAATAATAATCATGCCTCATTTGTTTCTATGCCGAATCTAAGACTTGTCCTCGAGAAAAATTAATCAAAGGTGTGACAAATTATCAGGATCTCATTGTTTTAGTCACCAAATCGTGTAATCAGTTAAGTTTAATTTATTATCAGATTTTTGTTTTATTATCAACACAAAACGAACAAAAAACAACATGATTGACTTTTTATATTGTTTGCCGATGTCGCCAACTTTCAATTGGGAATCGATTAGTGGACTTTCAACGGCCGATAATAGATTGTCGCCGACAACCGGAACATCACTAAGTATGATTATCATTTCAAATACACTCATTGCCATTGAATATGAATAGATAATATTTTTTTTTTATCAAATTATGTCTAACATTTACAAGACCTCCACATTTAATCAAGAATATATATTTAATTATCACATTATTGTATTATTATTTCGAGCCAGGTCAATCCTACTTACAATAAATTTACAGTATATCTTGTCCAGGACATTTTGTTCGACACTATGTGAAGATTACAAATGTAAGCAGACGAAATGGTTCTCTGTTGTGCATAGTAAGTACAAAAAGATGAATTGATGAGCTCAACTTTTCTTACTTGACCCATTCTGATTAAATTAACGTAGATACATACCATTTGTCAGAGGCCATTTCTTTTCGTACGATGGTTGTTCAATAAGCTTAAAATGTTTTATCAGCAAGTATAATATTTTAGTCCCACTTATCGGTGGTAGATAAGATTTGTCAACAATACAATCAACTTAATTTTGAGCGGGAAATCCATGAAAAAATCAAAACTCCAGCCTAATTTTGATGTCCATGTACATCAATTAGTCGATAAATGACTATTCCATTTGACCATGCCTTCGTTGTGGGTAACATTTCTACTTGCAGACTTACTCTTGTTCCGAAATACAATGTTAGTCTCAGAGAAGTTCTTATCTCTATGCCCCCGTATATTCGGCACGAGTTGGAGAACTATCCAGTTTAAACACCAGCCGAGTTACTTGTACCATCATTCTGACCATCATTCTGCTTATCTGTTGTATCATACAGTTCGTAAACTAATACTCAACGCCAACCCTAGCTACTGTAACTTGGACCCTATTCCATCACTGTGATGTACCTAGAGCAAGTTAAAGCTATTGTCCAGTCAACAACCTTTCATTCTTATCTAAAGTTGTTGAACAGGCTTCATCAAACATGCCAGAGTGCTTACAGGTCAAATTACAGCACAGAAACTTTAAAGATCTACAATGATATTATTCAGAACTTTGAACGCCAAAAGTTGTAACCCGTTGTCGCCATTGATTTGAGTGCTGCCTTTGATACTGTAAATCACTATCTGCAGCTGGATACGCTCCAGAATTGTTTTGGTGTCGGAGAAAATGTGGAAAATGGAATTGATTCTTACCTGCCTGTAAGAAGCATTGAAGTTCATATTAACAATGCTAATTTTGTCGTTCAACCAATAAACTTAACGAAGTAATAACGGCCCGGTTTATTTCACCTGCTTCTCCAGTAATTTAGGAATTTGTGTTGTGTCGACAAGGAATTTAATCTTGTTGGATATGCCCTTATGACCGTGATGTGTCCGGAAGTTTTGATGCAGGTAATTTATCAGAGGAGGCTAAAACCATGCAACACATGTCTGATACGATGGATTCAATCAAGTAATGGATGGTGGAGAATCAGCTCAAAATATATGATTTTCATTTGGAATATATCATATTTGGAAGCATTCGTTTGACGCTGAAATGTGTGACGTCTATAATAAAAGTTGGTGGTGTGAGTGTAAATCGCCCAGAATGCATAAAGTATTTTAAAGGCTACAAAAATAACGCAATAGACAATTATAAAAGAACAGGTAGGCTAACAAGCAAGATGCTATGATTAGTCGTCTGGTATAGGGTTTGAGTAAACGTAAATGGAAACCTGTGAAGAGCCAGAATCGAATTCGAATTTGTTTCCTATGCAAACAAGGGTTTTGCGGACCTTGCTTGTTTGAGATGACAAATCTTAAACTACAAATTGCGTAAATGTTATTATTCAAATTGAAGATTAATGATGATAACAATATGCAAATAAATTGTAATGCATTTTAAATATAACAAAAGAATTTAAACTATACACAAAGATGGGACATTAAATTCCGCCAAAGACCCACCCATTCAAGGTCCGCAAAAAAACTCAGAACACACACCAAAAAAAGGAGATATTGACCAGCCTGACGCTGACGTCTTAAAAGGGTGCAATTATTCAAACCTATAACTAGCGAAATCTTTCAAAACATCAGTAACAAAATATGTTAAATTCTAAATAAAAAAAAAAAAATAATAAAATAAAATATTATGGCATATTATACTTACAACAAGTAGCGGAGCACATTTGGTCACTGGACATCGATGCCACCCAGGAAAAACTGATATTGTACTCTGAAACCCGTGCTTGTATTATGTAATGTAAAGAGACCCTACAAAGCTTGCGTTGAGCGAATGAACACTTTGATACCACATAACATTATTAGCTGGATTGCATTACCAAACCTACATAGTGTGGAACAAAGTTTTCTTTCAAAATGGAATATTGTGACTGAACTTCCTATTTGACGTAAAAGCTATGGAACTTATAGACACATTTACTATTAATAAAATCAAAAGTTCAGGCTAACCCTGGCACTTGAGACTGCAATGATAACTTTAGTAGATTAGGAACACGAATATAATTTCGTACTACTGATGAATTCCATCGGCCGAACCTACCAATGGCGTCCTCTGAATGACCGTCCATAAACACACTACTCGCGGCGCCGAATTCTAAACGAATGCGATTTTTCTATTTTGTTGTTATGAAAGAATACGAAATTGGGAATCCATCCATGAATTGAAAGATAGCTTGCCAGGCAAGGTAATATACGCCCACTAGCAGCTTTGATTTTGAATAAAAATAATATTTAGCAGTACAGTAACAATCAACAGTATGAAATATTCAACCTTCAGTCATACACTTCTTTTGAACTCTTTAGGGCGATACTGAATAATATTGAGTATGAGTTATTGCCCTTGTTCTTGAAAACGTGTTCAATTTTTAGCTCGTGAAAACTCTAGAAGGCAAATATTCAATCTTCAGCACGGGGCTGAATAATAAAACCAGGTTTTGTCAAAATCCAGCAAGAATCATGCATATTAGTGTTTAAGGGCTAAATTTGAAAGCGTTTTCAAGAACAAGGGCAATAACTCATACTAAAAATTCTTCTGATTTTCAATAGGGTTCATCGTTTAGTGATTACGAACATTCACGCCAAGTTTCATCAAAATCCGTCAAGAATTGTGCCTTAGAGTGATTACGAGCTAAAAATTGAACACGTTTTCAATAGCAAGGGCAATAGCTCATACTAAATGTTTTTCGATTTTTCTGATTTTCAATAGGGTTCATCCTTGGATTATAACAAACACTCATGTCAAGTTTCATCAATATCCACCAAGGATTGTGCCATCTAGAGGGTTTACGAGCTAAAAATTGAACGCGTTTTCAAGAACAAGGGCAATAACTCATACTAAATATTTTTCGATTCTTCTGATTTTTAATAGGGTTCATCCTTGGGTGATTACGTACACTCATGCCAAGTTTCGTTAAAATCCGTCAAGAATTGTGTCTTGTAGAGTGTTTACGAGCAATTGTGGACCGACGGACATGGGTGACGGCAATATACGCCCCCCATTTCATGTGGGCGTATAAAAAGTGGGCCACTTTCATGGGAATATGTAATTTAACAAGTATGTAAACAGTAAATTAATGCTTAAAGTTACGTAAATTAAGTTTTAAACCAACAGGTTTATCACCTGTATACTCAAACTGAATATCCGAGACTTGAATTATCACGGATCCTTGTTTGATTTCAAGCATATTTCACCCATACGGAGAAAGACTGAGAATAAAAATGGTAGTCCAATAGATGCCACAAGAGAAGAACAGTTATTAAGGGGCTACAAACAACAATTCCGATCTTGCCGGACCAGCTAGAAAGAAATCGTCTATCATTTGGCTAACATGGACACCATATTTATTGCTCATAATCCAGTGCAAAGCGGAACTAAACCGTTCAAAGATCTGACAACCTTCACTAAAACCCTTGGGCAGACATATATCAAAATAATAGTTTAAATCTTTGCCATTTCGAATGGTGAAACCCAGTAACTCGTAATCGGAAGGATGGATTGGTATCTAACGATAAGCATCGAGAATATCGCTTTTGACCATGAGACACCCGCGACACAACATTTTGACATTAGAAATAACGTCATCAATATAATCATATGGAACTATCGTGAAGCATTTGTCATTCGGAAATGAAAGATCGTGAATGATTCTTGTCACCACACTTCAGACAGAGATGATTCTACAAACACTTTCTGCCAAATACAGGATGTTAGCTTGTCTGCCACATGGGCAGATATACTCAGATTATAAGAATGTATAGAGTTAGAAGTCCAGCGTGCCAAACTCTGTCAAAAGCTTTGCTGATGTCGCAGAATACTGCCCTTGTATATATTTGCTCATCATGGCTTGCCAGAAAAAGTGTGAAAGTTGATAGACTGTTGAGTGTCCGTGTAAAAACCCGCTTTGTACGTAATAACTGAATGTTTCTGCAAGAAGTTAAAGACATGTTTGTAGATGCATTTCTCGAATATCTTTACTACCATACTTAAAAGTGATACTGGTATGTAATATGTGCAGTTTGATGGGTCGCCTTTCCTATTCAAGTATTGTAGTAACATTAGCTGATTTCCAGATGAAAGGTACTCGTTTTAGAGAAAGGCTTAGGTTGAATAGATTACATAGTGGGAAACAGATTTCTGAGCAGATAGATTTTAGTAATTTTGCACTGATTCGGTCAGGACCGTTAGATTTTGAAGTATCAAGTGTTGATATTATGTCTTTAACTTCCTGAGGGGTGAGTTCAATGTGATTTAGTGAATTTTGCGTCTTGCTCGAGAGTAGGAAGTGGTGCATCAGTGCCGTCTATTGTGACTGGTTGATAAAAAAGTCATTCAAGCAGTTTGCTTTGTCCTTTGGAGTAAAGGATGGGATACCATTATTGACAAGTAGGGTAGTTGCCCTTTAGGTTTGTTGTTCTTCTTTACATATGAGTTAACAAGTTGCCATCAGCTCTTTTTCCCAAACTTGTTGTTCTCATTGATGTAATTGTCTAAATTTTCAAAGTATTCGCTCTTGCATTTTCTGACAAGTTTTATATAAGCATTCCTCAGTATAGGTACACATTTGGATTCCACAACCCAACTCGGTGTTTCCACAAAAAATATTTTCATAGTTTCCACTCGCTAATCTCTTGGAAATGAAAACATTTGTAGCTATCACCCAATCATTGTAACCAGAATCAGGCATATTACGCCTAGAAAAAAGCTGGCTGATAAACACACATTTAACCCCCATACCATCTCTCAAGAACCGACCAAAATACAGAATATCTCTGGCTAATATGACTCTGCTATAACCGAAATTACAGACCATCATTGGAACCGAGTTAGATTAGAACCAAATTGGCTCCCTTCATGACGTCTGTTATACTTGTGAAGTACATGTACGTCGTTACGTGATTTCAGACCGCCATAATCTTTCCAATCCACATCAAAACAGTTCTCATCTAGAGAGAAATTATTTGGGGATATGTTCAAATCTATGTAATCTGATAACCGCTTGATGTGACAAAATATTCTGATACTCTGCTTTGTTGAACATGCCATGCCGAAATGACCTGTAGCGATCTGTATTTAGAACACAACAAAAACCACGTGTTGGCTTAGTGTCTAATTAAATTCCAATTATAAACTGAATTGCTACTCTAAGACTTGAATTCCATGTGCAGTATGACACTTGATCATACATTCCATAAACTATCCAAATAAAAATATAAAATAATTAAATTAATACAATCAAAATTCAAATTTCTTTACGCCCTTGAAAAGTGGATTGCTTCAACAAAGTCACGATTAAAAAGGCCTAAAATGGGAAGTAACTCTGATATTCTAATAACTGATTATGCGGACGTAACTTAGTAACAATAGTTTCCAAACTACACAAATGTAATTATATTTCATAACTATGTATCTCTCAACATCTCAATGTAACTGTATAATCAGAAATGTCATGATTTTTTTTATTCTTTTATTTCATTAGTCCGAAAGTTCTGTTATTAAACATTTCGGTTGCCGTTATAAAGACGGTTTAAACCTAAAGGATAATGTGAACGGAAAAGTAGTTTGGTATAATTTGGTTATACCATGTTAAACATCAAACGGGTCATGGTCTCAAGCGGTGCTTCCCAACCTTTTGCAGCCTTCCTAAAACAATATACAAATTGTTAATCAACAGCAGAATGGTTTACCTTCATATAGACCTTATCTTGGTGTTAAAATGCACAATATTATATTAGGAGACAAATTAAATATAAAATGAATTCTTCACCAGACAAACTTTACAGAATACCACTTGAAACATAAAAATTTACAGTCACTATTGGCATCACAATACACATTAATAGTTCTCAACCTGTTTTTCTCTTAATCACTTCCAATAACTTCTACATCTATATTACAGCACACTACACACGCAGATACACATGACATGCCAGCTTTCTTGCAACTTCATTTCATGTTTTGACACGGCCTCTCCCCATCTTTACAGTTGCAACAAATTCCTGTCAGAAGGTTGCTTGGCGCAATACTATCAGAAAGCATCTTTGGTCTGAGTTTTCTGTTGGAATTTACCACAACTTGAAGGTGATATTTCATCTTCTGTTGGTTGAAGGCGGTCAGGGTCGATTTTTCCCTTGATTGCTTGTTACTTGAACTTGATATAACGAGATTTTTCAAAGGGTGTATCTCCACAGCCAAATGTTATTTGAAATATAAAATATTGCTTTGCACTTGACATTTGCTCTAAGTCATTGAGTCTATTCGCCATCACTTTCGCTCATCATGTGTTTGACCAGCGCAGCACCAGAGCCTTGGAGAAGGATACACTTTTCAAGATGTATTTTACTGTTATAGGTCCATAGGCTACTTCCATTGCTTCTGCTAAACCACTACTTTCCATGACGTACCCAAGATTACTCTTCAGGAAAGAAATCCTCCAATCCTCACAACAATTTGCCATGCTTTAATGAACAGAGGCAAATCAAATGTTACTATTGCTGGTATTGGTTTGTTTCTTTTTCATGATGGCTGTATATAACGTCTGCATGTCATTAGGATTCGCATTGATGATGCGCAAAAACTCAATGGAAGATTTCGTATGATAAACCGTTGTAATTCTGAACCCCATGAAGTCAGAATGAATGGTTCTTCCATCTACCCATGTAGTCGTATACAGATTCATCTGTAAAATTGACCTTTCTGGTATTTTGAGCTGGAGCTCTTCATATTTGGGCACTGTTGCAGTTTCGACCCCCTTCCCGTTTAGCTATCGATTTGGCAGAGGGGTACTTATAGATGTCCTGAATATTCACAGCAAATTTTAGACAGTTTTAATTTTCAAAGTGATGTACTGACTGAAATTTTCCCGTCGATATCGATATCGCGATCGGAAGTGATCGGGGTGCGATGCAGCAATAGGGGCATAGTGGCATGACTTTGGCGATTGATTTAACATAGTATGAGGTGTCTGATCGTTCTGAAAATTTCTGTGAGTAATCAAGTCATATTGCCACGTTTCGTGTCGATATCGCGATCGGGGGTGATGAAATATTCAACCTTCAGACTGCACTTCCTTTGAACTTTTTGATGCAATACTGAATAATACTACCAAGTTTCATCAAAATCTGTCAAGAATTGGGCCTTCTAGAGTGTTTACAGTCTAAAACTTGAAAGCATTTTAATGAACAAGGGCAATCACTCATACTAAATATTTTTTTGATTTTTCTGAATTTCGATTGTGCCTTCTAGAGTGTTTACGTGCTAAAAATTGAACGCATTTTCAAGAACAAGGGCAATTTCTATATTCGTCCAATTTTCAATAGGGTCCATTCTTGGGTGATTACTAACACTCATACTAATTTTCTTCTAAATCCGTCAAGAATTGTGCCTTATTGACTGTTTACAAGCTAAAAATTGAACGCATTTTCAAGAACAAGGACAATAACTCATATTAAATATTTTTTCAGTAGGATTTGTCCTTTGGTTATTATAAACACTCACACCAAGTTTCGTAAAAATCCTATCAGGAAACCAGCTCTATATCGTGTCCACATCCCCTTTTTAAAGAACAAGGGCTTTTTCGATTTGTCTGATTTTCAATAGGGTTCATCCACTCACACCAAGTAAAATTCATCAAGAAACCAGCTTTCGATCATATCCTTAACAATATTGTAGTTTTATTATAACCTCAGAGTTCCTCCCAATGCAATCTTGATTTCCATCGATGTGTCGTCTATGTATAGAAATATCGATAATACTACAGGGTTCGTGAGAGACTCCCGAACCCGAACCCGATGAGGAAATTCCACAGCTCCTGGAGATTTGCTTAAGTTGCAATGATTTTACATTTAATGGTAAAAGATATCTGCAAACTGCTATGGACAAGCGTTTCGCCCCTTCATATGCCAACCTTTTCATGGCTTAGTTGGGGCGTGCGCGGTATTACCCTAATATCCATTGTTTTATGGTCGTTTCCAAGATAACGTTTTCACTTATTCGATAGAACAGAATTAGGATTTCTTTGAAATTCTTAATAATCATCATCCATTCATGTAACTTACTGGTAATGTTAGTCACAAGAGCATTGAATTTCTATAGATACCGCGGTCTAGTGTTGTTCTAAAAACTAAAAGAGCGTGAGTACTCTTAACGATTTTTCAAAACATATAAATTTCAACCTTAGCAGAGATAGCAGCCAAGAACTGACTTCATGTCATGCCCTTGTTCTTGAAAACGTGTTCAATTTTTAGCTTGTGAAAACTTTAGAAGGCAAATATTCAATCTTCAGCGCGTGACTCACTGAATAATAAACCCAAGTTTTGTCAAAATCCAGCAAGAATCGTGCCTTTTAGTATTTAAGAGCTAAATTTGAAAGCGTTTTCAAGAATAAGGGCAGTAACTCTTACTAAATATTTTTCAATTCTTCTGATTTACAATAGAGTTCATCCTTGGGTGATTACGAACATTCACACCAAGTTTCATCAAAATCCGCCAAGAACTGTGCTCTCTAGAGTGATTACGAGCTATAATTGAACGCGTTCTTAAGAGCAAGGGCAATAATTCATACTAAATATTTTTCGATTTTTCTAAATTTCAATAGGCTTTATCCTTGGGTGATAACAAACACTCATGCCAAGTTTCGTCAAAATCCGTCAAGAATTGTCCCTTCTAGAGTGTTTACAAGCTAGAAATTGAACGCGTTTTCAAGAACAAGGACAGTAACTCATACTAAATATTTTTCGATTTTTCTGATTGTCAATAGGGTTTAATTTTGGTTGACAACAAACACTCATGCCAAGTTTCGTCAAAATCCATCAAGAATTGTGCCTTCTAGAGTGTTTTCGAGCTAAAAATTCAACGTGTTTTCAAGAACAAGGGCAATAACTCATACTAAATATTTTTCGATTCTTCTGATTTTCAATCGGGTTCATCCTTGGGTGATTACAAACACTCATGCCAAGTTTCGTGAAAATCCATCAATCCCTTCTAGAGTGTTTACGAGCAATTGTGGACGGACGGACGGACATGGGTGACGGTAATATACGCCCCCAATTTCATATACTTTAAAGGTATGTCTGCGAAGAAAAGATATCCGATTCAGGAGCATTTAACATGTGAAAGCTCTAATTTAATTTACTTAATTTCATGTACTTAATATGTAACAGAAACTAAAAATGAATAATTTACGCACTCGTTTCAATGCTCAAAGATCAAATTAAAGAAAGTTTACTTTATCCTTACCAACATTGAGCGCACAGATATTGCTCTGCCAGAAGATCTATGGTTTGAGACGCTTAGAACGATCGGACTCAATATTCATCATAATTATTCAATTAATGAAACCTGAATCATTGTATTCGTTGACCCCCAAAATCTACAAATAGACACCAGGAGGGGTTTATAGCTGACATTGATCCAGAAGTATTGACAATTATAACTTTTTGATGGTCGCCATTTTGATATTTAACATGGTGTAGCTACAGTTGTAGCTACTTTAAACTCTGAATCTTTGTATTTCTTTACCCCCAAAATGTACAACTAGACTAGGTTTATAGCTGACATAGATCCAGAAATATTGATAATTATAGATTTTTGATAGTCATCATTTAAAGTTTTCTGCAAATTAATTAAATTACCATCTAAGCGTATATAACTCATTTCCTGTCGCAAAATATTATTGAATATCAGTCTTACATGTACACTACAAAATTGTCCTTGAATGAGCGGGATTGTTGATTTTTCTGAAGACAACACAAAGTGACTGTATTGTTGACAAACTTTATCTACCACCGATAACTATGACATGTATATTTGCAGATAAAACATTTCAAGTTTATTGAACAGCCATCGTGCATAAAGAAATGGCGTCTGAAAAACGGTATGTATCTACGTTAATCTAATTTTAATTTAAAAGAATGCGTCAAGCATGCAAGTTCATCATTATATCCATATGCACTGAAGTACGTTGATGGCGCTGATCAAAGCATTGGTAATTTAAGCGACAAAAGTACCATTTCGACTTGTCGACGTTTGAAATCTTCACATATACAAAATTTGATAACAATGTTGTCAGTCATATTCAACGGCAATTAAGTATGTTTGATTATATACTGTACCTTTATGAAGTAGATTGAAACAATACTTCGACAATGATAAATAATCATC
Organism: Lottia gigantea; assembly: GCF_000327385.1. Lineage (NCBI taxonomy): Eukaryota > Metazoa > Mollusca > Gastropoda > Lottiidae > Lottia > Lottia gigantea. Next base: position 3,674,757 of record NW_008710370.1, read on the forward strand.
TTAGCATACCGCTGAAACATCAAGTCAGTATGGCTGCTCTCTGGCGCTTACAATATATAATACCTTGAATATGCGATCTACGACAATTTAAAATACTAAAACGTACTATACGTACACATAAATTATAATTATGAGTTTAATATTTTGGAAAAGTTGAAAAAAAAATCCAGACATATATTACCGTCGTCCACGTCTCACATAGACCCGATCTTGGTGATACTAGATATAAATGTATTTACATGTATTACATACATGTGTAATCCTACTATACCGATAACAAAGAAAACCAGGCCCATGTAATAATTGAATCCATATCACATATAAGTTGAATACGATCTAGTCTACTCGAATGATTGAATCGACATTTTTGTTTTTATAATCTCGCTTAGCGAATTCAAAGATGCAGTAACAGCTTATAATAACGCAAATGACAATGAATTACCATTAAACCTGTCCAAACACCCATGGGCTATAATTTCTACAAGCATTATCATTGTTATTATTTTTTGACAACAAATGAAGGAACGTATTCAAGTTGACCAGTGTAGGCTTTAGGGAACTCCCTATGACATCATCTTATTTTTGTAAACATCACATTCCAGGGGGAATCCCACAGCGAAGTACACAGCGTAGGTCAAATAAGGTCATATTTTAAAATACCATGAATTATTGGCGGACCATTTAAACGCCGTCTTATTGCGCAATGGATGTTGTACTTTCTCCAATCAAAACAGTAAACGAAATAGTAAGTGTCGACCATTATATTGATTCAATATCAATCAAGTTAAATTGTTGGTATTATTTAGATTAAGGTTAACTGTAAAGAAATCTTGATCAAGTACCAGTTTTTAACGCCCACGTTATAATGTGGTCGTATATTGTTGTCGCTGTCCGTCCGTCCACAATTGGCTTGTGAACACAATAGAGGGTATAGTTTTTATCTCATTTTAATGAAATTTGGTGTGATCATCTATTACAATGAGATCTTGGTCAAGTTTGAATTTGACTATTTTCAATGAAAGGAATTTGAGTTATTGCCCTTGAAAAAAAATGCATCAAAATTGGTTGGCAGTTTGTGTCTAAATTTTATGACATTTTTTGTGTGAAATCAACAATATCTTGTACAAATTAGATTTTTGGTAGGATTTGACACAGATTGGCGACCGCCTTTGATATACTGAAAATCCTATCTTTTATCCTATCTTGATGAAACTTTGTATGCTCAGACAAATTGGTGTTTTTGTAAAAAATTATTCATTATAAAAATACTGACAAAAACACGGTATATCAGTGGGAGATACTAGTACATTATTTGATATAAGAAGATTTCTGTTCTAGTAGTTACTAAATACAACTGCCAGTGGACGTATGCTACTTTTTCAGGCAAACTCTCTATATTTTTTAAGTCTTCAGTTGAATTCTCCAAGCAGTTTGTCTGAGTCATCCCATAGTGTCGGATCAGTTCATAGTCAATGGAGATGTTCGGCATTTGAATTACCACATAATATTGTCTCAGAATCGTCACCACAGTTAATCATTGACTCGAAAGGTATGTTCTTAAAATTAGAACTTTCTACAAAGATTATTTGGTAAGACTTATGCCAAACGTATGAACTTGGCATATATATGTATATGAGAGATTTCTCTTCTCAAGACTGGTGTTTATGTTAATTGGGAAATTCTTTTTAAATGCCTTAACGTGCTCGCAGATGTTCTTTGATTTGACTTTGTCAAAACGCTCAAAATTTGTTCATGGGCACAATAGAATCTTCAAAATTTCAATCGATTTGAAACTTTGTGTGATATTCGAATTGATAAAGTCTTGAGTAAGGAGTTGAGTACTTAATTTTGCAATGAACATTTCCTGAGTATTGACTAGAGATATGGCGGATTAATCATTATGATTCATTGAATCTCAACAAAACTGCTGTGTAGGCGGATGTTTACCTTGTCTGACAAGCGATCTTTGATTCTCTCTTCGTTAATTACAGCACCATTCTGGACATCGAAGAAGGTTATATTGGCAATACTGTGTTTCTTTTGTTGTTTTTTGATCCAAGCCTCTAGATTTAATCTTAGTATAGCTATTGTATCAATGGTAGATCACAGTCAAGATGTAGTAAATATAACTCATACTAGGGCACTGACTGTTAATACTCATGAATGTTCCAACTTAGTAGAGGAGAGAGATTCGGTAAATTAATTATATTTAAATATTTCCAACAAAGATAATCCAGTATGCTCCATAATTTTCAATCATTTATAATATTGTAATTCATTTCCACAAGGACAAATTATATCTCTTTTCCTTTTTTGCGATTAAAATGCATTTCATGATTACTCTATTTCAAATGGTCGAAAAATATCAATTTAATGTTTTAATCGTGAAGCAATATAAAATTAACCTAAAATTTAGACCTAAAGTTAAGGAAGGAAAAGGTCATTTTTGTGATTAAATATTGATTCAAAAACTTTCCATTTCAGAAAGGGGAATTCGACTGGGACAAACCATTACAAGGTTTAATACTCGGGGCTTTCTTTTGGGGGTATTGTGTTCTACAGTCAGCTTCCGGTTGGATATGTGACAGATATGGTGTCAAACGAGTCCTTTCAATAGCTTTCTCTATTACAACTATCCTATGTTTAGTCAGTCCAATTTGTGCCAGAACAAGTCCTTATTTATTTATCTGCCTACGAATCGCTCTAGGACTTTTCCAGGTAATATGTTTATCATTCCGTTAACTGGTTGGGTAACGAGGCTTATGTAAAATTTGCGACTTTCTTAATCGGACTTATACCATTTAAAAGAATAATATCTAGGAATAATATCTAAGATCAATACCTACCATTTTAAAACAAGAGATGTAATGGTTTTCTCACATTTTGAAATATAATTGATAAAAATAATAAAGTATATTTTAACAAACCAACGATTTACTAATACTATAGGATTGTGTTTCTAAGAAACCGATCGTTTGGTCTTTTATGATTAGAACGAATCGTGTCGAAAAACAAGAAATCGAAGGCAATGTAATTTTTATGGAGTACGTCTTTGAAGTCTATAATTTCAGACAACACAGGCCTGCATTCGTATCTCAAAAGGTACTATAAAAATGAATTGTTCACAGGGAAACAAACTTGAGCGCCTAGTAACAAAAGAATCGGCAGTTCAAATCTAGCGATAGTTTAATTTTTACTTTGTTTTAAATCTTTCAGTGCCCTATATTTCCTGTCATTACAAGTGATATTAACCAGCTGGATTCCACCAAGTGAAAAGAGTCGACTTTATGGTTTTGCTTTCTCAGGTTAGACATTGTGGTGTTATACGTTTAAAGATTTTACTTTTTAATTCAGGACGTATTAACCTGTTTCCGTCTTGAAAATGGTGGTTAGGTTACTGAACGTATGCGACTTGGAATAAGTCAGGTCTAAACCCAAAACCGATCAATAAAAATGTCAACTGGTATGAAGGACTTATGAAACTTGCATCTTTATAATATATTGATGTTGATAAGGTTAGAAAACATGAATATGTGTGTGAATTGCTTACTTCATTTTTACTACTCGTTCCCAAAAGCTTCAAAGGTTGTTTGAAATAGAAACGTCTTTCATGACACGAAAGTGACATCCTAGTCACAATGTAACATCTGTTATTAGAATGCAAGTAAACATATTGGGTTTTTTTATCAAGGTTCTGCGCTCGGAATGGCCCTTATGTTACCTATTGGTGGATTTCTATGTAAATACGGCTTTGATGGCGGTTGGCCCTCTGTATTTTATGTTATTGGTACGCATGTGACTTATGTTCGAAGAAAGCTAGTAGACATGACAGTTGATGTTGTAACCTTAAGCAATTAAAAGCTTTAGATGGTGTCTGAAATTTTATTATTGCTGAAACTTGGACAAAGAAATACCACAAATACTTTTATAAGCAAAAAGTCTAAACTATTGTCCGCTTCTGAGAAAGGAGAATATACATCATAATAAATCACTTCAGTTCTCGAGAATTTTATCAGCGGTCTTTATCTTTAAGCCAACATCCAAATTACTTGCTTCGATTTATTGTTAGGAATCTGCACATTTGTTTGGACAGTTGCGTGGCTTTTTTTTGCTTCTAACTCTCCCCAAGAGCACCCGACGATAACAGAAGCTGAACTGAAATACATTGAATTATCACTTGGTCTAGCCAACAACAAAACAAAGAAGGTAGGTAAAGATGAAATCAAATGGAGTTTTACGTCCTACTTTTCTGTAGAAGGTAGGTAGAATTAGAAGATATCAATTGACTACATGTGCACTTTTGGATAAGGTTCACACTAAATCTTGTATCAAAGTCAAAAAATTCGGAAGAGTTTTCACTCTACCCTACCCTGAAAGATCACAGAAATTCCTAGATCTCATTATATTAGTCTTAATGGTAATAGTTTTCTAATCTACGGCTTGTGAGGCCAGATCCGAAATTAAAGGATGTTTCTTTTATTAGCTTGAGAAATCTCCGTGGAAATCTATATTGACATCGACAGCAACCTGGGCTATAATAGTGCCCCTTTTTTGATGAACTATGGACATTATATGCTTGTTACTCAATTACCTACATATATGAAAGAGGTTTTGAAATTTGACATTCAATCGGTTAAGTCTAGAATAGTTATTGATTGTTTTTTGTATTATTTTTTTTTTTCGTATATTAAATTCTTAATATGCTTCAATCGTAGTTAGATCTGAAGAAAAGCATATCTTTTAATGTAATTTTATTCTGTCTTTCGTAAGAATCATTTCATTTTCGGTTCATTTCAGAATGGGATTTTTACAATGCTACCGTTTTTATGTTTATGGATCGTTTTGATACTAGGTGGTCTAACAGCAGATTCTTTGATAACCAGCCAGATATTGTCTGTTGGTAATACACGCAAACTTATGACAGCAGTTGGTAAATTTGATAACATTTTTTTTTTCATACGGCTACGTTGGAATGTGGACATATATTCCCTCGCTCCTGTCCGACAGTTGGTCCTTCTGTCCACAAATTGGCCTGTCGGATGTTCATACAATTGTGTGTAGGATTACATACACATACTTTTGGACACGTTATCGACAAATATATCTTCAATCCTTGCTTTACCGAAAAAAAAAATACGATGAAAGTGGTTTTTGACTTGACAGTCCGAAAATGATTATGATTCTTCAAATATTGAATTTCAATCATTGATATCCTGAAAGTGTTTTGTAAGCGAATTTGGGTACAATTCGTCAAATACAGACGGGGGTTTAACTTGATTTAATGAATCTACAAATAGTAGCCCGTGAACGAAGAAGAGGCCATTTTTGTAAGATAAATCAAATATGGTGTTTAAGTTTATATCCAGTAGATCTCGGACAAGTTCTTATTTGGATACGATTCAAGAAAAATTGACGAATTTAAAGACCTTCATGTATTAAAAAAATACTTGTGGCTTGTGAATGTGGTGTGCAGCTTGATATTTGACACGAGCATATGTTGGATGAGTTTAAATCTGTGCTCTATTGGACAAATCTTTACGATGTGAGAGCTCTTGATTTAATATATCACCGCCCTATTCTACCATTACAGTCATCTTAAGTATTTTGTTCTTATTTTAAAGGTGCGATTAGTACTGCAGTGTTTTTAATAGGCTTAAGTTATATTGGATGTGATCAGCAAATTCTCGCAGTTGCACTCGTAACAATTGCCGTTGCTGCAAAAGGAATCAGTTCGAGTGGATTTTTTATCAACCCTACTGATATTGCTCCAGCGTATGCTGGTACAATATTAGGAATATCAAATTCTTTGGCAACTTTGCCCGGAGTCATAGCACCATATGTAGTCGGTGTTCTCACACCTAATGTAAGTTATTCCCGTTATTTAAGACTCAATTACTAATTCATTGCAACGATATTAACTCGAGACATGTATTTCAAACAATGGAAAAATTGATAGCATGTCAACATCGCACCTACCTTAAAGACACAACCGATTTTGTCAATAAAATAAAAAATCTTCGAGTTCCCTCTAATGCTATTTTAATTTCTATCGACGTTTCTTCTATGTATACCAATATCGATAACACTACTGGTTTAACGGCAGTTCGTAAAGCTTTTAATAGAAACCCAGATCCAAACAGACCCGACGATGCAATTCTACAGCTTTTAGAGATTTGTCTTAGTCGAAACGATTTCACATTTAATGGTAAAACATATTTACAAACTTCAGGGACAGCAATGGGCAAACGATTCGCCCCTTCGTACGCAAACCTTTTCATGGCAGAGTGGGAACGTGAGGTGTTGCGCCTCTGTCCATTTGACCCACTTTTTTACGGACGCTTTTTGGATGACATCTTTATGGTTTGGACTTATTCTATCGAACAGTTTTGGGAATTCTTTGAAATTCTCAACAACCACCATCCTTCTATCAAACTAACCGCAAACGTAAGTGACAAAAGCATAGACTTTCTCGATACCACAGTCTTTAAGGGAGATTCCATAGCAGAAACAAATAAACTGGATATTAAAGTGTATTTCAAAGAAACTGATACTCATCAACTCTTGCACAAGAGCTCCTTTCACCCAAAACATACCTTTTCTGGTATAATTAAGTCACAACTTTTACGATTTCATCGAATTTGTACAAGATCTTCTGATTTCAACCAAGCCTGTACAATTGTTTTCTCAACAAGCCTGTTTCTAATCATTTCAACCTCGACAACCATTCAATAGACGATCTCGCCCTAATCCCAATTGAGCGTATAGAAATTGACTTGCCCGAAGATGAAACTACCAAATTCCGTCAATCTAGGGAAGCCCATTGGATTGAGACATTGAATACAGCAAGACCTATAGGACTAAATATTCATCATAATGTAGGCATAGCACCCTTTGTTGTCCCGTTTAATACAACCAGCAATCGAGCAAGCAAGATAGTTCATGCCCACTATAAGAGCCTTCAAGAGAAATTCCCCCATGTCTATAAGCAGAAAATGATAGTTGCATATTCAAAAAATAAGAACTTAAATGATAATATTGTTCATAGTAAACTAAAAACAATCAGCACATAACAGATACTATACTTCTTGCCCAACGGGCGAGTTATTTTTTCTAATTTCAGATCAGAATAAGAACAGAAGAAAACCCAATATCAAGACCCTTAATCCTAATTTCTAAATAAAGTGTCTGCTCCACCCTAGGCCTGTACATTTGGGAGAATCAAACCCTCCCTTCCCCGAAATCTAAATATAAACAAGCTTTGCATCTTAGCTTTGCAATCGACAAGGCTCATGATCCTAAAAAACGGTAGCATTATTTAAATATATACTGTAATCACCTGTTGATTACTATGAAACCCTGCTTTGGATGTGAACTTGATATCTTATGAGTGTCATACTCAGCTAGGATGGTCCTTCCCTTCTGGTAGCGTATACCCGATGTTACGCCGTTGAATCATAATTGCATCCCTTAATACAACCGCATGTTACGTTGGTTATATGGCTGAAGATGATGGTTTTAATCTGCCTTCACGTATTTTACAAGGATTACACCAATAACTTATATGATTCATTTTAGGGGACAAGAGATGAATGGCAAATATCCTTTTACATTGCTGGTGGTCTTTTTCTTTTGGCAGCTGTATTTTCGCTGAAGGAGTAATTCAGAAATGGGGCTATCCTCTGAGAATGGAAGAAGAAATTCCTTTATCTGTCCTGTCATGTGAAAAACAACAAAAGGAAAGGACCTAGACGTGTAATTACTGATTTTTACACTCCCACGTGTAATGTGGGGTGTATTGCCGTCACCCTTTCTTTCTGTCTGTATTTCTGTACTTTCACAATTTTTTTAAGCACGTTATAATTAAGAGTTGTTTAAATTAAACGTCATTGTTAGATTGATCAGTGACGTCACACAATCTTGTCTAAAATGGCGAAATCGTCATTTTCACGTCTTTTACAGCTCCAAATACAATTAGGGTTGGAACAATCGTAAAAAAAATGAAATTCTGCAGGGATGTTTAGAGGCGAAATTGACTGATTAATTAAACATCATTGTTAGATTGATCAGTGACGTCACACAATCTTGTCTAAAATGGCGAAATCGTCATTTTCACGTCTTTTACAGCTTCAAATACAATTAGGGTTGGGACAATCGTAAAAAAATTAAATTCTGCAGGGATGTTTTAGAGGCGAAATTGAGTGATTAAAATTGCCAATTTTTACGTCACCAGTCGATTTTTATGGCCCAACAACGCTTTTTTCAAAATGGTCCCAAAAATGACCTTTAGAGAAATAATGATGAACGCCGTTTAACATCATTCTATATATTTCAAGCTGGGATACATGAATAAGAGGGTTTGTCATACTATCATGATGTCGTAGTTTGTGATGTCATAGTGAATATTGCCATGGTGATTGATGTCCGAGTGAATGATATCATAGTGAATGCAGGAAATCCAGTCAGCTGATGAGGTGAGGCAAGATTGGATTAGCAAGATTGAATATCCAATGACTGGCCCGACTGTAGTGAAACGACTCTGGGATGAGCATGAAACTTTAATGAAAATCGATAAACGTGATAAATGCTGATCGATTAATTTGCTGTATAGGGTCTAAAATTTCGATGAAAGATTGACTATCGCCAGTTGCACAACGACGATCCCACGGAATTGTCCCAAACAAAAACCGAAGAATGGAATAACCCAAGACACAACAGACTACGATCCTTGTTTGAAACGATCATGAAATCTTTGATACCCCACTCCACTCAAACATCAAGGGTTTAAAATCTACACACAAGGTGCATGTCAACCGCAAATTTCCTTTTATCAGAATAAGAAACGGCTAAAAGACATGCAACAAGCCGTTGATTCGCTGTTTGATACAGAGTTTACCGCAATACAGAATTTCTACCAAGGCCTTATTGGGCATCTGTGTTGATTTGGCTAATGGTGTTTTTGGACTGTGTTGGAAGTTTAATGATTGTGAAGACTAGGAAGAAGACTATATTGGTGATTACGAAAAAAGCACGAGACATACCAAAACGACGAAGATGTGATGGTTGCACTTACAGCATGACAAGTAGAGAGTATATCCGTAATTATCTAAATGATTAAACGTATTTGAAAGTAGAAATGGTAGTAAAACAGTTGGCTGAAAAATCAGACTCTACTACTACGGCTAAAGCGTATGACCTGAAACTGCAAAGCTTGGCCGTTCATGCCGATTGTTCTACTGAGGAAATCAAAGAACATATAGATTTCATGATCACAAACCGGCTAGAGATTGTGCCACCAATTTACAGCATATCGAGGTTACCGGCGACAAAATCCTGAAATGCTGTGCACATCTCAGCTTAGGAGTCGACCATGGGATTGAGGAAACTAAACAAAGAATTGGCATTGAGAAATTAATTGACTGTTCCAGTATTTTATTTCTTGGACTCATTCACATTGCGATAACTATATTGCTCTCGCCCAGTCATGCTGCACACACGGTTCCATTACATAATGAGTTCACCCATTTGCTACAGAACAACAACTTGGAATCTAAAGGCTTTAAAAGTTTTATTTCAAACCGCATCAGGCGTATTGCTAAACTTGTACAGTTAACCTTAAGAAAAAAGATCAGATTTAAGATTTTATTGAAGCGATTGTCGCTGTCAATTCTAATAAGCTTGACCTATCTGTATCAACATTCATCTCAAACGACTGGTGAAGTGTATTCGCTTATTGTTGAAATTGTAATATTTCCCATGATGGATTTATTAGGAATAGATGGTCAGATCACAAATAGGACAACATGAAAGATTTCTTCAGTGATAAGATGATTGAATTACGTGCAAGATTTGGTGAAACATTTGCTGGAAAGGGCCAATTGATAGGAACAATTCTCGCAAAGACCATGTCCTGAAACGGCAGTTATCACAAATAGACTTTTTCGCTCTCAATGATGAGAATGCTGTTGAAATTGATGAAAACAAACTGAAGATTGCACCAATTACTAACATGGGTTGCGAATCTGGCTTTGCTAGGTTACATAATCAGATGAAAATTGCAGGAAGAATGACAAAAGTGGAAACATACTCAAAGAAAAGTTTTATTGCAACAAATGAGTTACAATCGGATACTTGGTGTACAGAAATGAGGAGAATATCGTAGAATAAATGGGCAAGAAGTAGTGACGAGGGGAACCGGGTGAGGAAGAATGGGAAAAAACTATATAGTGACTGTATCGTCAGCCAAAGATCTGAACAAAATGAAAGGCATATTGCCAGGTAAATTGGCAAGAGTAGACAACTCTGTCTGAAGATTGATTTTGATAGAATAGTGTGGTGAAATGCCCGCGGTCAAGTCACAGGGTAAATAATTAAAATCGCAAGACAAAATAGTTCCCATTTAATACAAAAGGTTCTACCCAAATAGTTCAAATTACGAGGGTAAATAGCAGCATTCTAGTCCTGAATTTGATACGAGTGATCATCGTCTTATCTTTCGAAAGTTTGGAAAATTTCGTCTACCAACTGTGAAAACAGGGAAGTCAAAATACGGTAAGGAAATTGGGTATAGTTTTTAATTTAAAATAGAAGAATAGGTATGAAAAACATAGTAAAAACTATTTTTTAATCTGTTGGAACCAATGACTGGCAATGTCGAATTTGTCTTCGGAAACTGTCAATTGTACAGTTATAGGTGTATCATTTGAAATTTTTGGAACCCAGCAGTGTGATTTTTCCTGCACATGTCAAAATTTTTCAGGTAATAGACCTGATGTTGTCATGAAAAGGTTAAATTAAAAGTAAACAAAATCTTCACGCATTGCATTCCTGGTTGAAAGTCTTTAGTTTGTAAGATTTAATAAAGATACTTTCAGAGTTTGTTAACACTCTGCTAAATGTATTTGGCCAGTTACAAACACGTCTGAAATATAATATGGACGCTTACTAAAGCACTGCGCATTTTCCAAATTGCAGGGTAAGTGAGATTGTGACATGAATGAATCTTATTTAAGAACTAAAGACCGTATGCTGCGCTCGAACTTTAGCCGTGCATTACTCAAAGTCGACCGTAAGTCAGTCTATTGGTATGCTGCGCTCGATCTTTGATGCAAGTTATGCGTTTTGTATGGTAGCAGACTGAAGTATTACATTAAAAACGTTTGCTATTGAAATTGTAATAATGGAACATTATTTCAAGATATTGCCTGAAAACAGGCTGTTGGCGGCGGAGACAAAAAGAGCACCTACTTGTATTTGACGTATCTGGAAGTCATGCATGGTTGACTTACATTTTCATATTCCCTTGATGCTCTTTTCTTGCCGCATCTATCTGGGTGTTTATAAGTTGTATTTTGAGTAGGTGTTCCTCTCCGTCCATGTTGATAAAACAACAGTTAAAGTTGATGTCACGCATTTTGATCGGCTTGTAGGTACCGACGATTGGCTTTCCAACTCTCCTGGAATTGATTTGAGCCAACCCCAGAACAGTCCATCCAATTAATGTCCGAACGACCGAATGATGCCCCCTCAAAGATTTCCAGTGTACTGTATTGTAACCGCTATCCAAAAAAATAAGCTGGTTTATGTAGTGAGCCGAGGTAATCATTGCAGTCAGAACAGTGATTTGAGTTTTATCAGCAGAAGTAAAGTTTGGAGAACTTCGTTGAGCCAATAATGGTCATTTTTTTTTAACTATAGTTGCCAAAAGTTCAGGTTCGGTAAGCCCATACCCAATCTTCAATATCTGCAATACCCATTTTGCCAAGTTTTCGTCTTTAGCAGGGTTCAAAACAGTTTTTGATATTTTTATCATAAGGGATTTGGAATTGATTTTGTCACAAAGAGCTTTTTGGATGCTGTAAGTTATGGCAGCTTTTCTAAGGGATATCGTTTGGTTTTCACAAATTCCAAGGCAACACTCAAAGATGTTATCGAATAATTGCCAATATTTAATTGATTGCTCATTTTGACTAATAATACAGACTATCAGTGTCACATTAATAGACTCGGTTCATTAATACTATTATTTTGTATATTTCTTATTTTTATCATTTGTTCTTTAAAGATGGGTTTCCTTATTTTTTAAATGTCATAAGTGTCCATGTATGAAAAGTCTGGATAAACAAAAAAACTTTTGACTTTTCTTGATCGGTCACAAATTGGAATTATGCTGGTAATTCTCTTCTAAAAAGATTTGTGGAAAAAATGACCCTAAATTGGTGAGATTTTAAAGGGTTTTGAACTACAAATGCATAATGAAAACCTTCAATATGAGAAATTTCGTATTATTATGGAGATCTTTAATATATTTTTGGACATTAAAGATTTAATTATCATCTCTGACAGCTGCCAGTGAGTGAATGTTTCTATGCCGGAAACAAAATTTCACAAAGTTTGGATAAAAAAAATTTCCTTAGGTACGGATGACGAAGAAACGGAGGGAATCACTCCTATGAAATTTTGTAATTTGTCGAAATAGCGTTGAATGTTTGGGAAATTTCGAGAAGTAGGAGGACGGACAGGGCCCATCTACGAAAAAGACTTTTCGATAAAAGACGTAGATGCCTCCTCCAAGGACAAAAACACTTCAGCAATTTAGCACCAGGGCGAAAGCAATCCGTACGAAAGACCCACAGCAAAAAAAAAAAAACATTTCCAAATCTTTAAATCTTTAATATGTACGAACAAAACAACATTGTAAGAAGGTGATGTGTAGCACAATTATATAAACATCAACATATTAAAATGAAATTTTGAAGAAACGTAAGTCTTTTATATACTCTCTGTTAATAAATGTTGTTAAAATGGTTCTACATTATTTAAAAAACTAAACACTATTTTAATATTATTTCATTAGTTCTATGTTAAATATATATATATATGTTAATGTATTTAAAGTTTTGAATGTGATTAACGTAAAGTCGTGTCTCATAAGCTTACCTGGCTAGGTAGCAATAATTTAAGTTTTATTTATTTGTCTATTAATTGTATAAATGTAAGTTTGATGTGAGACACGTAAATACACTATTTATACCACTATGTGTATATTATGATCAATTAACATTTGAGTAGAATGTGTTGCAAAAGGATGATAGTACTACCCAATTTTCACTGGCGGAATCGGTTGAGAACACTATTAATATGGACAGTGGAATTATGAAAAATATTACTTATTTCACGAATGAGTGATAGACTGGAATTTTTTGAACGAGAAGTTGTGAAAATCGATGATGTAAAAACACTGATATCGGATATTACACGAAAAGAGAATAAAATCAAGGTGAAATCAAGGTTTTACAGACTAATGCTATGAGAATTTATTGAAGAATCGTTATTTTATATGCAGGAAATACGAGGTAAATGTAGAAAATTTGAATGAAAAACTGGATTAAAGTAATAATTCTAAGATATTCAAATCGATTCAGGAAATGGAATATTATAAACACTTAAACTTAATGATTACTAAACCGTCGTAGATAGCTGAAACATGGTTACCAAGGTTAACAGAAATGTATAAACTATAAGACTATAACATACCTTAAATTGGAAACAATTTAATAAAACAATAAATCTTGCACAAATCACTAATTTACACATATATCCTTCCGATTAGTCCAATGACAAAGATTAATATACGAAAATATTATTCTCCTTATAGATCTAATGGCTTCAAAACTTCCCGATAACAGAAACCTTTTCAGTTGCAAAACTAATGACTGAATGACAATCGGGTCAAAACACTAATTAACAGTTAAGCTAAGAAAATTTTAGAAAGTTTGAGGTATAGGAAAGAAATAGAAGCAGTTGAAGAAGAGGTGTTACTTCAACTGTCCGTTAATATAGTAAAGTGACTGAAATATAAGTTATAACTACATGTAATTACAATTAAAACACATTTAATTGGTATTAATGGTATTAAATTAAGGATAATACATAATAATGGATAACATTTTCACAATTACAATTATACAATATAACAAAATTTAAGCAGTTAGCTGACCAAATTAGTTTTCTTGATTGCATCAGACATTGTAGTCTGAGTTTTTGTAAAATATATTGTTTAGAATTGACATACTTTAAATCAAAAATACTGTTCTGAATTGACACACTTTAAATCAGAAACATGTAATCAATTACAAAAAAAGTAATTTCTTATACCTCATGATGACGGAATGCATATAAGTAGACATACAAAAGTTATAATGTCCTTTATTTCTCTCTCGTTTAAAAAGTCGTTCGAGGCAGATTGATGAAGAGACTATTGCAATAGTCTAAAATGTGAAAATACCAATGTCTTCACTAGCTTTAAATACGTTGATCCGTTGGTCAAAGTTTATATATTTTTAATTTCATTAATTCTAAGGTAGATTTTTTCGCTATATGCTTATTAAAATCTAGATGTTGATCAATTAAATGCCTAAAACCTTTACGCATTTTGAACGGCTTACACTCAAACCACCAACTATTATTTCAGACGTCACACATTTCTGCGTCAGACGATTTGCTTCCCGACACAATAAATTCCGATTTATCATTATTCATTATGAGACGATTCGACACCATCTATTGTTTGATGTAATCCATCGTATCAGACAGATTCTTAAATCTTAAAGATTCGTTTTTTTATGCAGTGACAGTCAAGCGGATTTTGATAAAATGTAGTGGCCTATTTTTAGTTTGACTAACTCAAGATTTTCATGGTTTTGTACAGTGCATATCATTACGTGTATAGCCACTGAATGGCCATGGTCAGAATTTTTGTGGTAAGTACGTCAATCAGGGTGTGGGTTGTGTTTAATCATTCAGAACAAGGGTGTCGTTAACATAGTGATGGCACAAATATCCCAAATGGAACCAATTAGACGATCTAAATGTTTGTATTTCCACTGTGGGCTTGTAGAGTTTTCGCCCCTGCCGAGAATATAGTCCGTATAACACTTGTTGATCCGTGCTCATTAATGACATTTTTATAAAAATCTCGGTTGCCTTCTTATATTCTGCGATGAATTTCAGAAAAATTTCAGATTTTCCTAAAGCCATTCCACCTCCGACCCACACTTTATTTCGGTAGACAATTTTTCTTAAAGAAATGTCTTCATATCTTCCCACTTCAGTAAATGAAATACGGTTGGGATTGAATTGTGGAGGGAGAACCAACTCGAAAAGACGAGTACTTCCTAGTTTTTCGCGAAAATAACCAATGTCGAGCCAAGTAAAGAAATTTGTATGAAAATAATTTTTCTCTATTGCCATCTGCACAGCGTCATATTTAGCGTGTTGAGCGCATGAATATCCTGGTAGCACAGTATTTGGATAGAATTTTGGATACCCAGGTTCTGAATAGATATTGTGTATTTTGTCCTGCAATCCAAAAGACCAAAGCTTGGATTTCTCTATTAGGATGATTTTGGTAGCATTAGCTATGCTACTTCGCAGATGTCGTAAATGATTTGCAAATTTTTCGTCGTCCACAAACGCAACTAATGGGTTTGTCAAGTATTGAAAAGTTGACATCCACTTTTTATACAAATCCGACTTGAACACCAAATTCTTAGATGGTCCCTTTTGAAAACTTCCCAAATTCCAGTAAGCCGTTACTACAGTTATTGTGTTAGAACCTGTATTTATCACGCCTTCCTGAAAAAATGAAATAAAAACTGAAATAATAAAACAAATTACAAATCTTAAATTAAAACATCCCTTCCGACTATTAGCTGTCGCTGCAATACTAAAGTGTCTTCAAAACCTGTATTGAAATAACTTGTCTCTTTTCTAGATATTGACAATCTGAGTTTTTTTTCAATTGATAATGAGATTAGCAAAGTGTTATTAGTAGGCGAAAGCTGAACTCTTGACAATAAGTCCACCGCACTAATAGTGCCATTTCAACTCGGCTGTGGACGAATGACACATTAATGTCGGTACATAGTACATAAACATTGACCTGGGTCAATCTAAAATAGGATTATTGAATAAATATAATCTGATTCTTGATTCCAGTAACATTGATAGTTTTTTTAATATATATATAAAAAGCATACCAGTTCCGAAATTCATGACGATAGAATCTTTTACATAAAACGAGGTTTGTCAAAGAGAATAAATAATTCATTAAAAATCTCTGAAATCAAGATTATCGGATAAATTATGCATATGCATACAAAGAATACACAATCCTAGGTCCAAATCTATATCGCATTCCAATAAAAAGCTGAGAATGAGATGTTAAAAATCAAATTTCTTTTGTAATAAAGAATGCCCACTGTTGAAAAATGTTTCTTTTCGGATGGCTATAAACCGGAAGTTAATGTTTGATAACTAATGGACATTCTAGCTCAAGAGCATTCAAACTTAGAAATGTCAGGGCCATTCAAGGTCAAGGTCACGAAGTAGTCTTAAAATTGAAAAAACAAATCAAATGAAATTCAAAATAAGTTCATGAATAGTTCATTCATGGTAGAGAAATTAATGAGCGTCTGAAAATTTCTCTTTGATATATCACGCACCCCTACATCCTTCAAACATTCTCACGCATGAAGATGTTAATTGTGCAAATATCAAAGTGGCTCAAAGCTGGCGTAGATGAAGCAACATTAAGCGACGGCCTTACAACAGTATTAAGATTACTCACCGGTTTCATTTTTCCTTTAGAGACCTTTGATAATATATTCATCTCAGAAACATTCACAGCATACTTTAAAAGAATAAAGAGAAAATGATAATGGTTCATTTGTTAACATGAAATCTGATTGCATAATTTAAAAACAACACTCATAAAATAAAAATGCTACCTATGTAAAAGACTGTGGTATGACTAAATTATATTTGAAAAATTAAGAAATATGGTTGACATGGTACATAATGATATTGTTCCCTATAATCCTACAATATTATTTTCTAATGGACCAAAATTTTCGTCTTTCTTGCCCATCGTTTGTATGAGGGGACACAATTTCCAATTGATGTAACTGTTCAACCTCTCTTATTGCATAATTTAAAAACAACTCATAAAAAGATATGCTACCTATATAAAAGACTGTGGTATGACTGAATTATATTTGAAAAAAAAGAACTAGAGCCACACGTGGCACAGAGTGGGACTTTGCAAATGTAGCAAAATGCAAAAGACTCTGAAAAAATCAACCTTCTACGATAATTACATCACGTGCAAGAACAGTCTAAAGTTGAGTAGTTTTTGATTCTTTGGAAGATTGTTATACCGGAAGTAGACAGACCTCACAAATGAAAGTATCAGAAGATAGCCAAGGTCAATGGCATTTGACATTGAAAAGGAAGGGTCAACAAAAGTCAAGGTTACGAGATATAAGTCATCAAAATTTCAAATTGCACACGGCTTTAAAACCGGAAGTTGACATAAGACAGCAAATATAAAAGTATATAGATAGCAAATGCAAATGACGTTTTATCCTAAAAAGGTCAAGGTCAACAAAGGTCAAAGTCAAAAATTTCAAATTGTGAATTTCCAAAAGCTGTTGCTTTTTTGGAACTATGAAGCTGGAACAACTGACCTAATACAAAGTGGCTCAAGACAATGTAATTGTATCCTTTTCGAGTTATGCCCCTGGCCAAAAATGTCAATAACGAGTAATTTAATCCGGATGTGCCACGCCCATCTAATTTTTTTAACATAAGTTAGTTGATATTTAAAATGTTATGTCGTGTACAAAATTTCAAGCTTCTCCATCATACAGGTCAAAAGATATAGGTCAACAAAGGTCAAAATCGAAAAATGAAAATATCCAAATGTTAAAACCCGTTCCTTTTTTGGAACCATATAGCTGAAATAATTGAGCTGTTAAAAAAAAACTGGCCAAAAGGATGAGGGAATTGTGTGCAAAGTCCCTTTTTTGAACAAACGTATCCTATGCGAGTTATGCCCCTGCCCCTAAATGTAAACGATTAGGAATTCAACCCAGATGTGCCACGCCCACATCAATTTTTCTGTCATACGTGAATTCATATTCAAAGTGTCTAGTTGAATGCCAAATTTCAAGGTTCTACATCAAATAGGTCATAAGATATATACACACCAAGCAGTCCAAAGTTGCAGGTTTTTTCGGACCACTATAAAACCGGAGGTCAAATGTCAAAGTATCAACTGATAGCCAAGGTCAATGACCTTTGACCGTGTAAAGGTCAAGGTCATCAAAGGTAAAGGTCATGTAATATAAGCGTTTAAAATTCGAAAAAATTCAACCGGAAATTGCAAAAATGCAAAAGCGAAATTAAAAAATCGGCTCCCACAGTTTTATGCGCTATCGATCGAAATTGAAATATACATAAAAAAAAAATACGCACATTCAATTCAACCCTGAGGCTGAATTTCGATTGTAAAAAAATCTGTCATATCAAAATGGCGATCAGATAAAATGTTGTTGACCTACATAAATTACTGAAATTCAGTCGCTTTCCTGTTTAAAAGCGGAAATGACGTACAAAATTTGACTGTACCATATTATCAACATTAATAGTCTCTTTGCATTAAAAATTTCAGATAAATCGATGCAAAAACAAAAAAGTTGCAAAAAATTGAAAAATTTGATCGAAAAAAGTGAGCAACGAATTTTCGAATTTTTCAAGTGCTATCAGTTCAGAAATTACAGGTAAATTGTAAAAATGAAAACCCGAACAAAATCTATGCAAAAATGCGCCCTCTAGAGAATTGACATTTCGAAAGCAAAGTCCCACAATAAATTACCTAAATTTGAAAAAACAACTTTTATTCTTAAATCAAACTGAATATTTATTGATTTTAACTTAAACCAAAACAGGGTAACCAACAACTTATTCAGATAGGGCATTTTTGCAAACTTGTTAAGAATATTAATTAAACCAACATTAAAAAACCATTGAAAATTGGACGAAAAAACTAGTTTGAGGCCTCTATTTCAAAGTCCAAGTCCCCCTTATATCCTTCAATATCTTCAACCGACTGTTCGTCACTATTTAGATTGGTATAAAAATGTTTATACTCTTCCGGTATTAATTTTAAGATGTGTTTAAGATCTTTTATTTTGGGTTCTGTAACTTTCTTGCCATTGGGCCATAAAGGTGGCATATCACGAGCAAACATTCCACATATCGAATCCCTTCTACCCAAACGTTTACTAACGTCCACAACATGGGTTTCTTCATCGTTTAGAGATTGTCGGAACGATTTCAGAAATGGAGACTAGTTGTTTATTTCTATTTCTCTTGTCAGTAGCCAATTTATCTTTTTCTTTTTTTTGTGTTTAAGATCTTTTATTTTGGGTTCTGTAACTTTCTTGCCATTGGGTCATAAAGGTGGCATATCACGAGCAAACATTCCACATATCGAATCCCTTCTACCCAAACGTTTACTAACGTCCACAACATGGGTTTCTTCATCGTTAAGAGATTGTCGGAACGATTTCAGAAATGGAGACTAGTTGTTTTTAAAAAAAACAGTGAATTATTATAGAGTTGAAAGATAGTGTAATTAGATTAATTTATTTATGACCTATAATGATCTTAGCAGAAGATAAAATTGCCACTTTCTTTTTATTGCTAAGGATTAGCGCAGTCGGAAGCCAGTTGAATTGGTGCTGTGGGTTAGAATCCCGCTCTGTATTCTGATTCCATTAATTTTGTATTAAACCACCCATGTCACATATCGTTGAAAAGAGAAAATTGAGTAGAATATACAAACCATATTGCTAGGAGTTAATTACATTGTAAGTTAGGACCCTCAGTCGAAAAAAACCCCAATATTTTTAAAACATATTTTAATGGATTATTGTCATATATCATTGAAAAGATAATCAAAAGGGAATTACAAAATTGAAAAAACCAATTTTTTGTGTTTATTAGAAAAGGTCATACAGCCGTCCAAAGTTGTCAAAAATGTTAATTTTTGAATGGCTATTAAACCGGAAGTTAATATTTTAATATTAATTGTGGATAGCTGAGGTAAAGAACATCCTACAGTGAAATTTTCGAGGTCATCGTAGGTCAAGGTCACATGGTGTGGCCTTTTGAATTTTCAAAAAATTCAAACGAATATAAAAAAAATTCAAATTCAAAATTCTGTTCCAACAAACTGTAGACAAGGTTCCAAGGTTTTAATAGACACCAAAATCATAAATATCGGATAAAAAATGGAGGACTAATTAATTTCTTGGATTTTTTCTGCTAAGTGCATTCTAATTATGACTGACAGACAATATATATGGTTTTTGCCAACATCTAAAATTTACACCGGAAGTGGGCGTGCCAGGCGTGATTTAAAAAAACCGGAAGTTCTCACGCAAAAACCGGAAGTGATAAAAAAAAATTGGATGTATAAATTTATTTGTATGGACATTCTGTATATTATGTCTTGTGAATTTCAGATCAATCGGATAATTAGCGGCTGAGTTAGAAATTTTGAGCTTTTTTGAAAATTTGGGATTCAAATTATTTTGACAAAAATATTTAAAAATTGAATTTTTTTTAGCGTCACCAAATACGTCTTATAACAATGAACATATTAAAGAAAATTTCAGGTAAATCGGTTCATAAATAAGCCCTACAGACTTGATGCAAAATATTTGCACATTATACAATGGCATACTTCCGGTTTAGCAAAAATTGAGTTTTAGATATTCATTTTTGATTCCAGGTCATTTAAATATGTTTGGTGAAGACAATTATGCTATTTTGTCTCGGGACGTTCCCAAAAAAAATAAATAAATAAAAAAAAATATAAATAAATAAACATAACGAAAGCAAATTCGACCTACAAAAAAACCCTTAACGGTGTCATGGTTCCTCCGACAGTCCGACAAGACATTAGAGACTTGATATTCGCGAATTGAAAAAAGCATGTTTTATCACGCATGCTGCAATAAAAAGTTGGAATGATTTTATTACGTATGAAGATACGAAACAATAGATAAATCATTTTTCAACATCTATCGTATGTCTTTTGACAGCAACTATCCCACTGTGGTGAGTTTCAACGTGAATTAAAGTAAGCGCGTCATGTTATTCTTTTTTTAAATTTTACTTGTGAGTTGAGATTTTGTCTGCGACTGCATTTTCGAATTTACCATTGGAATGTGGAATTCATATTTCCGC
Organism: Lottia gigantea; assembly: GCF_000327385.1. NCBI lineage: Eukaryota > Metazoa > Mollusca > Gastropoda > Lottiidae > Lottia > Lottia gigantea. Next base: position 3,695,853 of record NW_008710370.1, read on the forward strand.
AGAATTGTATTTTATAAACACTGGTCCTCATATCGATCAAGTGTCGTATGAGATAAATGATATTTCACAGACTGAAAAAATCAATGGTTAGGCCTAAAGGTGAGTTAGTCTATGCCTATAGGCCCATATGACCTAAATTTAAATTTCCAGCCAAAATATAGGAATAGTGACGATGCTTCTGTGGTGAGTGGAGATGGGTTGTAAAACGAATTAATGGTCTTTTTGTCAATTGACCATAAATTGTTTGAATTGTGCGCCGCAGGCGGAACATTTCGGGACTTAGATGTTCTCTGATGCAAATTGTGAGAATTTTTACCTTTGAAGGTAAATGATATATAGCCCACTTTTATTACGATATTCATGGATAAAATATTACTAGCCATTTTATTTGATGAGATTAAATAAGCTCTCCATTAATGTGCTCTCCAATGCATTTTAGTCTTATAAAGCATAGGATAGTTTGTCATTACATACAATCGTTTGTTATTTCAGATCATACATAAATTGGATAGATTGGCTGAAAAGTCTATGGGTGAGCCCTTCAAACCAAACCATATAGATATGTCAGGCAACAATTATTTATAGTAGTCTCATCGATGAGATGCATAAGAACGTTTTGCAACTAGTTAATGCAACAACTATTAAGTTTCCTGGGATCTCAGTGGTTTGGGTTTGCCGCTCCTCTCTGATCCTAACATGTTAATGCCTACCAGGGTATACATTATGCTTAGTTTGACATTCGCAGAAAGCCATAGGGTAAACTGATTTTCCACGATGTATGATCCGAAAGCAATAGATACCCACAAATTGGAAATTATAAGAATGATCTTTATCAGTGCGTAAAGCAAATACAGTATGGAAATAAGCTTATCTCTGTTTATGTTTAGTTGAACGAGTGGATGCATTTGTAATTATACAGCGTTATAAAATAGTGATCATTATTAGTTTTTTGCTTGAAACCACTGATAAGGGTTCATATCAATTATGGGAAACCAACTACAGACTTTCAGTTTAAACTACAACAATGGATATTTAAAATTAATTTGCCTCATACAGGACATAACGAACTTCGTCTTATACCTTGACTCCAATGGCCTGCATGACGAGATTCAGTGATTTGATTTGTATTATTATTACATTAGCAGAAACAGCCAATAATAGCCGTCGACAGAAATATTGTAACTATAGGGCTTATTGTTTGCAGACTTTCTGTTGACGACTGATTGGCAGTATTCGCTGATGTACAATTCAATCAAATAGCTGTATCCCGTGATACAAGACGGCTATTGCAGTTTTTCGTAATAGGTATTGTGAAGATTTTACAGGACGATTACAATGCTGTTTTATATTCGTGAAGTTATATGAAATACTTTTTTTCATAGTGATCTTGTTCGGTAGATCTATCTAGACCCCAGTGACTGCCATTCCAGTATAATTTTAATTCATCAACCTTTAAATGAACGTTGTTATTTCACAGTCATGTAACATTGTCACATAATAACATCTTTCACGTTATTTGTAGACGGGTCTTCTGAAGATTGTAGACGTCGAGAAGTTGTGTAAACATCATAAGATGCAGTATTAATTGTACGTTCTAATCTTATTCGATAGACGACTCTTTTCCACCCTTTCTATTTACATAATGGATAGTCAACTCTATATCACAGAGATAATAACTCAATACAGCTTTACTTTAACATTTAACCACCTGCATATTTGAGCGAAATCTTCCATTGATAGTGTTTAATTCACTAAGACTCGTTAAACTGTATATATCCGGTGACTCAGAAAAAATGATAACAATTTTAAATTCAGATTTTTTCATAAAGTTTCAAAGCTATGATCATAATACTTTCACAACATATTTTGAAGTATATAAGCCATCTGTTCACCAAAATATAACTGTACAGGTCGAGTAATTTTGAAATCCCAGCTTTTGCAAAATTACTTGTCAAAAAATATAATGCCGAAAGTGATTTCTATAATTTGCTCAATGCTCAATCTTATTCAGCCTGAATCCATTTTTTCATGATGAGATGTTGCCTGTGCGGTTCGCTCAAGTGGTATTTTGTTCCATTTCTCTCTAGTTCTGTCCTTCAGTTCCTCCAGCCTATCTCATTTGTTAATTTTGACAGCGACGGAAATCACACTGGAAACCTTCTGATTGTAATGTAGAGTTTGGGGTGGCCATTCATCTTTTGTATGAAGTACTCCAAATTTCATGGAAAATGTTTTTTGGGTTTTTTTGTTGCTGAAAATATCCTCATGGAGCAATTGTTTAATTAAAGAAGAGAAATTACAGTATTTACTTCATCATTATATTTTTGACAAGGAATTTAAAAATGGTTCAATTTATAAAGCTGTAATTTGATGAAAAGATGTCTATTATCCATATAAATATTAGGTCATAGCTTTGATACTTTTTAATAATCCCAAAATGAAAAGTGTTATCGTTTTTTTCTGTATCACTCCATATACTCTGTGTTTCCCAAATGCAAGTGCTTGATAAAGACTAGAGAACCGTCGTTAAAATATTATTGATATAAAGTGTATTATTGATATTAATATTGTCTAAGTCCCCCAGTCCCACTGAGCTTTGCCATTGTTTTATCACCTATATATATATTTTTTTGCATTTTTCATCTTGCTTTATATATCCCCAAACCCAGTTTGACTTATTTGCATAATTTGATCCCAACATTTTCACGCTAGCATATACAGTTTCCTCCTGTTACATCCGCTGTACATTCCCTTCTAACCCCAAGTTATTTTCATTATGCTCCCCAACTACAACAACCACTGGCGAGAAGCCAGAAATAGAAACACTAATCGTCAACCAAACCAATATAACGTACCCTACAACGGCCCTGTCTTCCATCGACCTCTACCACCTACCAATCGCCGACCACCAACCAACCCATCCAGCTATATCCCACCCCATCGCCGACCTACCTACAACACAGCCTACCAATCAAGAGGTAACCATGGACCTGACCAACAACAGAAACGACTACCAGCCCACCGACGCCAACCAGTCCCCACTCATAAGGAGGAAGAACCCTTTGTGAAGGTGTTCTTCCAAGTTTTGCAGTGCCTCCATCATTTGGCAATCCTTACCCTTCAAGAGCAAGGCCAACCAGCGTTTACCTTCAAACGCAAAGTCTCTGAGTTGGATAGTTTTATCCGTCCAGCAATGAAAACATCAGCTGTCGATGCGAATATTAGATCCCTCAATCGGACATGGCTCTGTAAGGTTACGCAGGTCCTGATCGACCATTACCAAACCACACTTCAAGAGAAGCTGACCACCATTCGTACCAAGTCTTTATCATCACCTGCCGTCGACCGCATCGTTTCTCATGCCCTGTCCTGGGCCCGTCGCTCCTATGGGAAACGTCTCACTCAAGCTGTAATTTCCAAATTCTACCAAACAATCAACGAAACAAAAACCAGAGTAACCATATCTCTACCAACTGAAATGGACACTACACCTGCACCATCTAGAGCTACCACGCTGCCGAACCAAACCCCTAAACGAGCCCGAAGTTCACCTACCCCTAGTCCAGCAGACATAGGTAAACGCTCTCGTAGAGAGGGCACACCCCTTCTCTTTTCACTTTCAGACTCGTCTTCCCCTTCCACACCATCTGAATCTTCACCACGTGATCCAGGATCCGCCAACCTTTCTTCCTTCTGTGCGTTTTTGGACCAGCAAACCACCCCTCAGTCTCCATCCAAGTCGAGACATGTATCCAGACCTTTCCCCTCCTCGAACCAGATCCCAGTCCGTTCCCAATGCTACAATTCTAACAACTACCAAACCAGTACCAATCACACCGTCGACGACCATTATATCCGCTACCAAACCGTATTATCACCAAACCAAGGACAAATCATTATGGAAACTAACTGCTCTAAAGAAATCAACCTTAATAATTGGATCATCTAACCTGAATCGAATTACCAAAACCAGTTCAGACACCGAAATACATTCTTACCCCGGTGCCCAAATCCATCACGTACAGTCAACCCTGGAATCATACGACCATGATCCCAAACCTACTAACATTATTCTTCATGTAGGCCTCAACAACCGTGACCAGATACCAAAGACCTCCTTTAACCAAGCCCAGAAATTAATCGCCACAGCCAACAAAACCTTCCCAAACTCCAAGATCCTCTTCACATGTATACCCATTTCAAATAAAATCTCGAAGAAAGCACAACAGAACCTCAGCACCCTCAACAACATGATGATGGAGTCCAGTATCAACAGCGCAACAATCTTACCACCCTACGAAGAAGAATTCGAAACAGTTGATAATCTTCATTGGTCTCCAGAAACAGCAAACAGCATTTATTTGGTTTGGATACACCAGCTTCAAGCATCGAGTAAGTCTTTAAACTAATTACTGGGGATAAAAATACTGAGAGGCCACCGCTAGGCCAAACTGTAGTTAACTTGAGCCGCAAAATTCTCACACCCCTTCAGCATTCAATCTTAGACCGTGGACTTAAGTTTATTCCCACACCAAAGATAGCTAACTTGAATTATCTCCGACCATCCATTGAACGATTTCAACGAAATCTTAGCTGCACATATTTTTTTCGAAACCACCCCCCACGTGGTGCTAGAACAATGTTTATTCCTAAATCCACGTGGACACCCCCTCAGGCCGCCATCCATCCTGAAATATTGAAAGCATTTGCTAGTATGAATAGCCAAACAGTGAACCTTTCCATAACACACGAAAAGCCTAATCTCACACGAGTGGAACGTGAAGCGTTAAACTTACTTAAGAAAGACGATAGCATTGT
>NW_008710370.1:3700720-3702081 GCF_000327385.1 Lottia gigantea
GCTAGGAGTTAATTACATTGTAAGTTAGAACCCTCAGTCGAAAAAAACCCCAATATTTTTAAAACATATTTTAATGGATTATTGTCATATATCATTGAAAAGATAATCAAAAGGGAATTACAAAATTGAAAAAACCAATTTTTTGTGTTTATTAGAAAAGGTCATACAGCCGTCCAAAGTTGTCAAAAATGTTAATTTTTGAATGGCTATTAAACCGGAAGTTAATATTTTAATATTAATTGTGGATAGCTGAGGTAAAGAACATCCTACAGTGAAATTTTCGAGGTCATCGTAGGTCAAGGTCACATGGTGTGGCCTTTTGAATTTTCAAAAAATTCAAACGAATATAAAAAAAATTCAAATTCAAAATTCTGTTCCAACAAACTGTAGACAAGGTTCCAAGGTTTTAATAGACACCAAAATCATAAATATCGGATAAAAAATGGAGGACTAATTAATTTCTTGGATTTTTTCTGCTAAGTGCATTCTAATTATGACTGACAGACAATATATATGGTTTTTGCCAACATCTAAAATTTACACCGGAAGTGGGCGTGCCAGGCGTGATGTAAAAAAACCGGAAGTTCTCACGCAAAAACCGGAAGTGATAAAAAAAAATTGGATGTATAAATTTATTTGTATGGACATTCTGTATATTATGTCTTGTGAATTTCAGATCAATCGGATAATTAGCGGCTGAGTTAGAAATTTTGAGCTTTTTTGAAAATTTGGGATTCAAATTATTTTGACAAAAATATTTAAAAATTGAATTTTTTTTAGCGTCACCAAATACGTCTTATAACAATGAACATATTAAAGAAAATTTCAGGTAAATCGGTTCATAAATAAGCCCTACAGACTTGATGCAAAATATTTGCACATTATACAATGGCATACTTCCGGTTTAGCAAAAATTGAGTTTTAGATATTCATTTTTGATTCCAGGTCATTTAAATATGTTTGGTGAAGACAATTATGCTATTTTGTCTCGGGACGTTCCCAAAAAAAATAAATAAATAAATAAAAAAAAATATAAATAAATAAACATAACGAAAGCAAAGCGTGACAAATCGAAAGATTTGCCACGCAAAAAAAATTCGACCTACAAAAAAACCCTTAACGGTGTCATGGTTCCTCCGACAGTCCGACAAGACATTAGAGACTTGATATTCGCGAATTGAAAAAAGCATGTTTTATCACGCATGCTGCAATAAAAAGTTGGAATGATTTTATTACGTATGAAGATACGAAACAATAGATAAATCATTTTTCAACATCTATCGTATGTCTTTTGACAGCAACTATCCCACTGTGGTGAGTTTCAACGTGAATTAAAGTAAGCGCGTCATGTTATTCTTTTT
>NW_008710370.1:3702598-3716166 GCF_000327385.1 Lottia gigantea
GACTTTATGCCGAAGTACCTCCAGGTTTAAGAAGTGCTCCATGTTTGTCCAGTAGATGCAAACATGTCCCTTTATATCAGAAACTCATTATTTTGTAAGCAACTCTACGAATAAAAGGTACCCGATCCAGGAACATCTAACATGTGAACATTCGAATGTAATATATTTAATTTCATGCAAGAAATGCCCCAAACAATATGTAGGAGAAACTAAGAATAATTTACGAACTCGCTTTAATGCTCATAGGTCAGACATCAAATTAAAGAAAGACAAGCCTGTTTCTAATCATTTCAACCTCGACGACCATTCAATAGACGATCTCACCCTAATCCCAATTGAGCGTATAGAAATTGACTTGCCCGAAGATGAAACTACCAAATTCCGTCAATCTAGGGAGGCCCATTGGATTGAGACATTGAATACAGCAAGACCTATAGGACTAAATATTCATCATAATGTAGGCATAGCACCCTTTGTTGTCCCGTTTAATACAACCAGCAATCGAGCAAGCAAGATAGTTCATGCCCACTATAAGAGCCTTCAAGAAAAATTCCCCCATGTCTATAAGCAGAAAATGATAGTTGCATATTCAAAAAATAAGAACTTAAATGATAATATTGTTCATAGTAAACTAAAAACAATCAGTACATAACAGATACTATACTTCTCGCTCATCGGGCGAGTTATTTTCTCTAATTTCAGATCAGAATAAGAACAGAAGAAAACCCAATATCAAGACCCTTAATCCTAATTTCTAAATAAAGTGTCTGCTCCACCCTAGGCCTGTACATTTGGGAGAATCAAACCCTCCCTTCCCCGAAATCAAATATTGTTTAACAGTATATAGATCTAAACGTGTATTATTATCTCGATTGTAGTTTATTTTATAAACTATCTGCCTCTCGCCTGTAAGCTTATATTACATATAAAATATTAACACAAGCTATTATTTTTGTTCATTGCACTAATGCAAATTTACATTGCGTTTATTTAAGCAATAAACTGTTACCCTATGGCGGTTATGGTCGTATATCAGGACAGAAGTTGGCTGGAAAATATGATTAATTTGAATATTTGGTTTCAGAGAAATAATACATTTGTAATACTATTCGTCACAAGTATATGACTTTGGTGATGATTCAATTAAAACGTTTTACCAAGTTCAGCATAAATTATATGTCAACTTAATTACACAGTTAATTTAATCTTAATTTTTTTTTCGTACCATTTCTCAAAAATATATTTTCTTCTCCCAATCTTAGAGTTGCACCATAAAGATACTTATGTTACATTTTCCCTACTGGAATTAATCCTATTGATAAAATCAGAAAAGGTTTCAAGTTTTTTAGCCAATTTCAACTGTTCCCCCCCCCCCCCCCCTCCCAAAAAAAAAATCATATCCTTTCATTGTTAAATCTCATGAAATATAAAATTAATTTGGAGATTTTAGATTCAATGAGGCGTCTTAATAGTCTGATCCACGTACATTATATCCAAACAAACAATTTGAAAGATTATGATCAGAACTTGGTAATGACATAAATAAATTAGTCAGGTTTTTGACAATATCAGGAGCTGAATTGCCGAAGATGGTAAGTGACGCCTTTTCCAGTTTTTAATTACACTTTTTACTTCATTTAATTTACTATCATAGAAACTCTTGAGTTCTTTCCAAATCTTTTGCAAATATACTGCATATGATTACTCTCCATGCTATCTGACCCTACTATACTTCCTACACATATCGCTGAAGTACTGATTAGATTTAAGACCTGAAACAGCCTGATAAAATTTAGTACGATACATAAAGAAGATAAATACTAATTGTGGGACTTTGCTTCGGTAAGTGACGCCTTTTCCAGTTTTTAATTACACTTTTTACTTCATTTAACTTACTATCATAGAAACTCTTGAGTTCTTTCCAAATCTGTTGCAAATATACTGCATATGATTACTCTCCATGCTATCTGACCCTACTATACTTCCTACACATATCGCTGAAGTACTGATTAGATTTAAGACCTGAAATTTCTGCAAATAAAAGTCTTAATGCCATCTTGGAACAAAGTAGTATTATTGGCATATTGATAATTTTATCTCTACTGTATTTATTGATATTCCCTTTATATCATTTCTACTTTTTTACTAAAACTCCTAAAATTTCTACATATACTAGAAATAAGTAGGGAGAAATGGGATATCCCTGTTTAATTCATTGAGAAATGTTAAAGGACTCAGAGAATACCCATTACATCGTTAATTGATGTAGAACTACATGTATTTTCATTGTTTCTGCCTAACAGCCTGATAAAATTTAGTACGATACATAAAGAAGATAAATACTAATTGTGGGACTTTGCTTCGGCAAAAATGTTATTTTTACAGGTGTCTAAATATGGACCATTTTGAGCCTTTAAAGTGCTATATCTCGGTCCCTAATAGGGTATGGCAATAATTCTTTCGATTTTGTAATGTAGAGCTTTCCGTAGATATATAACATGCAGAAAAGTATTTACAACTATGTAATTGCAATAGACCATCTTCGTATGTACCTGAATGTCGTAAATGCCCTGCATCAGTACTGTTATTAGAACAGTTCTAGTTGCAGGGCGTTCCAAGAACGCTTTGTTTTCGTAACGATTTTTTTTTTTGTCAGCTAGGGAGCTTATTTCTCGGAACCAGAAATAGGTATGACAAAACGGAATTCATGGCGTTTTCTAACTCGTGGCTATTCACGTATTAAATGTAAAACAAAAATAGTCTGCGCAACCGGAAGTGAGATAGCAAAAAACCGGAAATGGACTGTAGAGGTACTTCTGGTGGCATCACTTCCGGTGAAATTGAGTTATGTCAGAAATGACATATGCATAAACTTAGTGTCACTAATACAAAGTGTTACAACTAAAAAAATTCGTACCGGAAGTAACATATAGGTCGCAATCTTGGTTTGCCTCATTATGCAAAACTTGCTATTTTGGAGTTATTTATTATCCTATTTGAACAATTTTGGTGTCAAATGATAAAATTGACGTTTATCTAAAACTTGTTGAGGACAGACTGTTGATTTTCGGTTTTGCCTTTTTTATACGATCGGATATTTTTTTTCAAAGTTTTAAGCCGTATATCTCATGACCTATGGTGACCTTCATATTTACTGTGATAATAATTTGTGACCTTGAATATCTCATGACCTTTTGACCTTTGGGGTCAGACAAATATTTTAGATTATATAGGGGTTTAAAAATGGTCCATTTTGAGCCTTTAAAGTGCTATATCTCGGTCCCTAATAGAGATATGGCAATAATTCTTTCGATTTTCTTTCGCATTACCAACTTTCTTATTTCTTATCCGATTTTCATCAAACTTGGTATGTATGTGTATAACCCAATTCTAAATTTAATGGAAATATTAAATTTTTGTTGTGCGCATGCGCTTTACCAACTTTCTTATTTCTTATCCGAATTTCACCAAACTTGGTATGTATGTGTATAATCCAATTCTAAATTTGATGGAAATATTGAAATTTTGTTGTGCGCACGCGCATTACCAACTTTAATTCTTATCCGAATTTAATTAAACTTGCTATATATGTGTATAATCCAATTATAAATTCGATGGAAATAACCAATTTTTGTTGTGCGCATGCGCATTACCAACTTTCTTATTTCTTATCCGATTTTCATCAAACTTGGTATGTATGTGTACAATCCAATTCTAAATTTGATGGAAATATTGAATTTTTGTTGTGCGTATGCGCATTACCAACTTTCTTATTCCTTATCCGAATTTCACCAAACTTGGTATGCATGTGTATAATCCAATTCTAAATTTGATGGAAATATTGAATTTTTGTTGTGCGCATGCGCATTACCAAATTTCTTATTTCTTATTCGGATTTCATCAAAATTGGTCTTTAATAATTGACAAATATTCTTTTATTCCTAGTCAATATACTTTAAACTCCAGGCACTTTTGGATATTTGCATTTAGAGATGAAGAAAAGTATTTACATCAATGTAATTGCAATAGACCATCTTCGTATGTACCTGACCTTCTGTAGTGGCAACGTTGTTAATGAATATAAATTGGAACGTTTTTGCAAAACCGGAAGTTCTACAGCTTAACATGTGCAAAAAGTGAATAATCGGCTCTAAAAGTCGCATTTTTGGGACGGTTTTCTTCGGGTCTTCATTTTTGAAATCTGCATGTTATTTCTGACATGATAACAGTTTAAAATAATCAAAAACTTGTCGCGCACATTTTTCGACCGAATTTTTCAATTTTTGACCAATAAAAAAACAACTTTTTTGCTTTTTGTCTGAAAAAAAAATTGAGCAAAGAGAGTCCCATGAAAGTGAATGAAATTGTATAGTCAATTTTTTTTTACTTTACTTCCGATTTAAACGGGAAATGGATTATCACTTCCGGTTGAACTACTTCCGGTGTAATTAATTTAGCGCAACGAAACTTCTATGAATCGATAGAAAAAGTTATGACAAAAAAACGAAGAAAATAAAATCCGGTCCAAAGGTGATACTTTGGTCGCCATTTGATTTTTCTGACATGCGTCAGAATCTATTCAGAGGTAATGGCTTATCCGATTTTGATGATTTTGGTGTCAAATGAAAGAAAACAACAATTTAAAAAAAACTGTGGGAGCCTTTTTTTGAATTTCGCTTTTGCTTTTTTGCAATTTCTGATTGAATTTTTCTCATTACCTTTTTGTCTCTTTGAGCTTAGTGTATGTATATCTTGTGACCTATTTGATGTAGAAGCTTGAAATTTGGAGTGATATCTCGTGACCTTGACCTTTGGCGACCTTGACCTTTATAGAATCAAAGGTCATTGACCTTGGCCATCAGTTGATACTTTGACATTTGACCTCCGACATGTACTTCCGGTTTTATAGGTTTCCGAAAACAGTCAAATTCACAACTTTGGACTGCTCTTGCACGTGACCTATTTAACCTAGAGGGTTATTTTTTTCGGTTTTCTAATATGCCTCTCATGCACTTTTCATTGATATATAACAATGGTTTTTTTTAAATCTTATGACCTATTTGATGTAGAAACCTTGCGATTTGGACTACAACTAGACACTTTGAATATGAATTTACCCCTGACAAAAAAATTGAGGTGGGCGTGGCACATCCGGATTGAATTACTAATTCTTTACATTTTGGGACATCGGCATAACTCGCAAAGAATACATTTGTTTAAAATGAAACTTTGCATACAATTACTTCATCTTTTGAGCCACTTTGTCTTAGAAATTCGATTTCTTCAGTTTAATAGCTCAAAAAAAGGAATATGTTTTGAAAATTCAAAATTTTCAATTATTGGCCTTGACCTTATTTGACCTTGACTTTTGTAGGATCGAAGGTCATTCACATTGGCTATCTATTTATGCTTTTATATTTGCTGTCCTAGCTCAACTTCCGGTTTTATAGCCGTATATATAGTCAAATTTTGATAACTTGCATCTCGTAACCTCTCGTAACCTCTCGTCTTCTTTTCAATGCCAAAGGTAATTGACCTTGGCTATCTTCTGATACTTTCATTTGTGAGGTCTGTCTACTTCCGGTATAACAATCTTCCAAAGAATTAAAACTTCTTAACTTTAGACTTTTCTTGCGCGTGATGTAATTATCGTCAGTTCGATTTGAGTCTTTTGCAATTTGCTACATTTGCAAAGTCCCACTCTGTGCCACGTGTGGCTCTTGTATTGTTTTTTAATTCTAATTAACTTAGCGAAAAGATTGTACAAAATTATAAAAATATCCAACTTTAAATAATTATATAAACTATTGTGCATTATTAGAAATTGAATGGTGGTTTATTGCTTGACTCTCTATTTGTTAAGATAGTGAAACTTGGGTGTTCTACAAAGATACATTAGATTCGCCCTGTAATCCGATAAAATCTTTCGCCTAGAAACAAAAGATATCTGCGGAGATGAATAATATAATGATTCCATAGACAATAGGAAATTCTGAATTTCCCCAACCTTAATTACAATTCCAAAGGCAAGATGAGTCAGTGAGCTACACTTTCTATTTGTCAAATCTGTGATATGCTAGTTCTCTCAAGGCAGGAATAATAAGTGAATAAGTGTCCTCAAATTTGGCATACAAACACCTCTGGGTTATATTATATGTATTATTACATTTCATCGAAGAGAATCGATATGTCAATTAAATGTCCACAGCTGAATTGACTCTCGATCTGTAAGATATGACTATGACTGATAAACATTTAAGATAGTGATCAACAACTAACGTACTTTGTCAAAAAATATATATATAATGGGACCTACCTGCGACAGTGAATATAATACGATTGCTATCGAAAAGCATGCAATGACTGGTTTAAGTTTGTTCTTTATCACTGTATATAATCTAAAACAACAATAACAATAGTATGTTATATTCAATTTACTAACAAAGTACCTTGATATTATATTTATTTTGAAGATTTAAATGTATTTTTGAAGGTGTGAATAGTCCAGATTTTTATTTATTAATTTTTAATTTTTGCATGTTTGAAAATTCAAGAGATGAAGTAGGCCTTCCATTTAGTCTTGCTTGTTGAGATTAAAACGTGATCATTCTCAAATAGTGACAGACCACAATTATTATTGTTTGGTATTCATATATTATTTAAGTAATCCATAATATTTAATCCTATTTTGGCATTAAAACTTTGAAGCAATGGATTTTGTCGCTGAATAAAAGCAAACAAATTGTGAAATTAAATTCGAAACAGATTTTTCTCAATCTAAGCAGAATTATTGTAATAGAATAGTCAAAAGGAATACCCATGTTTCCCCATGCTGAGGTTTTCCAAATCACTGTTGATTTGTGTTGCGATACTGATCAGAATCAAAGTTTACATCAATTGGGATAATGATGAAAATAAACATATATACTACAAACGTTCGTTATCTTAATTCTGTGTTCTTTTTCCACTTTAATGAGGAAGTCATTCTTGTTTTAACTGCGCACCAGTAACATTCAATAAATAGATATAGATGTGGTTTGCTAAATCAAAACATACGAGGCTGTGAATGTTGACCAACCAAACGAGCTGTTTCATACGATATGTATTGCCCGTATTAATACAGAACATTCGTCAAATGAAGAGCCTTACTAGTTCAACTTAAACCAGTTGAATATGGAGTTATTTCGATGTAAATATTAATTTCCTTGCAAAATGACAAAAATACATTTGTCGTATTGTAATTTGTAGAAAATACATTTGTCAATTTGAGAAAGTTCAAATGTATATTAGTAATTTAGAGATTGATTTGTAAATGTTCATTTCAACCTCAATTGTCGATTTGTCAACTTTACAAGTGTAGAATTGTATCAGCTCGATGTTGAAATGATGAAGCATTTGTCAATTTCGACCGAGAATTCAAGCTCGTATGCAAATTAGTTGGGTGGAGCTGACCTCTTACGGAAAGCTACGACTATATATGAAAATTGACGGAACTTCCGGAAAACAATTTTTTCAAAATAAAATAATAATGTAAATAATGTAATGCCGTGTATAACATTGGGTGTGACAATATATACTTATATAGACAATATTGCCTATCTATACCATGTCCGAAAAGCCTTTTAACGAAATTTATATTTATACAGTGTACACAGGTTTTTTCTGTTTATACATCGATAAACTGAAAAAATGTTCAGGTCATTCCTTAATTACATATTCAAGCTAAGCAGTGTTATATAAAGCGTACATGATACAGATGTATTTATATTATTATTATTATCTTCTCGCATGTTTAAGAATCCTTTGAAATATAAACAAACAATCGTTAAACTTTAAATCAGTTACGAAGACAGTCAGTAATATATATGTGTATGTTAGATGATAAGTGATACAGATTTGTTTTTTTTTTTTTTTTTTTTTTTATACAGTTTATTTATGAAATCTACAACATAAGCACATACAATATTACATAATAAGTTGTAAACAAATAATAATAGTAGTAATAATAAAAGTGTACATATGCATACTAAGTAATCAGTAGTAAGATATTTTTTAAAACGAAATATGTTACTAATATTCAATATTTATAAATATATGTGAGGAAATACATACTTTTATATAAACTAAAATTTATTTATTTTACATTCAATTTCTATACTATGTTTCAAAAATTAATATATTCGTTACAATTGGGTTGTGTCTCTCTTAGTTTACATTTATATAGAAAATATTTTGTTAATATTATTGTCAAATTTATCACAGTATTTTCATTTTTAAAAATGTCTTTATATACTCCTAGATGAATATCCGCGTTTTTAGGGTTAAAATCAATGTTCAAAGTTTTAAGATGAGATATAGCCAAACTCCAAATTCTTTGGGTGTAAAAACAAAATATAAATAGATGATTAAGGCTTTCAACATGAGAGGAGCAGAACGTACATAAGGAGCTTTCCTTCTTAGATATTTTTAGTAGTTTTGTGTTAGTAAATATAATATCATAAACATATTTATACTGAAAACATTGATATCTGATATTGTTAATAGACATCTTTAAAAGTTTGAATATATTTTTAATGTCTTCGTCATCAAAATGACACTCGAGGTAATTCTCCCATTTCTTAAAAACTTTTGGTTTGATATATTTTGATATTATCTGTATATTATAAATGCCCCTTGGTTTTATAGCAGCTATATCTTTTGAATAAATACTCTTCAAAATTATATTAAGTTGATTTAAATTGCTTATCCTATTATTTACAACTTGTTCTACATGCAAATATGTCTTGGAAGTTAAAGATTTTGCTATTGATTTTAAACTGTTTAAAAGTATAAATTTTTTTTGGTCGGAAATAAATTTACCTGCATTGCTTACGAACATTAATCCCTTGTTATAAAGTTCCCAATTAAAAACCGGAGAGTTGTTTATAATTATATGAATATTATTCCAGATTATTTGGTTTTGAATTTGAATATTAACGTCAATAAATTTTGTGTACATATCGTGCCAATTGCTGAATAATTCATTATAGAATATGCTTGATGTGTTTATTTTCTTATTATAATTACAAAAAGGGAGTAAACTACCGTTAAAATCTTTCAATGTAAAGTTATAGATAATGTTCCAGGGTGAATTGTCTGACTTGACTATTTTCTTAATCCAGAATATCGCTCTACATTTATTCATTTCCATAATATCTATCATGCCCATTCCCCCTAGGTCATATTTTTGACATAAGTTAGTTCTTTTTATTTTGTCTGTTCCGTTCCATAGAAAATTATAAATAATAGAGTTAAGAGATTTCATAATTTCATTTGGTAATTTCAAACTTAAGGACGGGTATAACAATTTAGGTATAACAAAGGTTTTTATAATTAGAATTTTTCCACCAAGGCTTAAATTTCTATGATTCCAGTTCCCAATAATATTAGATATTTCAGTGATTCTATTTTCAAAATTAAGTTCATTTACTATATTTTCGTCATTTGCAAAATTTATACCGCATATTTTTATTGACCTACTACAGATTCTTAAACCAAGAGTTTTCAATTTAATTTCTAAATCCTCTTCATCACTATTTAGGTTCCATACTTCAGATTTTGACATATTTATTTCCAAACCTGATATAAGTCTAAAGAGTTTCAAAACTTCAAACAGGTGTCTTGCGGATTTAAAATTTCTAGTTAAAATTGAGATATCGTCCGCAAACGCAATTATCTTGATCATTCCGGTACCAAATTTTATCCCTTCGATTTTTTTATACGCCCACACGTTCACATTTGGCTCGTGCTCACTCTACAGGCATATCTACCGAAATATCGTGTCTGACTTGACGTTTTTCTCTATAAGCTATATTGTGCAACTGGTGCTCACTCTACAGGCTACAATTTTTTACAGATTCTTTTGATTTTTATTTTGTGTGTCAATGTCATTATGAAGATGATCCCTATTGATTTTCGTGATGATCGGATAATTTTTCACCGAAATATCGTGTGTGACTTGACGTTTTTCTCTATTAGCTATATTGTGCAACTCGTGCTCACTCTACAGGCTACAATTTTTTACAGATTCTTTTCATTTTTATTTTGTGTGTCAATGTCATTATGAAGATGATCCCTATTGATTTTCGTGATGATCGGATAATTTTTCACCGAAATATCGTGTCTGACTTGACGTTTTTCTCTATTAGCTATATTGTGCAACTCGTGCTCACTCTACAGGCTACAATTTTTTACAGATTCTTTTCATTTTTATTTTGTATGTCAATGTTGTTATGAGATGATCCCTATTGATTTTCGTGATGATCGGATAATTTTTCACCGAAATATCGTGTGTGACTTGACGTTTTACTCTATTAGCTATATTGTGCAACTCGTGCTCACTCTACAGGCTACAATTCTTTACAGTTTCTTTTGATTTTTATTTTGTATGTCTATGTCGTTATGAAGATGATCCCTATTGATTTCATGATGATCTATCGATTTTCATGATGATCGGATAATTTTTCACCGAAATATCGTGTCTGACCTGACGTTTTACACTATTAGCTATATTGTGCAACTCGTGCTCACTCTACAGGCAAGACTTGTTTACAGATTCTTTTGATTTTTATTTTGTATGTCAATGTCATTATGAAGATGATCCCTATCGATTTTCGCGATGATCGGATAATATTTCACCGAAATATCGTGTCTGACTTGACGTTTCACTCTATTAGCTATATTGTGCAACCCTGTAGTCACTAAAGACTGTTTAATCATTTCTGACAGCTGCCAGTGGGCCCTAATCTTTTTATTATTTTATTATTTGCCTGGCAAGCTATCTTTATCTGATTTTATCGCATTTATAAGAATTTCAATAACTAGAGTAAATAAATTTCCTGACATAGGATCACCCCGTCTTACACCCTTTTCTATTTGAAAACTGGGTCTGGTAAGCCCGTTATGAAATACAGTACATGTTATATCTGAGTATAAGGTTTTAATCGGATGAAATTTTTTCTAAACCCAAATATTTTCAAAATGTGGATCATAAATTTATGACTTAAACTGTCGTATGCTTTAGAAAAATCCAAAGCCATCAAGAAACCTACAATACGTTTTTTTCCTAGCTAATTGTATACAGTCATCAATTATTCTTATGTTTTCCTGAATGTGTCTATCTGGGACGAAAGCTGTTTGATTTGGACCTATAAGTTTACATATTAACGGTTTGAGACGACTCGTCAAAATTTTACTTAATATTTTCACGTCAACATTTATTAAGGTTATTGGTCTCCAATTAGATAAGTCATATCTGTTTTTATTCATTTTTGGAATTATTTTAATAAGTGATTGTCGTTGACTAGTTGACAGTATGCAATTTTCAAAACTATAATTTATCGAATTCAAAACAAATGGGTAAATATCGGGCTAAAATTTATCATAGAATTCGATTGTCAATCCATCATTTCCCGGCGATTTACTTTTTTTAAAACTTTTAATTTTAATGCACTCACGCATTCATAGTAATCGATTTTGTATTCTAACAGGTCATTATCAAGATCGTCAAGTTTATTTAAGGTGCAATCCGTGAAATTTTTTTCAAATTTGTCAATATCACTGTCTTGAGTAGATTTAGAGTACAATTGTTTATAAAATTTGTATATTTCGTTTTGAATTATTTTAGGATCTGTTGTATTGTTTCCATTCTTTAGAATTAACCTATTGAGTATGGTTATCTTATTGTTGCGTTTTTCAAGGTTCAAGAAATATTTAGTATTTTTCTCACCCTCTTCATACCATCTTACTTTAGATCTGATAATTTCTCCCTGTGTTATTTCTGTTGTCAAATCTACTATTTTGTTTTTAATGTAAATATATTCATCATATATTTCGTTTTATCAGTATCGTTAATATTAAGTTTCTTTTCTAGTTTATTCAATTTCATACCTAATTCGTCTTTGAGTTTACTTTTGACCCTTTGTTTTTTCTTACAATATTGTATAGTAAAGTTTTTAATTTTAAATTTTAAAAAGTGATACAGATTGCTCTATCACAAAAATACATAATATTATCTTACTTGTTGTATAATATCGATATCAATATCAATATCGATAAAAACTGTAGTCTATAGGGTGCCTACAAGCCAAATTTGACGTGTCTTTGCTAAGTCGAGGGCAATAACCCTGAAATCATTCATCCAATTATTACCAACTTCGAACTTGATCAAAATATCATCAATATATACATGCATACTAAGTTTCATCAAGATGGGATCAAAATTGTAGCGTTCATTGGGCATACAAATCTGACGCGTTTTTACTAAGTCAAGGGCAATAACTCTGTAACCGTTCATCCGATTATTACCAATTACAAACTTGACCGAGATCTCATCGATATATACATGCATACTAAGTTTCATCAAGATCGGATAAAAATTGGAGCATTTATCGTGCCTTTTAACGAAATTTATATTTATACAGTGTACACAGGTTTTTTCTGTTTATACATCGATAAACTGAAAAAATGTTCAAGCCAAATTTAACGGATTTTTACTAAGTCAAGGGCAATAACTCTGAAACCGTTCATCCGATTATTACCAATTACAAACTTGACCGAGATCTCATCGATATATACATGCATACTAAGTTTCATCAAGATCGGATAAAAATTGGAGCATTTATCGTGCCTTTTAACGAAATTTATATTTATACAGTGTACACAGGTTTTTTCTGTTTATACATCGATAAACTGAAAAAATGTTCAAGCCAAATTTAACGGATTTTTACTAAGTCAAGGGCAATAACTCTGAAACCGTTCATCCGATTATTACCAATTTCGAATTTGACCGAGATCTCATCAATATATACATGCATACTAAGTTTCATCAAGATCGGTTCAATAGCAGCCTTTATCATGCATACAAGCCAAATTTAATTCGTTTTTACTAAGTCAAGGGCAATAACTCTGAAACCGTTCATCTGATTATCACCAATTTCTAATTTGACCGAGATCTCATCAATATATACATGCATACCAAGTTTCATCAAGATCAGATAAAAACTGTAGCCTTTATCGTGCATACAAGCCAAATTTAACGCGTTTTTACTAAGTCAAGGGCAATAAATCTGAAACCGTTAATCCGATTATTAACAATTTCAATCTTGACCGAGATCTTGACGGACGGACAGGGGCGACGGCAATATACGTCCACATTTTCATGTACCGTCAAAACTTTTAACACCAGTCCATTCACATTTAAGGGTTTAAGAGGTATGGGATTGGTGGGGTTTGACAAAAATATCTGTGCTTGACTATAAAGCCGTCCAAAGTTGTTATGATGCCGAGATATAGACTTTCAAATTTAAAAAAAAATTCAAACAGGCATACAAATCAGATACAAAAAAAATGGCAAACTTTTGACGAAAATGCCCCATTCTCAGGTAAAGGCACATGCGTCACTTCCGGTTTTTAGCGGAGTAGTCCGCAACATCTGCCCCTATTCTAGACTCTGATACGAATTTTGTCAAATTTGGCCCAATATATCCGGGTTTTGCAGGTTCGAGGTATCTAAATAGGTTTAAACCCGC
>NW_008710370.1:3716216-3735753 GCF_000327385.1 Lottia gigantea
AACCCCCCCCCCCCCCCCCCTGCGAAAAGTTCCCATACAACAGGGCCTATTATCTGTCTCTACACCAGCCGACATATGTCCAAATAGCTACCAAAGGCTGGTATAGAGATAGATGTTTCGGTCTAGGATCGGGGTCGCCCCATGTGTTTTAAAATAAACTGAAGTTCCAACGCTAAAACCCGAAATGATCATATTTTTAAATTTGTATAGGCATTCTGTCTATATACAGTATATTTCAGATCGATCCAATAATAAGCGATGGATTTTTCCATATGGGCTTTTTAAAAAATTCAATTTTGGTCTAAGTGTAATTAGAGGGTCTATCTATTTCATACATTTACTAGCTTGGCAAGTAATACTGATGGCTATTGAAATGATGGATAATAATACTAGTCTTAAATTTACGAGGCTACATAAGAATATCTATTTAACTATGTTAATCGAACAAGGTCAAAAATACTTGACAGAAACACTTTAGACTTTATTTTTGTTAAATGCATGCTTTTGTTTAATAACTACTACGTTTTCAACGGGGTATTCGGAAAGGTTAATGTGGTTGGTCATGCACGATATCTGAAAAATGGCATTTGAAGCGAGGTCAATAATGAAGAAATTTTTACTGATCTTCAAATGTTGAATTAATAATGAGAAATATCATCCAACAACGACACGGAGAACCTCCCTTATCCTTTTCATATTCATGTTAACAAAATACAGGTTATAAAAAAATATGTTCATGCATACCGTTTGCCATAGTCCATTTCGTGTCAGTCTTTCTTTTTCTATGATGGTTGTACAATATCCTTATAACGTTTTACTAAGCAAATATCATATTTCAGTCGTACGATTACATAAGGCGTGCCAATAAAACAGTCAGCGTGTGAGAGACAAAGTAGAATCAATAACCCCACCCTATCTGGATAAGGGTACTGTGAAGGGTACTTCTATAGTATAGAAGGTAGATTTTAATCGCCTTTCGCAACAGAAAATGATGTTTTAAGCCCATCTGAAAATTTTAAGGTAAGAAAATATGGAAATGCAGCCCTCTGAATTCAAATATGTCTTGACATGATTTGGTCACGTGGTAAAACATAGTCTAAATTTAGCTTCTCCAAGCGAACGTAAGCACTTGAAACAAACTACATTATCAACAAGTGGTTGCCTAGCAAGATAAGACCACTTTCCTGATACATTTTCAGTATATCAAGGGAAGTCACCTATCTGTGTCAAATCATACCAAAAATTTAATTTGTGCAAGATATTGTTGATTTAAACAAACACGCATTATTTAATAAAATTCTGACATAAACTGTTACCTTTATTTTCATGGGCAATAACTCAAATTCATTGAGTTCACCATTCATCGAAAGAAAGCCAAATTCGACCTTGTCCAAGATCTCATCATTATAAATATTCACACCAAATTTCATTGGAATTGGATGAAAACTGTGGTGTCTATTTTGTTCACAAACAAATTTTGACGCGTTTTTCATAAATCAAGGGCAATAACTCAAAAACCGTTCATCGAACGATAGCCAAATTCGAACTTGTCCAAGATCTCAACATTATAAATATTCACACCAAATTTCATTGAAATTGGATAAAAACTGTTGTCTCTAATGTGTTCACAACCAAATTTTGACGCGTTTTTTATAAGTCAAGGGCAATAACTCAAAAATCGTTTATCGAAAGATCGTCAAATTCGAACTTGTTCAAAATCTCATGAATATAAATGATACACCAAATTCCATTCAAATCAGATGAAAACTGTAGTCTCTATCGCGATCACAGGCCAATTTTGACGCGTTTTGTAAAGGGCAATAACTCAAAAACCGTTCATCGAAAAATCGTGAAAATCGAACCTGTCCAAGATCTCATCAATATAAATGAACAAACCAAATTTCATTCGAATCAGATGAAAACTGTAGTCTCTATCGCGTTCACAAGCTAATTGTGGACAGACGGACGGACGGACGGACGGACATGGGTGACGACAATATATGTCCACATTATAATGTGGGCGTATAAAAACCGGTCCGAGTATTTTAGTTACGTTTCTTTTGTTGCTTCTTTTATTTTCTAACATTAGTTTTCGGGGAATGGAGTGTTAATCAGGCTTAGGATCAGCGGAATGGTGGCTCCAATCGGATGGGCTTAAACCGAGCTAGACTTGGACTAAATTTTGGACAACTCGGTCTTATAATTTGATTGGTCAACAATGATCAAGTTTGACGCCATTGACTGACATACTCTCACCATAGTAGCAGACGAAATTATTTCTGTCAAGTACGTATCTTGATGTTGCAGGTAATTTATTTATCTTTCTTAGTTATTTTGTTACATTTCTTCATATTTTTATGCTAGTTTAAACGGACATTCCACTTTTTTAGTAGGTCGGAAATTTTTTGGATCAAATTTGTTAAAACTATTCACCGAAATGTAGAGAAATGTGCTGTTTAACGTATCTGAAAGATTTAACTAAAACCATCTAGCCGTTTACTTTCGCCAAAAATATTTAAAAACATTACATAAGATTTTTTTAAGTTCGTCATGCTTTTTGCAAGCTGCTTGAAAACTAGTGTATGGATTTTAGTAAAATAAACGCCTTACTGTAGAGAAATATATCTTTAAGTATTCTAAAGGTTTAAACAAATAATATTGAGCAATTATAAAGCCTAACACCAAAACTAGGACAAATTAACAATTAGTACCCTCCGTTTTTAAATTTAAATTAATTCTTAATTAACTCTTTTAAAACAAGTTCAGTTTGATCAAGAAGATAGGTAGATATAAATAGCATACAGTAGAAATATTTTCAGGTATAATTTAAAACGTTTATGATATTGAAAATTTTTCACAAAAAGCAGAATGCCCCTTTAATGCGGTTTGCTATCAGGCTAGATCGTTCCGAACGGTTATATTAATCCAAGCAACAGGATAAAACTATCAAATTTGTGAGAAAAAAAACGAGACATGAATGATTTTAGGTTTCTCTGATACAGTAGTCAGGTGGACTCATGATTCTATCTTAGGGAAATTTTTTTTACAGAAGATCATAAAGTCAAAACTTTAGATGGTTATGATTATCAAGTAATAAGGGGTTGGTCGAGTTTTTAAACAAACTAATTTTCATTATGCGTGTTGATAACATTATGACATGCGTATGATGAGAATTCGTAGTCATATATTTAGGGCTGGATCAGTAGTATATGACCTTTCCTATTGGACACATTTAGGCCTAAAAACCCTCAATTTTCAAGTTTTTCATATCAAAATGACATAAAAAAAAACGCGCCCAATTTCACGTTTTTAGGCCTAAATGCATCCAATATGAAAGGTCCCAAACCTAATTTCCATCTTAATTATGCCCTCTCATATTCGAAAGCATTCAGACATCCAATATGAAAGCTATATACTATATGAAATCCACCCCACAGCAAAATTTGTTTAATCTGTTAAATTAACTCAATTAAAAATAGGATGAGTTTCATTTTAAAACACGATCGACACAAATTCGTAGATTATTCAGGCTGAGCTATCAACCTTATAGTTCCAAAAATATTCAACTTTCTTTCAAAAAACAAATTATCCCCTTCACCAGTTTCTTTGATTCCAGCATTAGTTTCTATTGCTTCAGAGCAAAATGAAATGAATGAATTAAATAAAATAAGATAATTAAGAAACAAGAGATTCGAAAACCAACAAGGAGAAGGATTCAATGAGAAACTTCCACAAACACTAAACACTAAAGATTAAAAACAACAAAGAGAAGGAATCCAAGAGATACTTCCACACGTACTCAACTTTATTTCAAAGATTAAGAATCGGAAAAACGACGAGAAAAAGGATTTAAAGTTATAGGATAATTTCTATTCAATATTTGATCTTTAAAAAAGGCAAATAAAATAACTAAACCTGTTGGACACAGATCTGTCAGCTTCCGAGCTGTTTTACGCTATATGTATTGGGCATAAAACATAAGTTCTATTTAAGGATTTAATGTAGATATTTTTGCGTTTAAAAAAAACCAAATTATTGACAGTAGAAAGATTCCCGTACCAACCGATATATTTAAAAGGTAATTCCGCGGTTTGGAATGTCTGACCCAATGCCAAAATTGTTTTAAGTATTACAGTTTTTGCTGGGTACTCTGACAACAATTACAACTGATTTTCAATGACCACGCCCACAGACAGCCCTTTTCTGATATAGATTTTAGTACCCTGTTTTGATTGACAGCTGTTGTTGTACTGTTTTAAGTTTATGGCCCCATAGTTAACACCTGCAATTATTGACTTGTTGTAAAATAATTATCTTGTCTAATTAAAATGGATTTTATTTTAATTTTTTCGATAAATTTTGATTATGAATAATGATTTATACATTGTTTTAAAACTGAGAATTTTTATTTTATATTCCTGTTTTAAGAATTTCGCAAGGTGCGTTAGAACTCAAACAAGAGTTTTAATAAATATTAAAGTGACTTATTTTCAAACCTGGATATTTCAAGAAGTAAATGTCCGAAAACTTACTTTAATATATTTATTATTTTTTAAGATCTGAAATAGCTCTCGCAAGAAACATTCCATCATATATAAATGCAGGTTTTAAAATAGTAACTTCTACAGATACAAACGATAATTCTTCTTATGAATCATCAATCTTATTCAGATGAACTGAAAATTCTGGTTTTATAATATTGATGTTTATCTTACATCTACAAGTATATATACCACCAACTTTAAAATGCACTTCACGTTCAATTGTTGATGAAAATATAATAAATTCTTTATCTTGTTGACTTTTATGAATATCAATTGAGGTAAATATTTTAGTAGGAAACTTTATTCCGGTTAAAAAACTTAGTTTTACATATTCAAAGTCTGATGTTCGTAAAAACTCATAACTCTTTTGTTATTTCTTCTTTTTGTGGATTTCTAATAATATTCATTGATAGTGGAGTTTCCGTCTCCAATATCATATCAAAATTTCTCAATACAAGAGGATAATCAATTTCTTTATCTGGTATGATTAACATTTAAAAGGCATCTATATATTTTCCACTCGTTTTAATGTCATACAAGTGATTAACCTTGTTGTTTTTGTTGTTAATTTCTAATTCTTTAGTTTCTACATATTCTCAACCATTGATAAACTGAAGAACTTAAGTTAATTGTCTGAAGAATATTGAATCAACTTTTACCTTCATAGGAAAAATAAATTCAATTAGAAGTTTTATTTGGAAACCAAACACTTCTCGAACATCTCCATTAAATATGTTTTAGGGTTTCCAACTGCTACATGAGGAGAAAATACTTTTATTTTGTAAATCCATATATGTTCAATTCATACTCTTTTGATTAATCAATATTATTATGAGTTTTAATAAATGCATCACTCAAATTTTCAAATGGAAGATTAAAATAATAATAATAATATTTTCTTCCTTGTGATTCTTTTCTAATCGGTTATATTTTTTTTCCTGTTTTAAAACTTCATTATTGATAGTAGTTATCTGTTGTTGAATAACACTATCATCAATGTTTTGTATTTGTTGTTGAATATTTGTTAGTTCTTGTAATTCACTGTTAAGTTTAGTTTCTAGAGCAGTTAATTCATGTTGAAATGTATCTTCATTTTCACCTGGAATGTTAACTATTAATTGTTGAATATTTAATTTTTATTTTGCAATCTTATCATCTAATTGAGATATCAATGAAATTAAATTATGATTTTTATCTACTACAGCAACCAATTGTTGTTAAATAAAACTTTTCAAACTTGTTACTTTTTGCTGTAGTATCATTAATAAAAAAATTATTATTTAGTTGACGTTTGAAAAATCTTTTCACATTACTTATTTTATCTTCTAAATGTTTTTTATTTACTTCAATTGAATTTATTTGATCCAGTAAATATTTCTTTTGAACGGAGATTTTAAATTAGTTACTTTGAAATTGTTCATATTTAAATCACCTTGAAGATTGTCTCCTATTTGATCAACAAAATAAGGTTTTGCTTTATTTATCCATGCTGTAGTGTTAGGTTTTTTAGTATCTAAAGGTAAAGAACCCAAACCAAACCTGTTCGTCATTTTGTTATTAAGTTAAATTTATTATAATTTCTTCAAACTGTTTTCCTAAAATCAACTGATATAAAACCCAAAGTGAAAGCTGTCCACAAAACTTTTGTCCTGGCATTTGAATTTGTAATGTGTCAATTTCACTATCTCTTCAGTTGGTTCTAATCCAAAGGAATCAAAGAAATAAAAGTTATTTAAAGGATCTTTATACAAAGCAGAATGACGAACTCCTTTTTAATCGGAAGTATATATATTTGTTATTGTTGATCGATTAATTCATATGTTGGTGGTGATGTGCTATTTACTTTATCTACGATGAATATTTCGTTTGTCCAGTATCCAGCGTAACCTTTTTCAAATTTACTTTTATATTTGAAAATACGAACTCGGTCTCCAACTGTAAACTTTTACTTAAAGTTATCTTTTATTTCATTTTCAAAATTATAAAGGGTAGAAGAAAACTTTATAATATCTGGATTTTGACAAGCTTTCAGAGGAGAAACACCGAATGAAGAATGAATTTTATTATTGTATTCCGTTACTACAGTGAGTAAAATCTTTAATACATTTTTGAGACTTTAGTTCTGTGAATTTTTTAAACAGTTTTGATTTAAGCGTTCTGTTAAATCTTTCTATTACTACAGCCTTTCATTCGTTGTGAAAACTGTATATTTCAAACCCTAGTGATTTTACGTTTCTGTTATAAAACTCCGTTCCAGCATCAACTCATAATTTCTTTGGTTTTCTATGTTTAATGGTCGTTTCAAAAGCATGTTTGACCGATAATCCTGTTATGATTTTCAAACAAATAACCCATGCATATCTTGTATACAAATCTGTAACTGTTAAACAATATTTAATCCTCTTTCGACTGGCATATTAATTAAATCAGCTGACCATATTTCATCTTTTTCAAATACTTTAATTTTTAAAAAGTTTTTCTAAATTCTTTATGAATTTCATCTGCTAATCCCATACCTTGCTTCATCTTTGCATTTAACAGTTTTATTATCAGAGCTCTTTCCATTTTCTCTTTGAACGTTGGATTTGGAATACTTTCAAGTTCGATTATCATTTGTCTGTCTGCTTCGTGTCTAAACTTTATATCTTTATTTATGTATATAAAATATCATGTTTAAATGCAGCCGAGTTAACTCTATTGGCAGGTTCTTCTGGTTTGGGTTTATCGTTTTCGTCTAATCGTAGATCTAGCTTAGTACCTGGACCACTGTAATTATGACTCGGAAGAATACTTTGCCCATGGAAAACCCGGAAGAAAACCTTATGATTTTTGTATTTCTGAACCATAATAAGTTTTGGGACTTTGTGCAATTATCGCAGACATTTTTATCCTATAACTTTAAAACCTTTTCCTTGTTTCTCTAAAGCCCGTTGTTCTAATCTCTTATTTCTTATTTCTCTTATTAGCTGTAATTCTTTCAATTCGTCAGACTTTTTCACATCGTCGCTTATACTGACTCCCGCTTTTGCGACATAACCCAGAGATTCGGCTTCGGAGGAAATAAGTGATTTGTTGTTTGAAATAAATCTGCCTAGGAATTATTTTTGAACCTAGAGAAAATATTGATGAAAAGATACCGTCGCCTGAATAATCTTCGAATTTGAGTCGTTCGTGTTTTAAAACTAAACTCATCCTATTTTTAATTGAGTTAATTTAACAGATTAAACAAATCTTGCTGTGGGGTGGAATTTATATAGTATATAGCTTTCATATTGGATATAGAGGTTGAAATATGTAGGAAAGAAATGTGTTCCTTTCTTACGTTAAAGTGATACTGCGTCTTAGAATTAACATAATATTTAAGAATTTTAAACTTGGCGAATAAGAGCCAGTAGATATACCTGGTGTCATAAATAACATAACTTATATAATCCGATAAATCCAAAATACTTAGTAATTATCCATAATATGCAATTAACTATTGAAAAACGCTTAATATCAAGATTAAGCGTTTTTCAATAATTACTTTGTTTTACTATGATAGTATTTTGGCTTTTTCTAGTCTCTTACGTTACGTTACGATGAACTAAGCTCTAAACGGGCAAATGACGTCGAAATTCAACCAGAATATCTGAGGATTATTACAAAGCGTAGCAAAACTGATGAGTATACACAAGGAAACGAAGTGTTGATTGCAAAACGAAAATCTTCTTCTTGTTCTTACACTATTTACAAACGATACATTGATTTGACAGGTGTATACCCCACTTCCTCAGAATTCATCTTTAGGCCTGTTTTTAGATCAAAAGGGGCGGCAAAACTAATTTACAAGAATAAAAAGCTTAGCTACACTGCTAGTAGACAAAATATATTGGACATAATTTAGGTTTTGCATTCTTTGAGATCCGGGGGCGCCACACTGGCCGCCAGAGTCGGAGTAATGAACGTTGTATCAAGAGGCAAGGTAGATGGAAGTCGGGTTTGAGCAAAGACAGTTATATTTTGGATTCAGTAGAAAGTAGGCTTAAAGTGCCCCAGAGCTAGTAGTGAACCTGTTCCTTCGTTCCCATGCATTTGTTTTGTTCATAGAGTTTTTTTCACACTAAGGCTCGATCCTTTCTTTGTTATATTTTTCTATGCAGCCTCAACTGATCTTACGATTG
Source organism: Lottia gigantea (assembly GCF_000327385.1). Lineage (NCBI taxonomy): Eukaryota > Metazoa > Mollusca > Gastropoda > Lottiidae > Lottia > Lottia gigantea. The sequence goes on from NW_008710370.1 coordinate 3,724,924, forward strand.
TAAGTTATCAGCAAATTAAGTCAATTATATAATTGATAGAGAATATATTGTTTATTTATTATACCTATATTTGTCCGAGTATAGCTCCGAGGGGATCTTTGCATTTGTTTTGACACAGGTTTCCAGAGGTTTTTCAATAATTATTGTTTTTGTATCTCTGTCTAGCAAGGTCGCTGTTGAAGGATACAAAACATTTGCATCAGCCAATACGGCATTTTTGTGTAATATATCAAGCTTTGTAATTATATGCCTGGTTATGAAATTATTTTTATTATTATATAGTTAATTGTATCGTTATATTTAATTATCCGTTAATTTATATTGTAATCTGTATTTATGTTTATTATTTCAATGTTGGAAATAAACTGCGCTGCTCTTACGATTGTGAGCTGTCGGCAAATTAAAGCCTTGTTTTAATTTAGTAAATTATATAATTGACAAAGAGTATACCTTCAATTTTATGTTCATTCTAAGACGTAGTATCACTTTAACTTTCAAAAAATTATAATATATCAATTCCAAGACGTTCTAAGACTGTTTTAAGGCTGATAATCTAATTATCTTAACGTATATATATTAAAAAAAAATAGACAATAGACAGTAGTATATGGGTTATTAGATTGGACGCACTTTCCCCCATCCCATTTCATTCCATGGGGAAAAAAGGAACAAATCTAATACCCCCCCCCCCCAAAAAAAAGAAAGACCTATACACCCTACATTCCATCAGTTCACACCCCCCAAAAAGACTTATTCACCCTACATTTCATGTTTCTTGTTTGGAAAAACAAACCACAATTTCTATTCAAATTTGAAACCTTAAAAATGGCAAATAAAAATTACATACTGGAACCAATCTTTAAATTATACGATCCGATTCCTTATTCATTTAATAAGAAAAAAGAGGATTATATTATCATCTCACTGAATCCCAGTTGAATGATGGTGGTAGAATTACCTTCGAAATTAATTCATTATCAAAAATTGGTTGCTTCATTCCGATGCTTATTTCAGATGCGATTTCAAAATAAAAGATGGAACTCCCAATGCAAATCGGGTTCCACAAACTACTACAACGTTAGAAAACAATTTCTTTCCATCTTTATTTAGCGAGATGGTTTTGGAAGCTGGTTCAAATCCTATAGAAACCATTCATTAGATTTAGCTTAGTGAGATTTATTGTTCCAAACACAATAGATAGAGTAGAACAAGCAGCTAATCATGGATTCGAAAAACAAGTACTTCAGTACAACAATACCGTCGATAATAATAGTTGGGGTAATTACGTAAATTGGAAGTTATATCCATTATTCGGTCTGTTGGAACACAGAAAGGTTTCCATAGGATTATCATATAAAATTCATCTACAAAGAGAAATCAATGATGATAAGATATTCTTTGGAGAGAATGCTTCCAATGCAAAATTAGAAATAAAAAATCTCCAACTTTATATTACATGTTGACTAAAGATATTCAAATAGCTTTTCTTCGTCGTAACACGGTAGGTAGCATGACTTTAACTGGAGAATCCACTACTTGGCCAATCACCAATAGTATTAACCAGCAAGATATTTTAATGATTGGTTTCAAGACTTACCAGACTCTTAGACGAATAACAATAATGTATTCAGAGTGGCATTGAATCTAAATCAAGATCATATAATCCATAAAGTTCAAGTAAGATTAAACAATGATAATTATCCTAACCAACCTTTAACAATTAATCCATCCACAAAGGATTATAATGAATTGTATAGAAACTATAAAAACATGTGTGAATTATTTGGAAATCCACATCAGTTCGAATATGTAGATTTTGCACTTAATCATCCAATCTTCTGTTTTGATCTATCAGCTCACCAAGAAGATCTTTTCAAAACAGGAGTAAATATAAGTATTCATATTGAAAAAACACAAGGAGATGTAACCGGGTATTGTTTACTACCTGAGGAAGCAAAACATTTAATTAAAATAGCAGATAGAAGAATGATAAGAATTGAGTAAAAAATAATAATGAAACCAGAAACTTTAGTCAAGAAAATAATAGAAGCTATTAAAATAATAACTTTCAACGGTAAAACAATCAGCATAACTAAAAAAACTTATTGATAAATACAAATATTGTAAAGTCAGAGACGATATAGACTTAGAAAGTATAGACGCGAATGCAAAGGAAGGTGGATTTTTACCTTTCCTAATACCTTTTGGTGATATTGCAGCGGTGGGTGCAGCAACTGGTGGAATATCTGTCGCAGTCAAAGCTGCCAACGCAAAGAAAGCAGAGGATGCTAAAAAACGATGAAGAACGCAGACATAATTTAATAATGGAAAAGGAAGCACAGAAATTACCTACTGTAAAAAAGTTCAGGAGTGGGAGATATATTAGACACAATAAAAGAATTTGAAAAAAAACGATTTGGGGAAGAAAGCAAGAAAACTGTTAAACAAGGGTTACATAAATTAGTAGATAGTATTGACACAGGAGAAATGAAAGTTAAACATAAGGGTAATGCTATAGTTCTTAAAAACATACACACTGGAGAAGGATTATTTCTTTCAAAGTATAAAGGAGAAGGAGTGATTTTTGGAACAAAGATATAGAATATAAAATGGGAAAGAAATTCAAACATTCAGAAATATGCCCTAGTAACACAATGCTTATGTGTATATGCGGTAGTTCAGGTTCTGGGAAAACTCATCTCACTTTTAACATGTTGACAACTCCAAGCCTTATAGATTTCAATTCACTATATATCTACACAACAACACCGGAGCAATCATATTATCAATTCCTCAAAGCTTTAGAATATTTAACAAAGAAAGATGTTCAAGACATATTTCAATATTATGAAGACGATAAAGAATAAGTGGAAATAAAAGATATAGAGAACTTCATTAAAGCAAAGAATCCATTTTTCAATCCAACCGACATAAAAGTGTTTCTTACGAACAATGTTAATGATCTAATGTTGATGGCAATCGAAAGAACTTGCGGTATAAAGAATTGTGATTTTTTTAAAAAATGAATAGCGATCGGAATCATATTTTAAAAAGAAATAGAGAATATATCAAAGCTAAGAATAAAATAAAGTCACAAGTTGAAAATAACAAATTACAACAACTTGGATTAACATAAAATCAACAAACTCTATTTCAACCAATATTAAAAACTCAAGAGGATATTAAAAAGAAATTAGCTATGGACCCACTCCTCGTATAGATCACCCCGATCCAAAACCAAATGAATATGGTGGTATTATAAATAGGACATTGGATGATATAAATGGTTTTTTTTTTCAAACCCTAAACCAGATTTACCAAAAAGTATTACACCAATCATTGATGATGAAGGGTTATTGTCAGATTATATTCAAAATCGATACAAAAGGCTTTATATTTACATTAACAAAAGGATTAATAGATTTAATGAATGGCGAGGATGCTGGTATTGCCGATTACAAGGATTTAGTAGCATACTCAAAATTTCGGTCAGGACCCGAAACAAATAGATCAAAAAAAGTTAAAAAATATATAAAAAAAAGTTATTGGTGAGGAAAATGAAGATGAGGAATCAGATGATGAATATGAAGATGAGGAAACAGATGATGAATATGAAGATGAGGTAACAGATGATTATGCTGAAGACAATTCAATCACACAAGAAATAGACCCATTCAATGACCTGATAGCTAAAGAAAATAGTGGACAAGGTATAATGTTTTTATCCGACAACAACGAGGATTTACTTGATAGATTACAAATAATATTAGCGGCAATGAAGGAAGGTCATCGATCACACAGACAATATTATGAAGTAAATTGCATATTAAAAAGTCCTCTCGAGAAAGGTATTATAGATAAAAAATAATTATAAAAACGTGATTAAAAATGTCAAATAAAGAACAACTATTCGTTATCACCTCAAATAAATCAGAAATTAAATTGTCTCTAGATTATGAGTATGAACTCGATCGCAATCAAGAATATGAATTGGGATTAAAGTATATCTCTGTTTACAATCCCATTAGAAATATCAACAAAAATAATAACCAAATAAAAATATCAACAGACAACGGAGCTACATTTAAAACCGTAAGTTGAAGGAAGCTATGAATACGTAGCCATGAACGATTACTTAGCTGGATATGGAGGAAGTATCAATGGTAGAAACAATATTGAATTCGAAGGTAATTTGAATCTGAACAAAATAAAATTGATATTCAGGAATAAGAGTCAAGTTGATTTCAATGTAGAAAATTCATTAAATACTTTACTAGGCTTTGATAAAAAATATATATAAGGAATCAACATTAGCACCACACAAGTCTAATATCGAGAATGATATCGATGTCATTAATATTCACTGCAATTTGATAAACGGTGGAATTTTCAACAAATACAAACGTCAGATTATTTACAGCATTCCAACATTCACTGTACCGATTGGATATAGAATTATAAAGAAACCATTTCAAACATATTTACCACTTAATTCCTTTATGATTAAAGATATAAATCTGGAAGTCAAAGATGGTAAAAATAGGTTTATAGATTTTGGAAATGAGGAAATTGTAATTCAACTTCATTTAAAACAAAAGAACTAAATTTATTGTGTAATAAAACACTCTTCATTCTCTTCTTGAATAGTAAGGTAATCGAAATCATTAAATGCGGAGTTTTCATCCATGTTCAATTCTTTTCCATCGTTGTAAGGATAGCTAATTCCTTCAGCGTCCGGTTCTTTTCTCTTTACGGGATTTAGATAACTTCTAAAAACTTTCTTTTGTTTATCATCATCCTTTGGAATAACTATTCCATTGGTGAAACTCTTTTCCCATCTTTTATTAAATTCATTCGTCACATCATGTCCGCTTGCTAAAATATAATCTTCTACACCTATCTTATCATTAGAGTAACCCTTAAAAGTTTTCTTTTCTTTTAGAATACCATCGGAAGTTAGGATGATAATATATTTGACTTTTGGCGCTAAATATAAACCATATATAACTCCACCATCATCGTAATCATTCTTTCCTTTACAATAATCATTTTCAGATCCCAATTGCTAGACGAAATGTATAAACTAACGGTATCTGTATAGTATATTTCCGGCTTATAATATCCATCTATTACATGAATAAAATTATTCATTATTTTTTTACTGTGAGATAATACGAATGACCCCAAATGACTAGGTTAGTCGTGTAGATTTAGGAGGTATACAGTCAAATTCTTTTCTTTCTTCATTTATCTCAACGATATATTGAGTCTCATTTTTGAATCGAAGTTGGCTTTTAAAGTTGCTTTACTTTACTCGGTTTACGGGATATGTCACGTACTCAAAATTGGCCGGCAAGCGAAAATTCAACTGACCTAAAACGAATCCCGATACAAAAAAAACTAGAGCCACACGTGGCACAGAGTGGGACTTTGCAAATGTAGCAAAATGCAAAAGACCCTGAAAAAATCAACCTTCCACGATAATTAGATCAAGCGCAAGAACAGTCTAAAGTTGAGAAATTTTCCCTTTTTTAGAAGATTTTAATACCGGAAGTGGACGTCAGACCTCACAAATGAAAGTATCAGCAAATAGCCAAGGTCAATGACCTTTGAACTTGTAAAGGAGAAGGCCTAAAAAGGTCAAGATCAAGAGATATACGCCATTAAAATTTCAAATTGCTAACGACTATAAAACCAGAAGTTGACTTAGGACAGCAAATATAAAAGTATAAATATATAGCCAATGCCAATGACGTTTGATCCTACAAAGGTCAAGGTCAAAAATTGAAAATTTTGAATTTCCAAAACCTGTTCCTTTTTTTGAACTATGAAGCGGAAACAACCAAAATTCTAAGACAAAGTGGCTCAATATATGAGGTAATTGTGTAAAAAGTTCCATTTTGAACAAATGTATACTTTGCGAGTTATGCCCCTGGCCAAAAATGTCAATAATGAGTAATTTAACCCGGAAGTGCCACGCCCAACTCAATTTTTTTTGAATAAGTTAATCAATATTCAAAATGTTACGTTATGTTCCAAATGTCAAGTTCCTACATAATAGAGGTCAAAAGATATAGGTCAACAAACGTCAACAAAGGTCAAAATCGAAAAATGAAAATATCCAAATGTTAAAACCTGTTCCTTTTTTGGAACTATAAAGCTAAAACAACTGAGCTGTTAACACAAACTGGCCAAAAGGATGAGGTAATTGTGTGCAAAGTCCCTTTTTGAACAAACGTATCCTATGCGAGTTATGCCCCAACCCCAAAATGTAAACAATTAGTAATTCAACCCGGATGTGCCACGCCCACCCCAATTTTTTTGCCATAGGTGAATTCATATTTAAAGTGTCTAGTTGTATTCCAAATATCAAGGTTCTCCATAAAATAGGTCATAAGATATACATACACCAAGATCAAAAAGACACAAATATGGTAAAACAAAACTCAAATTTGAAAAAATCACGAATTTCAATTTTGCTTTAAAAAAGTAATTGTTCTATATCTATGTAAAGTGCATGAGAAGAACATTAGGAAACCGAAAAAATTAACTCTCTAGGTTAATTAGGTCACGTGTTAGAGCAGTCCAAAGTTGCGAATTTGGCTTTTTACGGATAGCTATAAAACCGGAAGTAGATGACTGGGGTCAAAGGTCAAAGTATCAAATGATAGCCAAGGTCAATGACCTTTGACCCTATAAAGGTCAAGGTCATCAAAGGTCAAGATCACGAGATACAAGCCTTCAAAAATTGAAAAAATTCGACCGGAAGTTGCAAAAAAGCAAAAGTCAAATTCAAAAATCCATTTCCAACATTTTTGTCGCCATCGACTAAAGTATACACCAACATAAAAATTTGACCAATCCCATTCTCCCCCGAAGCCCCATTTTGAGTTTTATGAAAAAGTATCAAATCAAGATGGCGGCCGAAGTATTTTTTTTTGACTAAATTTTATTTTAAAATCGGCCATAGAATTAAGATTAATAACGATACACATAATTTCGTTGAAATATTTCAATCACACCGGAAGTTATTCAACCGGAAGTGAAAATCGATTTTCCACTTTAACCGGATATGACGCAAAAATTTTGAATACGTCAAATGGTTTACATTAGTGACATGCATCTTTTATCAAAATTTCAGATTAATCCGAAAAAAACTGAAAAATGGTCCAAAAATATCGAAAATCGGCCAAAAAATGTCTGCGACAAATTTTGAAATTTTGAAACTGCTATTCTTTCAGATTTTAACAGTAGATTCCAAAAATGCAAACCCAAAGAAAATCGACCGAAAAATACGAGTTCTAGAGCCGATTATCTATTCTTGCACATATTGAACTGTGGCACTTCCGGTTTTGCAAAAAAGATCCAAAATATATTTATGCACATCGTCGCCTATATCTAAGGTTCGTGAATGTTGAATGGTTGCTGCAACTATTGTAGTCTAAGCTCAGGAAGGTGTGTAAATTTCAAAAAAAAAAAAAAAAAAAAAAAAAAAAAAGAATTGACATTTCGATAACAAACTGGGACTTTGCTAAAAGCAAAGTCCCACAATTAAAATCTAATAAATGGTTATTCATTTCCACTTCTTATGATGTATAACATGCCTTAATGTGAAGTTGTCTTAATCATCTTAACCCAAATCAAAGTCAAATCGCAATTTACCATTCGAATAGAGAGTAACTTATTTACTATTATTATTTTTTATTTATAATAAATTAATATCTAAACTATCATATTTATTTTATTATTATTATTTATTATTTTTACTGTTATTATTTTATTTTTATTATTTATTATTTTCTAAATAATCCAAATTCAAGAATTGCGGTTATATTTGTCATCTGCAGTAGAACTCATAGGTCCAAGGGTATCAATGTACAGTGTGCAAAAAGGTCATATTTCTGACTTTCAGTTGAATTGATAATGGTGAGTATTGTAGTTATTGCCGTTATGTGAAAGACTGCTGCTCCGATTCGGCTCAAACTTTCCTTGCTGTTTATAGGTAATCAGACGATTTGAGAACCAAATGGTTTTTGTCTTTAAATGAATGTGGCGAACAATAGACAAATAACAATTTATTTTCATTGTTTTATTTTCATTATATTTATTTGTGTTAAATTATATTACGTTCATACAGTCCACTTATACACAAAATTGCAAAAAGCGTACACGAATTGGAAAATGTTGTGTGTGAAATTAAATGGACATTGTAAAGGAGACATAAATGTTGGACTGGTTGTAGATTTATTGCATGTTTTAAATAAAACCAATTGAATTATATGGCAGTGCATAATATACAGAATAGTATTGAAGGACAAATTATAATGTGAAATTAAGCATTACATTACATATTGTTTTTTTTTTTTTTTTTGAAAAATTGAATTTATGCAAAGATAGCTTGCCAGGCAAGGTAACATACACCCACTACCAGCTGTCAGAAATGATAACAAAATCTTCAATGGCTTAATAATGAATTTTCAAATAATCTTAAAGTCATCTATGAGTCAAGGCAAAAACGTGAAAAAGTTCATCAAATTATCATCAAATTCAAACATGAATAATGTCTCATCGCTGTACACCCAAGGGCAATAACTCTGAAACTGTTCATCCGATTATTACCAATATTTAACTTGACCGAGAACTAATTAATCTATACATGCATACCCAGTTTCATCAAGCCACATTTGACGCTTATTACTAAGTCAGGGCAATAACAATGAAACCGGACATCCAATTAATACCAATGTCGAAGTTGACCGAGATCTCATAAATATATACATGCATACCAAGTTAGAAAAGATCAGATAAAAACTGTAGCTTATATCGGGCCTACAAGAAATGTGAACGGACGGACATGGGCGACGGCAAATAGATGAAAAAATGTACGAATTGCAAATATCCGAATTATTATTTGAGTCTTTGATTACACAGTGAAAACAATTTAGTGTATTTTAGGGATGAAAAAATGCATATTTCAACTGAGGTTTGTAATTGCAAATCGTTAAAGTAATTGCCACTGCAATGAGGTTTGAGCAGTCTAGGATCTTGTGCTTTGGGATGCAGCTGTGTGACCCCTGTTGAATGGCAGTTGGAGGGTTGTTGTGGTGTCTTGAAGATAAAGGCACTCCTCAACTTCATGAGGTTACACTTGGTCTTCAATATAAATCCACAGCAAAGACTACTGCCCGTGATTTGGAAAAAATAAAATGACTTGAATTGCAATGGAGTTGAATATTTGGTCATTTTGAAACTAGCTAATGATTGTTTTTTTTTTATTATTATTTTAGATTAAAGTTAAATAGGGTTTATCATTTGGTGATATTGAACAATTTTCATCAATAATAGTCGAATTGTGTTTTTTACACCGTATAAAAGCTTGAATTAAACGCGTTCTGAAGAACAAAGGAAATAACTCATATTAATAATACTTCCAGTATTAGGGGGGTTTCTGATACTAAAGTGTGATTTGTGAAAAAAATGGCCTACTTGTCCCTTTAACAATTAATTGTTACGCTTAAAACTAAAAAAGTAAAATTAGGCCTAGCCTACTGACGTAATTTAACGTCTCCCTTTTCTTGTTTCAAATGGTGCTGCAGTTTATTATAAATTATCAAATTCTTTTGTGCTGTTATCACTAATTTCTAATCTGGCTTTTAATTTGATTTTTCAGTTCTTTTACACCATTTCCTATTTTAGTAATCTCTTTGATATTAAGCTATCTTGCCTTATCTTTTAAATCTTTCATTTCTGATCTCAATGAACCTATGTCACCTCTAAGGTTTTGTACAAGAGCAATTAGCTCCGTTACGGAATTAGTATTACTGCTTGGGAAAATTACAACTCCAGTTTGGATATCTGTACCTGACGTGTGTTTCTACGTCACCACAAAGTGCCGATTTGGCAGATGTATTACCACAAAGATTTGGAAGCCCAATGGATTGAGACACTTGAGTATAGCAAGAACTAGGACGGAATATTATCTCTCCTTCGGATTGGATAAAAACTGTTCCCTCTCTCGTGTCAGCCACGTTTTTAAAACACATTAACTCAAAAACGTTTCAACAACATTATTATTCATATCGAACATGATCAAGATCTCAATTCCCATACCAAACTCAACCAATATTGGATACATAATATAGATTGTACAAGTGAAATTTAAAATGTTTTTGTTAAAATATAGTGTTTTAATACGCCCACCTTATATTGTCGTCGCCCCTGTCCGTCCGTCGGTCCACAATTGGTTTGTGAACACAATACAGGTTACAGTTGTTATCTGGTTCTAAATGAATTTGGTGAGATCATTTATCTTTATGATATTTATATATTCACTCTGCAGTCAATTGAAGTATCATAAATTATTAGATTATCATTTGTAATGGTATGTATTTCATAAAGTTACTTGCTTGGCTAGTCACACTAATGGCTATCGAAAATGGTGGATAATAATACCGTTATCAAATCAAGTCTTGAATTTACAAGGCTACCTCAAGAATACATATTTAACTATGTTAATACATTATTTGCGTAAATCGTACATGTGCATTTTATTTTGTACGAGGACAATAAATAAACCTATAAACAGATGTCTTTTAGGATCGGCAGAACGGCTTCTATAGGCATAGCTACGTTTTCAATGGAAGTGGTTGCCACTTGGTCTATTTTTGCCCCGTACGATATCTGAAAGACGGCCATTACAGCGAGGTCACAACATATTGCTAGTTTCGCCAACATATTGGACGTTGCATTTTTTATCCAAGAAATTAGGTATATTAAATCAAGAGACAATGATTGCAGGTACGACACGGATAAACGTCCATACAATATGAA
>NW_008710370.1:3736863-3812257 GCF_000327385.1 Lottia gigantea
CTTTGAAAAATTCACCGGATGTTGCAAAAAAGCAAAATTGAGAATCGAAAAACGGCTTCCTAATGTCATGTTTTTTTTTTATCTTCTTTCATTTGACACCAAAATCATTTAAATCGGATGAGCCATTATGTCCGAATAAAAATCGAATCATTTCAGAAAAATCAAAATGGCGGCCAAAGTTTCACTTCTGTTCCGGATTTTTTTTTCTTCGGTTTTTTGTCATAACTTTGTCTACCTATCAGCATAAAAATTTTTGTCCTATACAAATTACACCGGAAAATATTCAACCGGAAGTGAACATCGATTTCCTGTTTAAACCGGAAGTGAAATTGAAAATTTGACTTACCGTTTTGTTTACTTTCTTAAACTGTCTTTGCTCAATTTTTTTCAGATTAATCAGACAAAAAGCAAAAAAAATGAAAAGAATGCAAAATTTGGCAAAAAAAATGTCTGCGACAAATTTTCGAATTTTGAAATTTTGAAACTGCTATTCTTTCAGATTTTAACAGTAGATTCCAAAAATGCAAACCCAAAGAAAATCGACCCAAAAATACGACTTCTAGAGCCGATTATCTATTCTTGCACATATTGAACTGTGGCACTTCCGGTTTTGCAAAAAAGATCCAAAATATATTTATGCACATCGTCGCCTATATCTAAGGTTCGTGAACGTTGAAAGGTTGCTGCAACTATTGTAGTCTAAGCTCAGGAAGGTGTGTAAATTTCGAAAAAAAAAAAAAAAAAAAAAAAAAAAAAAAAAAAAAGAATTGACATTTCGATAACAAACTGGGACTTTGCCGTAGCAAAGTCCCACAATTACATATTCAAACTAAGCTGTGTCTATAATGCGTAAATGATACAGGTATATTCATATTATCATCTACTCGCCTGACAAGCTTTCTTGTGTATTATTCGGGATATACGAACCGTTACGAATAATCTTACTGAAACACATTAGAAGGGGGTATTTCTTTAACTAGGTTAAATTTTTAGTAAAATTAGTCCCAGTTTAAAATTATGGTAATATTCTCACTAAATTTCCTATGGGCAATGGTAAACGGATGGATGGACATAGGACCCACCCAAATTCACATACGTTCCACATTCCACTGACACTGCATTACTCGCGTCTCATCGTGTGTTTAACCGCCAAACTGTTTACTCTTCTTGAACTGGGGTTTCAAGGTTTAACATCTAAATGCACTGACTCGATCGGAAACCATATGCTTCTGGCTTATCTACAACTCCAATTTCATATGAAGACGAAAACTCCTTTATTTATTCTTGACAGTTTAGGTATGATTGTGACTAGTGATGAATGAGAGTTCTAGGACTTGAAAGCCGAAATATTTGAGTACTCTCAATACAATATATCTATACCAAATTAATTAGCGATTGGAAACCTGCCTATGAGTGCATCAGCCATCCTCCAATTTTATACGCCCACATCTCTCCGCCGGTCCGTCCGTTAAGATTTGCTTGTAAACGCTTTAAAAACTAGATTTTTAAATGGAATCAAATGAAATTCGGTATGTGTATACATATTCACAAAACGAAGATCAAGTTCGAATTTGAGCTATTTTCGACCGTTAGAGGCAGAGTTATTGCCCTTGCCCAAAAATCTTGAATATGCTATTACTCTCTTAGTTTTCAACCGATTTTGATAGAACTTAAAATGGATATTATTGGACCTATACCAAAAGGTTTGAGAAAGTTTAGTTTACTTCTGATCAAATTTAAGGATTATTCAAGATTTAGGCCTCTTACGTCAATTTTGAGGAGCTTCGCCCTTTAACCACTATACAGTAAGTGCTTCTACCAACACCAATTGCTCGTAAACACTCTAATAACTAGAGTGTTTGAAGAAATCAAATGAAATTCGGTATGTGCATACATATTCATGAAACGAAGGTCCACCCGTCCGTGAACATTTGCTTGTAAATGCTCTAAAACGAAGATCAAGTTCGAATTTGAGCTATTTTCGACCGTTAGAAGCACAGTATTGCCCTTGCCCCAAATCTTGAATATTTACCATCCGCATGCCGTGGTGGGCGTATATGGCTGTGGTCCACTATCTTTAGAAATAAATTGACCAGAGATTGCATAAAACTGAAAATTGCAGAACATGAACTACGATACTTAAATTATCTGGAATACATTGAAAACTGAATTATGCTTGTAGGCACGTTTTGGCCTTATTTACTTCATATAAACTAACTTGTCTTGAATGGAAATAGTGACAATTTTACTTCCTGTACTTCCTGGATCATTTTCAGAGCAAACTAAATGATATTATTGAGCACAGCAACTATCCAGAGAGGGACAAATCCAATTTTCAGACCATGTAAAATTAATCTTTAGACTTAAACAAATGAGACTAATTTAGTATCAATATAGTGCTAGATGTTTGCGTGTCACTTCGCAACGCATGTGTATGCCGCACAAAAATCGTGTTTAATACTGTTATTCTATATGTAAACAATATTTTATTCATCTAGTGATGAAAAGGATTGGGGAACAGGCTTTCGCCTATATTAACCCTCTCATTAAAAAATAATTACATGATATATAATGCAAAAAGAGAAAATGGAAAAGGTAATAAATGTTTTGGTTTTTTTTTAGATAAAACTAAACATATTTACATGAGTGTTATCTTCACCTCAGTGCTGGTGATATTGGTTGAAAGTCTAGGTAATAATCTTTTGCTGAGTTGACTAAAATTATGAACTTGCTCGAATATGATAAAGGATGATTTTTGACATGTTGTTCCGAATAAAAGAGTATTAATTGACAAATCAGTAGGTTTTAACAGGTAGAGGGTTACGTGCATCTGAATATATCGGACAATAGAGTAAGTAATGCTCAGGATTTTCGAATTGCTTGTAGTGTTGTCCGAAATGTGTCGTAGGAATTTGTGTCCGTATAGATCGTAACAAGAAAGACGAAGGCGAGAATGTAAAATTTGTTTTTTCGAGAACCAAAAAGTAAGAAATGGATCAAAGAATGTCATTTGATTTGAGAACGGCTTTAAAAGAACTTATGGAAGGTGAAGTTTTTTAGTTTAACAGGTTATTCCATTCTCTGTCAGATGGTATGAAGGATCTATAAAATAATTCTGTCCTACAATTGTATTCTATGAAGTTGTTAGTATTTCTAAAGTTGTATGGATTATCATTTAACTGTATCAGATTTAAAAGGAAATTTGGGGTTAAGTTGTTATAAATTTTATACATTATAATTATTTTATGTCGTTGTCGTCTTTCTTGTAGCGTTACTACACCTGTTTCTTGATATAATAACCTGTGACTGGTACCCCTAACAGCACTGCATATAGTCCTGAGTGCGTCTACCTGGAGATTTTCTAATTCTAGAGTTCTCCAATTTAATATGGTATTTCACGGAATTCACGATCCAGAGAAAAATTTAATAGACATTATATCACAAATTAATACGTACTGAATGCTTTTTAATTCATAACATGGATTTTTAAGGAAAAAGCTTCATTAAAATTTTTTAAATTAAACTTATGTTTTTCGTCTGCTTGAAATGACTTCATGCACATGCGCGAAGATATCGTAATTGTTTACCATCAAGAATGAAGTGTGTTTGCGTATTTGTCTACATAAATTGAACTAAAAATGAACTTTAGTTAATGCTACGGATTCCTTCTAAATAAAGAATATGGCGATGTGATTTCCAACTAAATGGACGCCTGTCTTTGAGATGACGACTGCCGTAACATGGTTAATCTTTAGATACGTCTCCTTGCCTACTCTATAGCTTTGAACTTAAATCAAACAATGGATTTTTCAACTACTAATCACTGCTGCAATTTAACCTATGATACCTTAAATGACCCAAAAATATCTTTTAACAAGTCGATCATTAACATTTTGCAACAGCCTACCGAGGAAAAGTCTGCCTCGTCTTTAAAATAACTCTGATTTTTCAATATCTGATTATACCCACTATTCTACTTCAATTGTTATCCAATACAAATCAAATGCGCTTTATCATCTATTGCATTAATCAGTTATATTTGATCTTAATTTCTTCAAAGATGCAGCAAACAATGGTATTATTTACAAGACTAGTGATAATTCGTACGTATCAATTACATTTTAAAATCAAGTACAAAAATTCATGTCCAACGCTGTGGAAGTTCTTCTTGGGTTGATGATAATATAATTAACCGTAGTTGCAAACATAAATTTTCTATAATTGTGGATAGAGATGCAGTTTTAATATTGATTCAACTAGCACTCCTATATTACGGCGCACATTTACCACGAATTCTCCTACAAAAGTGTCACCCAACATGGTAGTAGACATTAATGTTTTAAATTCCCTTATTGATGCTGTCTCACTAACCACTAAAATCAATGAAATAATTGAAAAACAATTCGAGAGATTAATTCGAAAAAACCTTCTACCAAAGAACTAACACTGATGACTTTGGTGATCATGATCGAATAAAGACTTAAGTTGTCAATTCAAATCCACAGTACGACCAATACCACCCCCCCCCCCCCCCCACCCCACTATTTCCAAACCTGCACCATCTTATAGTAATGTTAACAATGACTCCTCCAACTCATAGACTAGTCATTCATAGTGTCCCCCGCTCTTTTACCAACAAACCAATCAACAGGAAATGTAAGACTGCAGAAACAATAGTTTTTGGCTGTTCAGTCTTGCGCCATCTTCAATCAAAGTTCCTTTGTTTGTTCCTTGAGTTTGGCTTCTTGGCTTCTCATCAAGAATGTATTATTGACACCAATCCTGGTGGACTCATTACTGACATTAAACCTCGGGTTCTACAAGATCGGACAGATCACCAAATCTTCAGCGAATAGTTTTGTGTTGCGGCGGAAATGATTTGGTTACATTTGAAAACAAAACTTGTGAAAATGACTACATTGATATGTTAAAAGTTATAGTTCAGACTAATAGTCACCTTAAGATTTTTATTGTTTCTGTATTACCAAGATGCAAACCCACGTGGTTTGATGTAGAATGTTCTAAATTTAATTATTTCCTTCTTGGTATTTGTAAAGAACACAATTTTTTTTTTTTTTTTTTTATGCTAAGATGCATTTTGACCATGTTTTCAATGTATTTATCACGGATGGTGTTCATCCAATTCCTAGAGGCGTACGAATCCTAGGAAGTATCATTTCCATGAATTTAGCTATGACACACAAGTCTTTGTAATCTGGGAGTTATCATTGTGGGCCTAATGTGCCTTTCCCAGGAGCTTACTCTCCGTCATACAATTATTTGCTGACCAGTATTTAAATTCACCTACGTACATGCAATGAATGTGATGTTGTTGTTTTTTTCTTTAAATAGTTGAAGATCTTATTTTTAGTTAAACTTAAATATCAGTGAACTTTAATGGACCCTATTCTAAGAAAGAAAGGCCTACACATGGGACATTTAAATGTTCGATATTTCCTTAATGAGCTCACAGAATTATTCATACAAATTTTTGATATATTTGCTATTTCTGAATCTTATCTCACTACTTCGATGGACGACAATGATTTAATTAATCCCGGATACCATATAAGTTTCAGAAAAGATAGTTAAAATCTAAGTTCTTCTGGAACGCTACTTTATGTTAAGGATACTTTTAACTGCAATTGCAGAATTGATATTGAACATGGTGATATTGAATGCATATGGATTGAATTTATCTTTAAAAAGTCTAACCCTATTCTCATTTGTTCCATTTATCGAAATCCAGCTTCAATTAGATTCTTTTTCACAAATGATGGAAGCTGCTTGGAGTACTCAAAATGAAATTTGTATAACAATTACTTATAGGTCTTTAAAAATAATTCGATAATGAATTGTTCTTGAACGATTATAAGTCTCCTTTTGACATTCTTTATAAATATAATGATCCAAATCTAGCTCTTTCAGTTTTTTATGAATTATTAAATCAATCCTAAATAGACATGCGCCCATACGAATAAAACGTGTCCAAAACATTTCTAAGCCTGCGTTGTTATCTAAAGAAATTTCGATTTAATTCATTATCGGGATCATCTAAAAAAAAAGGTGACTACCTTCAATATAAAAAAAGGTTTGAAATACAGTTAAAACTGCAATAAGAAAATACTTTAACTTTAGTATCAGATAGAAAGAGTAGTAAACAAATTTGGAAAGCGATGAATAATTCAGCTGGTAATGATAGTCCAGAGTCGAATTTATTAAGTAATGCTCCAAATTCATTAAGTACAACTAATGCCTGTGTAATAAACGATTTTGTCAATAGTCGCATTTCGTCCAACACTGCTGTTTGTCATATACCTTTTATGAATATTACTGATGTATTACTGATTTTAATTTAGACACATCAAAAGCTGGTCTTGATGGTGTCAATGTACGACTTTAAAAACAATTTTGACAATAATCATCAAAATTTCAAACAGCTTATTGATTTAGATATGCCTAAACAAATATTGTTAATTCAAATCGAAAACTGTGATCGTTTAATAAATGATCTTTTTTTATAGATTGTAGTAATGAGATTTTAAATATCAGTTTACATAACTTTGATAACAGACATAAGAGAATTTCACCGAGCCAATTTGGATTTCGCAAAAACTATCTTCAACCGATGCAACCTTCATTCTGCAAACCTTAATTAACCGTACATTAAAAACCAGGAAAGATTATACTGTTTCTTTGTTGATTATAAAACTGCTTTGATTCCATTCGTCGTAGTGTAGTTTATAGTATAAATGAAAAGGCGGCTAATTTTTAAACAAATTTGTGAAATGGTGATTTATCCAATTTTTTTACTAGATTATTCCAGGTCGAAATATTACCTTTAGCTTTTTCCTTTCTATTAGACCGTAATAAAATCACTTTTAACGTTCAAATGCGCTGAATTCGTGTGACATATGCTTCACTTAGAAAAGGAAAACTATGTGGGCGTATTAAAAATCCAGCGTAATTTTCTCATATCCGACGGTTATCTTCAGAGATGCATAAAGGAAATGGATAAACACAATCAATCGAATGCCCCATGTCATCTGGGGGTATGTAAAAATCCCTCGACGATCTTTTATCAAATAAATATGTTATTGTAAGAATAAAGACGAAATTTTAAGAAAAGATTGTGATTTCAATGCCGAAATAGATCATTGTCATTTTTCTAGCTATGAATGTCAAAGTGAGCACAATTTTCAGCACAAACTGTCCAGAAACAATTTTTCCAAGACAAAATTGCCTGCGGATTAAGAAATGATTAGGTTATAATATATAAAATGACCAAACCTCACCCATCTCCCGATTGCAATCCAAAATCCAATACAGTGTGCTGAACTCTCAAGTTGAGAAAGTTCTTCAAGAAACATGAATTGATGGATTTAATTAGAGATGAAAAGATTATCAATGAGCAGTTTATACAGAAAATGGTAGTTACATAAGCCCATCAGCAGCTTTGATTACAAGTACAAATCATTTTCTGTAGTCTGTACAATGAGCATGAGCCAATTGTGAACAGACGTACGGATGACAATATATGCTTCCATATACTACGTGTGGGCATATAAAGATCAAAGAATTCATAAAGAATTGTTGCTTGAATAGTGAGTGAATACACTAAGTTGATAACGACATTTTAATGAAAAATTATCAGATCATCCTGAAAATAGATAGGGATCATCTTTATAATGACATTGGCCCACAAAAATAAATTACCAAATCATCGCGAAAATCGATAGGAATCATCTTCATAATTACATTGACCCACAAAATAAAAAACAAAAGAATTCGTAAAGAATTGTAGCCTGTAGAGTGAGCGCGAGCCAAATGTGAACGGACCAACAGGTCGCCAAGGTGATTACAACATACGACAATGGTTTTGTATTTCAATCCTATATAATAAACTATAGAGTGGTCCAACTGAATGGGTATTGGGGATAGGGATTCAATGAAAAGTATTTATTTCTGAAAAAAATGTCTATAAACATATCAATGTCTAAATGACTTCCAAATTAGGGGGTTTGTACATTTAGAAAAATATTCAAGTTGTGAGAAAATTAAAAGACAAATAATGAAGGAACTATTAACCGACCATACAATATCAGCATTCTGAGCAATGGTATTTTACGTCAAAAGGTGAGTTTAAATAGGCAACCTTTTTATCTGCAACTTCTTTCAACCCCCAACCTCTAGCAAACTTCCTGTGATGTTCACACAGGGTAACTTTCTTCAACCAAGTTCAACCTCTGGTTGAAACAAATTGAAAGATATTTTGATGGGAAAGATTGTCAATTTTGGAGGGAATCTCTATTACGAAAGACTGCAAAAGATAAAGAGGCTGGATGTATAGCAGCATCTCTCATTATCCTGCTGGATGAGAACCACGTTGAACCTCTGATTGAAACAAACTGAAAGATATTTTGGTGGGAAATTGTCAATTTTGGAGAGAATCACTAAAACAAAAGACTGCAATGGATGAAGAGGCTGGATGTATAGCTGCATCTCTCATTATCTTGCTGGATAAGAAGAGACAGTAAGAAAAACGGAAATAGAAGAAGGCAAAAATATGGGTTAAGAAATTGCTTTAGAGGAATTTTCAGTTATATTTTAATTTAGTCTTACAATATTTGATGGAATGTCCTTTTTTCAGGCAACCAAAACAAAGTCTTAACACCTTTTAAAAAGTTAATTCTTTCTTGATTTTTTTCTTTCTTAAAATTTGATAACAATCTGGTAAACAATGATTTTGTTTTTTACAAAATAAGCATTCGGTTGATGTTGTTAACACTTTAACTTTCCTTTGCCCTTTTAAATGGTTATTTCTATCATCAATCAAAGCTTCTCTGCCATAAGGTGGATCTGTTGCTTTCTTGGCTTCACAAATTTAACGAAATTATAAAATATCACTGTCTCATCTTTTTCTTTTAGGCTCTCATACAAAATTATATATTTTTCATGTTTTTTCGGCATATGTTACTGCAGTTGCCACTAGATCTCCATAGCGTTCTTCCAGTTCCTGAAGTGCTGCTGGAAAGCCTATATTGGAATCCATATGACTATAACCAGTAATTATTCGATTAGCCTCTCCATTTGTATAGTAATCTAACAAGTTCCCTTTTTTCATCAACACTATCAACACTACTAGTAAAGTAATTAAATTGTCTCATAAATTGTCTATATCATGTCTAATCAAACCACTCAGTTTTAGGTTTTTTCATTTCTCGAACTACTGACAAAACCATATCTCCAGCTGTCTTTTCAGAAGATGAAGATGAATTCGAATTACAGCTATTAACATCAACAGGATTGTGATGCTCTTCAGTCTTCATAGATGTTGAAAAAGAATTATTAGTTAGTGGTGTTGAAGAGTGATCATTTGATGACGCAACTGTATAATCAATCCTACTTTGATTTTAGCTATTGCTAATTCCATTTTGAGTTCTAACTTTTCTTCTCGTATCCTAATATCAAATTTGGCTTGCTTAATTTCCTGCTTTTCTCTCACGGTGCATTTTGGTACATTGTGCTGACAAAAATAATAACTGTCAATAGGCTGAAAAATGATTTTACTAGCAGGGAAGGAATGTCATAAAAATTTTAGCTTGTCACGTGATTAAGTCAACATAATAATTAAGACTCGATAATGACCGAAAAACGAAACAATACTGATGCTAAGCTTCATTGATTAGATAACGTTAAAAATATGGAATCACAAATGCACTATCGATGAAACGAAGAAAATAATTATGAAATGGCCATAACAATTAGAAACAGGCTTGTCTGTCTTTAATTTGATATCTTATCTAAGAGCTGTAAAACAGTGCGTAGATTACTTTTGTTTCTCATACATTAGGGACATTTCCTACATGAAATTAAGTGTATTAAATTCGAGGTTTCACATGTTTGATTCTCCTTGATCGGGTACCTTTTCTTTGAATAGTAAGTCATAAAATACTGAGTTTCTGATATAAAGGGACACATCTTGCACTTATTTGACAAGCATGGGGCCATTGTTAAATGTGGGGGTATTTCGACATAAAGTTTGCTCTTTGTTGCTATCTCCGCTAAGATTGAACTTTTTATGTTTCTTAAAATTCGTTTGGATTACCCACTATCCATTCCAGCCGACTTTTATCAAGATAGCGTGATTTGAATTGCCAAGAATTGTGTTGATTATAGAAGCCGTTTCTTTGGAAATTGGCTCTTGCAAAATAACATAATACTTAAGATTATTCGGTTGATGCTCCGCTACTGAAATATAATCCTCATTCGTGTTCAATAGCTGAGAAATTAGGCTGTTCATACTTCCTGACAAATGGTTATACGATTTTTACCTTATCTGTCATAGAAGATGCTATCGATAAGGATGAAGTTATAATTTCAGATTCTCGTTATGACTTTCCCTTCCCTTATGCGAAAATCATTGAGCCATCTAATAACGGTATTGTTAGCCAATTGAATGTAACAATGTTTATTAGCATTAGGTAACTCAATTACCAAATAGGGCGATGATGTTCTATTGCCAAGAATACAACACACACTGAAACCAGTATCTCAATTTTATTTATAAAACAAACAAGTGTTTTCAAACCTTTCTCTATAAATATCAACAATTCTCGTATAACAATATAGGTACACATATAACAATGGTGATGAAAAATGGACAGGCGCTGTTACGAGCCTGAATGATTTCACAATTCGGACCCTAAATTGGGCAAAACAAACCAAAGCACATTCAGACAAAATGGATCCCAGATAGGCAACACAAACCGGAGCACCGTCCTATAACACAAATAGCACACAATATTCACATTCAAGTAATAAAGAAATGCACTAAAACTCAAAATATTTAGGGCGGCACAAACGTGCAGAATATCACGCAAGCACTAAGAAATACTGTAACAACAATCACCCAGTAAAAGTAATCACACGTATTCTTTACACTTTTAACACATTTACAGAAACACAACGACGTATTACAAAAATGGATAATAAACAACAATGTAATAATCTGGGAATAAGCGAAGTTTGGCAAAAGACCATTAGGTAGCCAGGATTCTCATGATCTTTAAAATGTTGTCGTTTTATTATTTTTCTCAAGTCATTGTTGCGAACTAAAGTAGGTTACGTAGGTAGTATGTATGGTTCCCAAATGGCTTTTTTACTAAATTACTCCTTAATCATTATCCTGCAAAATATTTTCAGTCTCTATAACTATTTCTTTACCTTGAGAAACAAGACCCCATGGTTGAATATCGACGTCACTAAAAATTATAAATACTACTGCAGCTATGAAATATATTCCTCCGGCTAAATATAATGATCTTTGCCATTCCAATTCAGAGCCCTTAAAATATATAATATTTATGAGCCAGGTAAAAAGTGAACAATAATTAAATTGGGGCTTAATACATTAAACAATTGTTCAATGAAATAATAACTATAGTACTGGTATCTAGTTTTTACCAGATGGAATATATGATAATCTTTTCTGTGTTACTGGAAATTACTACATGGCAAGACTTGAATGCAATATTTCCTGATTACGTTACATTTGTAAATGCTATTGTTGCTATGAGACCTACGTCAATAAAGCTTAAATGATATATTGAAAATGTTGAAAGCACTTACTGAGGGCGTCATAACACCAACTACAAAGGGTGCAATAATACCCGGGACGGTAGCTATAGTATTAGAGATTCCTATCAGAATTCCAGCAAACGCTGGAGCAATATCGGCAGTATTCATGTAGTACCCACTGATTTGACATCCACAGAAACCAACTCCAATTGTAAGCATTACGACCGCTGGTAACTGTTGCTCTTGCGACATATAGCTAGTTCCAATTAAAAATAATCCTGGTACAACAGTTCCTTAAACAAAAAAAAAACCCTTTATTTTAATGATAGTTACGCAAGTCCAATAACTATCTGATCCCCTAATTGTCTGAATGATATTTTCTGATGGAATTTGTATTAATCGTAATAGTAATAATAGATTTCATTCTAATTCTTTATCATAAAATATTTTCGGATTTAAATATTAGAAAGATCATTTTCTTTTAATTTTTTGTGAAGATGAAAATAGCAAAATGTTTGTCGTAAGCATTCTATATAGCATTCTATATGCAACGAGAAGTTGGGAATGTGAAATTAAGACACGGTACGTTTCTGGTAATAATGCTTTGAATGTGTACAAAAAAATATGTACTTCTCTACCTAGAGAGGTCATCATCTTCCTGGTATATCTCAACGACAGTATATCTTTAATTATGAGTCGATCTGTTATTATACCGCTTATCATCATCATAAACCACAAACATAGGAAGGGTAACATTGAATACAAGCCATTCTACAAATATATCAAATAATAAATTCAAACTAGCTTGACTATGGAATTTTGTTTTGTGGGTTATGAGGATGGAGTGATGTTGAATGATGGAGTCCTCATTGG
Organism: Lottia gigantea; assembly: GCF_000327385.1. Lineage (NCBI taxonomy): Eukaryota > Metazoa > Mollusca > Gastropoda > Lottiidae > Lottia > Lottia gigantea. Next base: position 3,749,317 of record NW_008710370.1, read on the forward strand.
GAATTTTAGGCTGTAACATTGCGGATACGAAGGGTTAGACATCTCACTAGTTAGACAGCTTATAAAACACTTTTAACGGTTGAGTGCATTCTAATATATGGAATCTAAACTCTGCTGATGTCTGTGAAATATATTTGTTATCGAAATGCCATTCCTTTTTTTTTTTTTTTTTCCCGATTTTTCCACACCTTTTCAAGCAAAGGCTGCAACAGCTGTATCAACATTATTACATGTGTAGACCTTCTGTAGTGGCAACGTCGTAAATGAGTGTATTTGGACATTTTTGCAAAAACGGAAGTGCCACAGGTCCACGTGCAAAAATTCGAAAATCGGCTCTAGAAGGCGCATTTTTGCATCGATTTTCTTCGGGTTTTCATTTTTACAATCTATCTGTTATTTCTGACCTGATAGAACTTGAAAAATTGCGAAATTCGAAAATTCGTTCCAAAAAAGGAACGGGTTTAAAAATTTCCATATTTTCTAATTTCGATTTTGACATTTTTTGACTTTTGTTGACCTATATCTTTTGACCTGCATGATGTAGAAGCTTGAAATTTTGAACACAACATAATATCTAAAATATCAATTAAGTTGGGTCAAAAAAATAAGGTGGGCGTGGCACATCCGGGTTAAATTACATTTGTTCAAAACAGGACCTTGCACACAATTACCCCACCCCTTTGGCCAGTTCGTGTGAAAAGGTCAGTTGTTTCCGCTTCGTAGTTCAAAAAAAGGAACAGGGTTTAAATTTGGCATATTTTCAACTTTTGACCTTTACCATTGATGACCTTTGTAGGATCGAAGGTCATTGACCTTGGCTAAAGATTAATACCTTCATATTCATGTTCATCGTCAACTTCCGGTTTTATAATGTTTGTATTTTCAAAGTTTGATGACTCATCTAGTGACGTTGACCTTAACATGGCCAAAGGTCATTGACCTTGGAAATCTAATATTCATATTTTATGTCTGGCTTCAATTTCCGCTTTCACAACCTTCCAAAAAAACGAAATTTCAAAATTTTTTACTGCTTTAGCACGTGACCTGATTGGCTAAGAACGTTGATTTTTTCAGATTCTCTAGCAAATTGGCACAAGAGCAAAGTCCCACTCAGTACCACGAGTTATTTTGTTCCTATTGATGCTGTGGGAATGGGATCACATAATGTGCGATGGAGCAATCATTTATGCATGATTAATTTTTTTGTTCTATTGATGCTGTGGGATCACACAATGACTGTGTTTGATAGATGTTTGATTACATTTTCATTGGAAGACTTCATGTGACAAGACTTTATTCACTATTCCTAAATGAATAGACTTTTATTTATTTAAATCACGATTTCATGGATTTCAAATTATTATTATTATTGACCTACGAATTATCTCATACAATCTTCACAAACCAATTGATTTATAACAATAGGCGTGTAAACTACCAACATAATAATTCCAAACGAATTACAATGAAATTTCAATTGTTCATTGAAGATGCAACATATTGATGTAATCGCTTGATAAGATGTGTGGATTAGACCCATGACGTTAACCGTGATCAGATTATGTTGGTGGCAAGTGCACTGCTTGATACTCGAAATAAAAACTTACTGTTTGAATATCAAATTTCAAAACCTCCTTCATGTAAGTTGGTAATTGAGTCCCAATCATGTAATTTCCATAATTTATACAAAAATGACAAACAATAATTGCCCAGACTGGTTTGGATGAAACTATACTTCTCCACGGCGTGGGATTTATTCGGATCTGAAAGTGGTTAAATAATTGCAAAAAATTGAATATTCATTTATGTAATGTAACTTATTATTTTTATAAAACTGTCAAAATAGATTTTCCGCAAAATGAATGTTTATTTCACGTGCTCACCTTCACCTTCAATTCCTGTCCTCTTGAGAAACCTAAAGAATCTTCAATATAATTACGTTCAATCGGGGAAATTGATGGATGTTGACTTGGGCAATCATAACCTTGGAGACACCATACGACAGTCCATAGGAAACATACCCCACCTGAAAACACAAGGCATTGGAAAGATTAGAGTAGCTTATAAGAACATGCATCATTTGAAAACGAAATTTTTCAGTCGAGAAAAAGTTTTATACAAGGAAAAGATTCACAACAATTTGTTAATCATAATCTTAGGTTCGCGAGGATCTTTTATAACACCTGGTTCTTGGCAACACTACTTGACATAAATCTTTCCAATATTTTCCTTACTCCTTAATAGATGAGATGAATGGAATAGTGAGATAAGAACATTTAATAATCATGGTCATCATACTTTCTCACATCGACCGAGATTAGAACCCTCGACCATCATTTGTTCGAAATGAACCAAAATCCATACCAATCACATAAAATACGGAAGGCCAACCACCGTCAAATCCATATTCACACAAAAATCCACCAATAGGAAACATCACAGCTGCTCCGATAGGCCCACCTGTAAAATGAAATTTAAGACGTTCCAATTTCAATGCATAGAATCATACGGAGATGGTTGTTAAAGAAGATCTGTCTGCAGTCACATGATCTGGAAAGTTGGTCGATCAAACCTAAATTAACCAGACCACCAGAAAATTTCCAGTTGATGAAAAAAGTAGACAGTTTTATTTTATGTGATGGTTTTTTAATTATTAGAATGAAATTCCAAAAACTTTCACCTAACTGGAAATAACCGTTCTTTTAGTTGAAATGAGGGTATATGTTTTAGCATGGATTTAGAATTTTTCAATTTTACCTGCCAGTGAAAGACCCGCTAAACTACTTCTTTCCTTAGGGGGAGACCATTTCATCCACAATGACTGGATGCATGGGTGCAAAACACACTGAAAATAACCAACAAATCAACCAGGGGCCAACATGAGCTTCACAAATGGGACAATCGAAAATCAAATCACATTATGATGATTCTAAATCACGTGGCTTAGCCATGCTCAGTGTCATTCTTTAGACGGTATATAATCCTCTCGAAAAATATAGAACGTTACCATTTATTGGATTTGTGTTCTAATACTCGAGATATTAATAATATTACCGATGTGTGACCGATCAAGGCGGCAAGGTCGCTTCATGTGGCAAGATACTAATGGATCTAGAAGATCGGGTGCATGAACATTCTGTTTTGATTAAAACTACAAATTCGGTTCAAAGTACATTATCTAATTATTTTAATATACCTGTTAATGAATCAAATGAATAAATGTTTGAATTGAATTGTCTTTATTATTATTTTTCATCACTAGGCCATTGAGCTATAAATATAGCTAAATGCTATAAATAGTAACAGATGTAATTAACTCGGATCTCTGAGTAATCCGACACTCCGACCTAGTTTTACGGTCCCAATGGATGTCGGATTAGACAGAGTACACAGTACTAAAGGTTTCCAGATAGTTCTTACACATAGCCAAAACGAAATTTCTTGCTAGCTAGATTCAAGTCCATAACTGACCTGTCCAAGTCCTATTATAATGCGGATTCCCATGAACAGATACGGACTCCATCTAGCTGTCGTTGCACTCAAAAGGGTAGCTGCAGAAGTTGTGAACATTCCTACAGCAATAACTCTTTTTGGTCCGAACCGTTCACTCATCCAACCAGCAGTTACTTGAAGTATCAGATACCCCCAAAAGAAGGATCCTAATATGAGTCCTTGAAGTTCTTTACTCCAGTCGAACTCTCCGCCCTATGAAAATAAAGATCAAGTTAAAAACAATAGTTGTAGTGTAATTGTAAACAGATTGCCAATGTCCATAATAGAATTGCCCTTATATAATTATGAAGTATAAAATATAGTTTATTACCGTTGCCAAAGAATTGGTAAAACGTTTAAATTGGACGTAGTTCAGAAAATCTGTAAAATGAAACAGTTTTTTTCATTACCCTTAACCATTATCTATAGCTTGTTTGTGTTCATAAAACGAAAAACTGTACTAGTTCATTTACATTCTTCCGACCTAAGCATTAGTTCTTATTCAAACAAACCTGACCATCCATCTCATTTCATTAACTTAGCGTCCAATTGCATTACCTTGAATAACGTATCTGTAAGGTCTGCTTCTGGTATAACTATGGTTATGTTTGAGGTAGAATTTTGCTTATTATGATGATCATTTGTCAACTGAAGATCTTTAGGAATACTTCTAACCATTGATACAATTGCAATACTCAAATTTGATTTTGATGCTTCTCCAATTAGAAATCCAAAGAAGCAGAGGACAGCCAAAGAAAATCTTTTTGATGTCCACCAGGGTACTGAATATTGAAAATGGATTTACATCAATGAAACGAATGTCGTAATGGTCACAATCTGAAGACTAAAACAGTTGAAGTAGCTCATCAGAAATAAACTAAAAAAGACAAAAAACTATTAAACGTGTACTATAAGGTAATTATGGTACATTTGGAAAAGATGTGCTTGTAGCTTTTTTTATAGGAGAAATATCTAGCGTGTCTTATGTTTCTTTTGAAATTTATTGTCTTAAAACAAAATTTTACAAAGGTAATATTCATCACCGTTCAACATCGGCGAGAGTCCCGGCAGAATGTATATATACTATTGATACTTTTGGAAGATATCCTTACATACATCCTTAATGCGATAAAAACAATGGTGTTCAGATGAAAATATCCAGCAAAATGCTGGCAATAAGCAATGTGTTCAGAAACTGTTTTCAGCATTTGGAAGGAGTCTTGGTGGAGCACCATGTTGAAATAGGGGTCAAGTTATATGGAATAGAAGAAGCAGAAAAGATGTGATACGACTTGAGCCATTTAACACTATTATGTGAGATATCCAGACAATATGACAGAAAATGCAATAAAAACAATAAGTTAGGAAGATATTAATATTTGATGTAAAATTATATTCCATCAGCTGTTCAACAAATCTGCTTTTAATCTACAAATTAATTTTGCCCAAATGACATCCAAGAATTATTTAATTACAATAAGTATTACCTTTGGATGTATCAAAAGTCTCAGTTAATGGCGGAAAATCGTTCATATTAATTCTGCTGTTGTGTGGAATATCAGTTGACGAATCTTGCCAACTGCATTTATCTGATACCATGGTCGTATCAGGTATGCTAAAATAAAAAGCAAAAGTACCAGCGACCAGAGAAAATTTGATCTGGGCACATCGAAGGTTGGGTAATTGTAGATGTTGCCATTAGATGCTCATATTTTACATTAAAAGATTTATGCTTGCGAGACCATATGAATACTTCACTCGAGCAGTACCTCGAGACTGCATATAATGTTTGTGTGGTCACACCTAGTCGTACGTCGATAAAAATGTATCCATCAAATTTTCTGAATATTTCAATATCAAGGTCGTCTTCGGTATATACAACAACCGATAGATCATCAATTTTCAACTCAGTCTTGCAAATCTACTGAAATATAACCATATCTAAAAACATGGTATTCACCTATACATAGGAAAGCCTGATGTAGCCCTACGCTATGATTTAGCAGAATATCCAATGAACATATAATTTTATAGCCCAATGATCCCTTTAAAAGATAACTCGGCTTCGCATTTTTTTCTCGGCATCCGTTGGTTTAGGCCTATCGGGAGTTCTCATCCGATAAGATTAGTGCTGTGTCATTTCTTTATCGTGGGGTTCTACTCTCATAATTTCATTAAAGTGACGAAACGTAGAAGAAAGGGTGATATAAAACTTAATGATGACGATAACCGAAAATTCATTTCGTTGGTGCAACAGAACAGTGCCCTTTGTCAGTCCTTTGAAACGGGCATCTACGACTGAGGTATCGATGTGTGGAGTGTTAATCGCTGAATATATTTTACCAATGAAATGCGTTTCAAAATTACTAATTCATTTTCGGGAGAAATAGATTTGGAAGAACTCTTTCAGGAAGGAAAGATCTCTCTGAGGTTGAGAAGCACTGTCCTATATGATAAGACTAATAAATAAAAGAAATAGATGTTATGGAGAACATCTGGGAATAGATAAACAAAGTCATGGATATAACAGGCGTTACATGAACAGTTACAATGAAATAACACCTTAGAGAAAATCACATTTTAAGTTAAGAAATTCCACAAAAGCTTGAAAGTTTTTAAGAGCTTCGTACTTTAAACCATGACTTCAAGATGGCTACGCTGGCAGTCAAAAATGAAATGAAAAATTTCAGAATAGATTTATCGTGTGTGGTATGTACCAAAATGTGGTTTTGTGAAGAATATGAAATCTATCATGTCTTACGGTTATTATGGACCTAGGTATCGAAAACCAAGCAATAAAGTTTCAATATGGTTTCTGACAGTAGGGCTGGCGCATATGATAACGTACGAATATGTAACCAGCCCATATTTGCGAACCGTACATAACGTATGTGTGAGTGTGACCACGGCTTATACTAGTAAATCGATTAATAATATAAATGGAAATCATATTCTATCAATGTTCAAAATGACTTATTTATCTCCAAATAAAAAAGAGGGAGCCGCGGTGGCTCAGTGAGTTAGACGCTTGCTCGCTAACCTGAAGGTCCAAGGTTCAATCCCGGCATAGGTCGAGATAATACCTTCGGATTTTTCAACCCGGTTTCCCCCTGTCAGTGATGCAGGTACGAGGGGGATATGGAAAAAGCGTCTAGTCGTTCGGATGGGACAATAAAACGAGGCCCCGTGTGCTACAGGCTGTGCACGTTAAAGATCCCTCGACAGTTGGAAATCGAAAAAGAGCAGGCTAATGCCGCTGTCCTGGCAAAATTTCCCTCATTGCACCCTACATGGCGTTGCCCGTCTTCATTAGCCCACATGGTGCAGAAAAGTAGGACGTAAAACTCCATTCAATTCATTCATTCATTCCAAATAAAAAAGAAACTTCTCTTCACTCATCGAAATTTCCATTTAATTACATTTACTTCTTGTTTACTTCCAAATAAATCCTTACACGGTACAAGTATACCACCACATTGCTAATAACGTTTATTGTATTCGGTACATTGAATATATTATCGTCAGCACATTTCCATTCCGTTCGTTTGTTTGTCAGGTTAATGATATGTTATATTTGGGTTATTGATAAGAAACTATGATTACAGATTATGTTATATTCTCGAATGTTAGTGTTTAAGTGGCGACCCTTCTTTCATATTTGTTGATCATTTTCAATACTTAAAAGATTAATATCAAGATAAAAATATGTTTATAAAATATCATGGTATTATACTAATCTGCATCGAATAGAGAAAATAACTGCTTCAAAGTCTAAATACTTTTTCTTCGATAACCAACCAGAAGCTTAATTTGAAAATACAAGGAATTATCCCATCAACTCGGAGAATGACATTGCCAAAAGGATATATTGTATATGTTTCGTCGCACCAATTATCATTTTCCAGGGAAACTGTTTTGTTCATAGGAACACCATCTTTAAGTAATTGGCCTTCACACTAGTTCAAATGTCAACAATTATTGGAACGAGTCCAGTTAGTTTAACTACTATGTGAGTCAGTGCAACAGTCGCATTTACTTTTTTATTTAGGATTTATAGATAAAAGAAATAAATGAACATTAGCATTCCATAAACATTAATTTTAGTACAATGATTGTACAGAGATGGTTTTCACAATTAAGAAATTGAACTGATATATCTCAAGAATGTGTTCACGGTTGAATTGCATACCAATTTCCTGTGTATATTTACATTTGAGATTAAATACATTAAAACCCATATCAATGGGTTTTATTTATTTCAATAGGTAGACACGTACGATTATCAGGGCGATATCAATAAATTTAAAAAACAAACTTACGTGACAAAGTCTTCATCATTTTGTAGGTCTACCACTGATTCACTGGAATCTACATTATCTTCTATGGTGATAGTCATATTCTTGTTTGCCCTTAAATCTTAAATTTAAAGAAATATATATCAATAACTTTGGATCTGATGCAGATCACAGACGTAAACATTCACATCATAGTATAAGTCTTCATTTTCGAGTTTATTTATATCAATGATAATACACCAGTAGTATGTCTTAATGAAGATAATTGCAATGTACAGTTTATAAAGGCGTGTGAGGTTTCAATTAGTGCATGGGAAACTCGAAATTAGCCAGATGTTTGATGTCGGTGCCAATTAGGTACGGAGTTTAAGGTATATAAGATATTGTTGTTTAATATTGTATTATGTTATTGTTGTGACTATAACTGTTAAGAATACGCACAACAATGAGTAATTTGTAAAGGTGTAATTTAGTTTATGACAATGACGTTTACAGACTATTTGTTTCTTAAATTGCAGAGGGACATCTGATAAGAATCATTGACTGTGGGGAATCGGATTAAAAAATCAAACCCTTTAATTCTTGGGCCGAAAAAACAAGTCTGTTAAGAGAATCGCATTTGGAAATAGTATTTTACATTTTGTAATTGCCGAAATTTCTGGTAGGGTGTGTTGATATCAATATGGACCCGAAGACATTCTTAGACAAAGAGCACGCAACTGAAAATCTTATTTTGAATATTTGTCAATGTCAAGTTCGTGTCTTCTGTAATCAGTCAAGGGCTCAATTTGCATAGTTTAATATACCTTACAACTGCCATTAGTTTAGTATTACCTTAAGAATTTGTAGACCGCCGCTTAATTAGAATGTTGTTTTAGAAAAAAATATAACGTTCTTTCTATTTGCAAATGCTTTCATTTTCAGTACACGTTCTTACAAATCGAAGTGGTGAACACGTCAATATCCTAGTCGATACTTAAAGCCACTTGAAACGGTAGTGTATAGAAAATGTCACGATGACCTCTACCTAGAGATATTACGTGTGACGCAAGTTGTTATAGCAAGGACATGAAGCAATGCAATGAAATACTAATATTGCACGTATTCCTAGAACACGAGATATTGATAAGTATAAAGAAGGAGACAACTATGAAAAGGTTTAATTATAGATTGTAATGGATTATATTAAGAGTGTCAATGGCTTCTATGAATCATACGATAATGAACGCTCTTATGCAACAGGTTATTTTTGTACATTTGCGCAAGCGGCATAAATTAAACTTACCCAACGGTTTATCCAAAAATATACTTAATATTTTCTGAATTTATCAGCTGTGAGAATCATAGTAACGAGACAGTAAATGACATTCACATTGCTGTAGACACTAGCCAGTTTAACATATAAATCAGTTTAGAAAACAAATGGGTGAAATTATATCTATTTTGTCTGACAATCTGTCTTGATAGTAAGTGTCGAAATGTCAAGAGATTAAAGGTTACTGAAATGTGCTACTGTATAAATCACGAAATATAAAATGAACCTAATGCAGTGATTTATTGGTTATGGTAAAAGGGGCTAACGGTATGAACAATTTTCATTATCAAATACGTCCTAAATTATACCTGAAAATATTTCTTAACTATGCTATTTATATATCTATATTCCTACTTGGTAAAAATGAATTTCTTTTCAATATGGTTTAATTAAAAATAGAGAATACTAATTGTTCATTAAGCAGTTTGTCCTAGTTTTGATTTTGGCTTTATAATGGCTCGATATTATTAGTTGAAACCTTTAGAATAAGTAGGAGAAATATTTGTCTTCAAGTAGGATTTTATTTTGCTGAAATCCATACAGTTTTATCTTACACCTACCAAACAGCTTTACGTAAAATTCATAAATAGTTTTATCGTTAATAAATTAACTACTGGATTTTTTTTGGGGAAATTTTCTAAATGCGTAAAGGGACACATTTTCTAGAGTTTGATGTATAATTTACATAAATTTCAGCAAAAAAAATATCACCTACAAAAAAAAGAACGCCCCTTAAAACACAATTTGCACAAATCTATATATTTCACGCCAAACATTTTTTTTTTCGACATCATTTCATAATATATTTCTGTTTGTGCTACTATAAATTTTTGATAATTTGGTCCATAAAAATTTATTCCCCAGACGAGTGGCACCCCAGTGGAAATGTGTTCAGAAAAGCATTCAAAATCAGCAAAATCAATAAAACATTGTAAATACATGTATATTTTATTAATGTAACGCGTTACATTAGGCTTATCACTATTAGATAGTATTTTATATCTTGGGTGAAATAGCAGTAAGGTTGGACTTCTTGAACACCTGAGAGATACTCATGTAAAAGGGGAAATGCGTTTGCTCAGGTTTCCAATGACCTTGTACTACATTTTCCCTTTGCTGTGTTAGTGTTGATTACCCTTGCCGCCTTAAGCTTAGCAGATCAACTGCGATTTAGGTTATTGTTTTAATTTCATAAAATGGATAACTTAAAAAACGTAGCTGATATGCTGCGAAAGGCAACTGGAGGCGTTATAAATAAGACAAATACCAGATCAGCAGTACCGGAACTGTGCACGAAGTAAAATAGTTCCCTAACCGTTTAGTACAACCTACCCACTGATCAATTTGAAACAGTTGTTGCACAGTGCAGATGTGTTTGACCAACCAGATTCAGGTACATGTAGGCTTAATTTCCCAATACTTTATCTAATTCTAATTCTACTAAATCTAATTTTGGGAAGAATCATAACAATTATTTGAAAGTATTTCCTATAGAAAAATATCCTGTTGGCTGTTCTTTTTACAACTTCTGCTCAGAGGAACAGCGCGAAGAGTTCTCGAGTTCGTCCGTTTTGCTCCGCACTAATGTTGGGTTTTCTTCTGTTCTTATTCTGATCTGAATTTAGAAAAAATAACTTGCCCGATGTGCGAGAAGTATAGTATCTGTTATGTACTGATTGTTTTTAGTTTACTATGTTAACGATAGAAATTAAAATAGCATTAGACGGAACTCGAAGATTTTTTACCATTAAATGTGAAATCGTTTCGACTAAGACAAATCTCTAAAAGCTCTAGAATTGCATCGTCGGGTCTGTTTGGATCGGGGTTTCTATTAAAAGCTTTACGGACTGCCGTTAAACCAGTAGTGTTATCGATATTGGTATACAAAGAAGAAACGTCGATAGACATTAAAATAGCATTAGAGGGAACTCCAAGATTTTTATTTTATTAACAAAATCGGTTGTGTCTTTAAGGTAGGCGCGATGTTGACATGCTAGAGGTAGTAAGAAATGATCAATGTATTCTGACACTGCATATGACTCACTACCACAGTCAGGTATAATCGGGCGGCCTTTAAGGATTTTATTCGAGATAAACCACTCCTTGGTTGGATTCTTATGGATTTTAGGCAAAGTGTACAAATCTCGCGACAATCAAGGTTTGGCAGACAGATAGTCATATTGTTTCTGTTTGAGATTTCTTGCATGAAATTAAATATATTACATTCGAATGTTCACATGTTAGATGTTCCTGAATCGAGTACCTTTTATTCGTAGAGTTGCTTACAAAATAATGAGTTTCTGATATACAGGGACATGTTTTGCATCTACTGGACAAACATGAAAATGTTTGCACTAAATAGGAAAATTAGAAATATATAACTCCCAATAGATTTACAATATTACAATAATATAACAATAATATTTAGCACCGAAGAATATCTGCTGAAACTGGACTCTTTTCTAAGAATATATTTCAGTAAATTTAAAACCTCATTTACCCATTGCAACCGGAAGATGGAATAACATCGCGAGAGATGGATTAAATACATTCCTAAATATTATATAACTTATCCCGTCAAAATATTATCATATATGAAAAGGGAGATAACTCTAGTTTGAGAATACAGGATTGTGCGGATAGAAATAGGCGGTTTGCCAATATTATGCGTAAAAGCCTCTATGAATCTGTAAGAATGAACATTTTATTATCATTAAACTTTATATACATTACGGAAGACGTTGTATCAACTGTCAAACAAATTCACAAAGATTGCTTGAGATGCAAGGTAACATACGCCCACTAGCAGCTGTCAGAAATAATAAAACAGTCTTTAGTGACTAAAGTACGCGTCAATTTGTGAATTAATGTAAATAATCATGTTCTGGATAGTTGGCTTCCTGTCTTGCCTTTTACAGAGGTATATATAATATTTTACAATTAAAGACACATTTATCTTTGGATTTTAGTTTAATGGGTAGCTAAACAGCAATTGAAGAAATTTTATTAGTTTGAATTCAAATATATATATATGCCAGTTATTTATGCTGAATAATTCCACAATTTTTTTTTAAAATCAATATAAATAACCCAAATACAACAAACAATTAAATCACACAGCTCTAATGAAAAATATCTCGTTAGAACTTGTCCGTATCAATTCCAATGCTCACACCAAGTTTCATCAAAATCGGTTGAAAACTGTAGCTTCAATCCTGCTCACAAACAAATTTTGATGCGTTTTTCGTAAGTTAATGGCAATAACTCAAAAACATTTCATCGAAAATGCGTCATGTTAGAACTTGTCCGAGATCAATTCCAATGATCACACCAAGTTTCATCAGAATCGGTTGAAAACTGTAGCTTCAATCCTGCTCACGATCTATTTTTAACAAATTTTGAAGCGTTTTAACAAAGTCAAGAGCAATATCTCAAAGACCGTATCATATCTCATCGAAAATATGTCAAATTCGAACTTGACCGAGATCTTATCAATCTAAAGCATCACACCAAGTTTTATCAAAATTAGATGAAAACTGTAGTCTCTATAGTGCTCACAAGAAATGTTGACCGACGGACAGGGGCGACGACAATATACGACCACATATTGATGTGGGCGTATAAAAACGAATGATATTGAACTTTGTAACATAAGAACGGCATAGATGGGCGCCAGTTGGTGACAAAACATGGCGGCGCGGATTGGATCCTTCAAAGTTTTGAAAGTAATTTGACAGTGTTAGCTGGAGAATAAATATGTTCAAAAATATGATAATTGATTCCCGAATCAACAATATACGCTGTTAATATTATTTACTGTGAAAATTTACCGTGTTATGGTGTGTGGATAGTTTTATCGAAACCAAACGTTGGATCACGTGGTAGTGGAAACAGAATTTCTAGAACAGATGATTCAAAAACAGAGCAAACAGATATTGAAAGTGGTAAATCTAAACGTACAGGAATTCAAAATATGACAGGTTTTGGTGAATTGAACAATAAAGTAACGGGCCTATCTGATACTGTTACAAAATAAGCCCTGAATTTGACAGTAGGTTATTGAATAATGTTTCAACTTCAAGTAATATTACCGATCCTGAATCTATTTCAACAGTTCAAGGTTTTAAGTTTTTTTTTTTAGTTTTTTTTTTTTTTTAATTGGACAAAAGTCTATTACAAGATGAACATCTATACATATACATTAATATTAAAATACAGTAAAAACATAGTAAAACATAGTATAAATTGTACAGTTATAGTACGACCTGGATACTGTTACAAAAATAGGCATTGGCTGCAACAACTGCTCCTTCAAGGCATTGTATATATTATGATTTGAAATAATCAGAAACATTGAAGACCTAGCTTCGATCCAGCCTAGCACGGCATTCATTCAACAAAAATGGGGCATGTTGCCATTGGGCGAAAAGTCGAAAATCAATGGAGAAGCTACACATGTCTAAATAAACAATTAGGTAAAAAACGCTAATGATAATGATCCGGAATTCTTTTTTTTTTCAAAACAGATACAAGTTTTATGTTATTAAATTATTCTACATTATTGAGAATAGAGCGGAAAAGAAGCCATTTTTCACTAAAGGTGTTGGAATTTTTATGATTTAGAGATAGAAAATACTCAGAGTCAATTTGTGAATTAATGTAAATAATCATGTTCTGGATAGTTGGCTTCCTGTCTTGCCTTTTACAGAGGTATATATAATATTTTACAATTAAAGACACATTTATCTCTGGATTTTAGTTTAATGGGTAGCTAAACAAACATCGATCTGCATTTGTTTTAAAAGTAAAGTGATGTGATTCCAAAGGGTTTGAATACATTTACGCATAAAAAAGATGATCTAATGTTTCCTCCTCCTCTTGGCAAAAGGTGCAAAGTGGACTTTGCACATATCCTATCCTAAAAGAAAGACGTTACTGTTTAATATATTATTTTGGATTTTAAATTGAAGTTCTATCATTTTAGTATTTGAAGAATTCGTCCTGCGATCATATTTATTGTTTTCCAGTCCATTTCTTGATTAAATCTATTTTCCCATTTTAATTGACTTATATTTTCTACTGAATTATTTCCTATTAAAAGATCATATATATGTCTACTGCCAGTTTGTTCAAAAAGAACTTTATAATATATTGAGAGATTTGGGCCATACATTTTTGTAGGTTTTATACAATCGTATTTATATACTTTTTTGACTGTTCGAATAATTCTTTCGTAGTCAAGGAAAATTCCATTACATAATCTAAATATACGCTTTATATCGTTAAATGAATACATTTCACCACTCTTATTAAAAAGATCTAAATTTGTACGTATCCCTTTATCAAACCATTCTTTAAGAAAAAATTTGTCACTACCAGAGAACCAGATGGGGTAGGCTATGATTTTTCCAGAATCATTCATAATATTGCATAAACTTTTCCACGAACTATAAACATCTTTCCAAAAAGGACTTTTTGATTTTAAACTTTCCAAGTATGTGGAACCGCATGAGAATAAAAATACATTGAAATTTATATGTTTGTTTGTGAAATAATTCATAATTTCTCTTTTTATCTTGTCTGGCTTTCAATCACACCGTCGACGACCATTATATCCGCTACCAAACCGTATTATCACCAAACCAAGGACAAATCATTATGGAAACTACCTGCTCTAAAGAAATCAACCTTAATAATTGGATCATCTAACCTGAATCGAATTACCAAAACCAGTTCGGACACCGAAATACATTCTTACCCCGGTGCCCAAATCCATCACATACAGTCAATCCTGGAATCATACGACCATGATCCCAAACCTACTACCATTATTCTTCATGTAGGCCTCAACAACCGTGATCAGATACCAAAGACCTCCTTTAACCAAGCCCAGAAATTAATCGCCACAGCCAACAAAACCTTCCCAAACTCCAAGATCCTCTTCACATGTATAGCCATTTCAAATAAAATCTCGAAGAAAGCACAACAGAAACTCAGCACCCTCAACAACGAAGGGGCGAATCGTTTGCCCATTGCTGTCCCTGAAGTTTGTAAATATGTTTTACCATTAAATGTGAAATCGTTTCGACTAAGACAAATCTCTAAAAGCTGTAGAATTGCATCGTCGGGTCTGTTTGGATCTGGGTTTCTATTAAAAGCTTTACGAACTGCCGTTAAACCAGTAGTGTTATCGATATTGGTATACATAGAAGAAACGTCGATAGAAATTAAAATAGCATTAGAGGGAACTCGAAGATTTTTTATTTTATTGACAAAATCGGTTGTGTCTTTAAGGTAGGCGCGATGTTGGCATGCTAGAGGTAGTAAGAAATGATCAATGTATTCTGACACTGCATATGACTCACTACCACAGTCAGATATAATCGGGCGGCCTTTAGGGATTTTATTCGCGATAAACCACTCCTTGGTTGGATTCTGATGGATTTTAGGCAAAGTGTACAAATGTCTCTCGCGACAATCAGGTTTGGCAGACAGATAGTGATATTGTTTCTGTTTGAGATAACTAGTTTTGACTAAATCGGCAAGAATATTATTAATCATGTTAGCAGTTTCTTTGAAAATTGGTTTCGATAAAATGGCATAATGTTTAGGATTATTCAGTTGATTCTCTGCTTCTGAAACGTAATCCTCCCTATTCAGAATGACACAACATGAACCTTTGTCACTCTTTTTAATAACAATGCTATCGTCTTTCTTAAGTAAGTTTAACGCTTCACGTTCCACTCGTGTGAGATTAGGCTTTTCGTGTGTTATGGAAAGGTTCACTGTTTGGCTATTCATACTAGCAAATGCTTTCAATATTTCAGGATGGATGGCGGCCTGAGGGGGTGTCCACGTGGATTTGGGAATAAACATTGTTCTAGCACCACGTGGGGGGTGGTTTCGAAAAAAATATGTGCAGCTAAGATTTCGTTGAAATCGTTCAATGGATGGTCGGAGATAATTCAAGTTAGCTATCTTTGGTGTGGGAATAAACTTAAGTCCACGGTCTAAGATTGAATGCTGAAGGGGTGTGAGAATTTTGCGGCTCAAGTTAACTACAGTTTGGCCTAGCGGTGGCCTCTCAGTATTTTTATCCCCAGTAATTAGTTTAAAGACTTACTCGATGCTTGAAGCTGGTGTATCCAAAACAAATAAATGCTGTTTGCTGTTTCTGGAGACCAATGAAGATTATCAACTGTTTCGAATTCTTCTTCGTAGGGTGGTAACATTGTTGCGCTGTTGATACTGGACTCCATCATCATGTTGCGCTATTTATCTTTTCTCTGAAGTTAAACTCTGTTATATCTTCCAAAACAGTTGTAAACATTATCCCTAAAATTTTAAACTTTCCTTGTTCCCATATTAATTTCAAATCTGTGCTTAGCTTTTCTTTTGAATATTTTTTTGACCCAATCCAGACTGCTTTAGTTTTATCTAAATTTGCTTTAAAGGCCTGACATTTTGTAAAATAAATCTAAAATGTTGAGTGTTTCCCTCAAGGAGGTTTCTTTTCCATCTAATATTATGGCTGTGTCATCTGCAAACTGTGATAACAAGTTTTCATTATCATTTATTTTTATCCCCCTTATATTCCTATTATTTCTGATCAGAATCGACAGTATTTCAGCACATATTAGAAATAAGTATGGTGATAAAGAATCCCCCTGGCGACATCCACGTCCTAATTCAAAGAAATTTGAGAGATGGCCATTTTGAATAATACATGATTCAATGTTTTTATAAAAAAGTTCAACTCAAAGTTTTATTGATGGCCCAAAATTGAAAGCACTTAAAGCGTTTTGCATGAAATCCCAACTGACAGTGTCAAAAGCGCTTTCGAAATCAATTAGTAAAATTAGTCCCGGTAGATTTTGTTTTTCAGTTTCAAAAAGAGTATCAAAAATCAGTCTGGTATTTTACCCAATAAATCTGCCTGGAATGAAGCCAGTTTGGTCCGAAGATATAATAGAATCCAGAACTGATTTAATTCTTTCGGCAATACAAGCTGAAGCAATTTTATACGGTATGTCAAGTAAAGAAATGGGCCTCAAATTTTTTAGAAGTGATCTTTATTTATCAGTTTTAGGAATACATGTGATTACCCCCTTTTCTGTGTTTGGCTTAGTTCACCTGTTAGAAACCATGATTAATAGACCGTAGCAAGAAATATCCTAAATCATTGATGAAAAATTGGAAATACTCAACACTATAACCGCTTAGTCCGTGACTTTTATTAGATTTCATTTTAGAAAGGCTGGCTGTAAGTTCCTCATAGTGAGGAGTCCTTCTAGATGATTTATTTCTTGTTCTGAGAGAACCTTAAATTGCATATTTTTCCAAGAATCAGTTTCAAAGATAATACAATTAGTGATGTTATTAGTCTTATATAATTTTTTGTAAAATGTTGCCTGTTGTAAAATAATTTCTTCTTGCTTCGTTATTCTACACCCATTTTCTAATTCTAGTTCTTTTATTAATTCACTTGTGTAATTACGTTTTTCTAATGATAAAAAAAAAATTTAGTTGGTTTTTCTCCTTCTTCATGCCACTCAGCTCTAGATCTTATTATTGCACCACTTATTTTTGCGTCTCGCATTTGTTCTAAATTTGCATGAACTACCCAAGTTGTATTATCTTTTACCAAAAGTTGTATTTTCTGGTTCTACAGAATCTGATGGAATGACTTTTTCGTTTCACTTTATCACGATTTTTGAGGAAATGTGCACAATTCGTAAACTCTTACAGACAACAAAGCCCAATTTATAGGTATCTTTTAGAGAGAAATTATATCTTCCCAAAAATAATTCAGAATACCTTTGACTTGATTACGAAGTTATGTTAAGTAATGAATTAAAAATGTAAATCATCTTAAAAATGTCTCATATCGTCAATTAATATAGCAGAACAACGTACATTTCTGCAATTATGGATTTAGCGACAGGTCTCGCTTAGGAAAGGCATGAAATTCGGTCACAAGGAAGTCAGATGTTTGCTCTGCGTGATTATCTCTCTAAATCATGATTTAGTATCCCAGATGACTTTGATCTGGCTCTGTGTTTACATTACAAACAATTTTCCATGATTTGATTTGGGTTCCCTATATCCCCATTTTAAAAGCTAAAATATTTCGTTTGCCAGATATACCACTAATAAGGACTATGACCCATTTCGCCTGGAGTGCTTCTATCAGATTAAGATTCCTCATGTAGAATGATCAGGAATTATTTTCTACCCACATGTGTGCTGATTTCCCCTTTCTCCGTGTGGTTTGATAACCAATATCAACATGTCTTTTATATTGAATGAATGGAATTATAAAGCTAACATTATTTTCTGAAGGAAAATTCAAGGTATAACAACAATGGAAAATAGAATAAGATTCACTCGAATTTAAGTTACTTTGGTGCTTAAACTGACTTTACTCCATTATGTAACGTTTGAGTATCGTCGCCTTTGAGTGTACTTGGTGTTTGTTTGAAAGTTGTTAATTCTGAGACATCTGTATCCTCACTTGCTGGTATCATAGCCCAATCTTGTACTTCTCCTTCCCCCGTCAAAGCGTAAAATACAGCTCCAAAAAAATAAACACCAGCAGCTATGTAAAAGGTTGTTTGCCACTCTTCTCGAGTACCCTGAAAATACATTCATTTTCAGCTATTATTGGCCACAGAATATTCGCTCACATACAATCACGCTTTAGAAATGAAATATTTTAAGTTAGGGTAAAAAGGTGGAAAAGTTCACATAAATTACATTTGGAAACAACACAACCAAGACGGTTGCCAGCCAAATAGTGTGAATCTTCAGGAAATATTTCAGTTTTCTTTGACCAGCAGCATTTGACCCATTTCACATGGAGTGCGATTTGTTTACTCATAATTATGATTTGGGTTCCTCATCAAAAATAGAAATTCATATCACACAGAACAGGTCAGAAAATTTCATAAGAGTTATCTCTCTTGTTATATATTTATCTCTTAAAGTTTTCCTGGCTATCAAAAAACCTTATATTTTGCTGATATATAAAATACAACACTCTCTCCTTATTAATAGTATTGAACAGATTCTTGCTTTTCTACTTACGTTTTTAGTTAAAGCACCCACAATGTAAGGAGCTAATATACCAGGAATTGTGGCGGCAGTATTTGATATACCAAATAATGTACCAGCAAATCGTGGAGCTATATCACTATGGTTTATGAAGAAGCCACTAAAATGAAATCCACACATCCCTACAGCTAACGTTACCATAACCACAGCTTCTATTTGTTGATCGCATTCCATAAAACTTGTACCAATCAGAAATATCCCAGGACATACCGTGCCTTTACAAATATAAAATATTTTCTATTTGTTAAAAAGAGCAAAGAAGCAACTATATTTAACAATGATAACTTAGGTTCACCTAAGCCAAACCTCTTGGCATTGATCTTTCCCGGATTATCCGTACCCATGTACATCTGGATCGACTGAAATTATGAGTGAAGACGACCTATTCAAGGTCATAGTACTTGCGCACACCGATCACAATCGACATTTGTTTGACATAACCAACACAGCAAACGAATACTCAATGTATACAGTGAATACAAGATGCTCTACTAAAAAATGTTTTTGAGATCCGCAATGGACTTCAATACCTACACCTACCTAGAGCTGAAAATATTTTCCTTGTTGTGGCCACTGAGAAATATTTCTTTCTGATCATGAAGTCAGCTATATTCCCAGATACAATTATCATAAACCAAAAACACAAATACGGCAACATCGAAAAGAGACCATTCTGAAATGCCAATTATCTTAATAAATAAATTGATAAAAAGCAAATGGGTAACCCAAAAGAAATAAACACTAAATAGTACAATTCAAACGATCTGTGAAACATTATCATAGTTTGTCATAGATTAATACACTACAAGCAAGAACATTTATTATATTCAGAACCAATAACTCTCACCGTAGATACCAGGACCCCGAGTGTGTTTTAGAATGAGAAATACTACGCTTCCGTAAGGTTTATTGTGGAATGGGGCCTGGTTTTGACATTTTATAAGATCTTCAAGTTAGCTATGTCTTTGCAATATGTTGATAACCAAAATCGTTTTTCCCTTATATTTTAGATATTTCAGGTAAGTGCACTTACCGATTTAATATCGAATTTTAACACTTCTTTCATATAACTAGGTAGCTGTGTCAGTAACATATAGATTCCATAATTACCACAAACATGACCAATTATAATAGCCCAGACTGCTTTAGATGTAAATATTTTCTTCCATGGGGTTTTTTGATCCTGATTACAGAAATATATACAATGTGGTAAGTAGTGACATTCCAATCTAATAAGTAATACTAAATATTTAATTAAAACGACCGATTCGCCATTTTCGAGAGTATATCGTACTTTGGTCTCAAAAACGGGAATAGTTCCGCTAAACTAGTAGGTAATATCAGTAAGCTTAAGAACGGTTTGAGACTTGAGTATTATCGTACAGCGACGTCAATGGTATTTTCTCTTATAGACCTTATCAACGACGTACAACCCAAACTTGGGTACAGGCTTGTGAATGAAACAATATACAAAAGTAAATACTCTAGTTACAGCTTTATGTGAATTTGTGATTTTGTGCAGTTCTAGTGTTTCTGAAAACTATTTGCATATTATATTCAAGGCCAAAATCAAACCCTAAAAATGGCATTCCATGGCCTTTATCAGTTGCAGTTTTCAGATGACATATTTAAGCCTATTCAATTGATTTATCGTATATATCAAGGGATATTATATCTTTTCAACTGTTAAGCCAATTTGATGCCAATATTCCTTTAATTACAACTTATAATCATAAATTCTCATTTAAACCCTGAAATGTTCATATAAAATTTGATTTTATTTTAGTCTCCAATGAAAAACTGCTTGTGCTTATTATGTTAATTCCGACCATTCACGAACAATTCAAAGATTTTACAAACTATCACCTTGTCTGTCATCTTAGAAATACAAAGAGTTACCCTTTTATTAATATTTTTGTTGACATGTAAACTAGCTTCTATATACCGTTTTTCTACCGCTGTTATTCTTTTACACTCATTTGGTGAATCATGCACAAAAATACACCAAAATACTACCCATATGAAAGACAGGCAACCTATAAAAATACAGATAGTTTTAATAGTTGAAATCGTTATTGATAGCCAGTAACTGCGTTTGACCAAATTCAATTCACACGTTATTATATACAGGACCGAAGACAAGGTTTCGAGTACGTTTCATGCTAATTAAAATAGTTGTATGATTATCATATTAGATATGCTTCCAATAACTCGTCCCTTCAAGTAAAACCTTACCAACCATGGTATTTCGCAAAGTGCTGAGAGGATATAACTAAATTTGAATTCATGTGCAACATCAAGAGATTTGTCGCAGTAGACTTGTACTCTTTCATAATATGGACATACATGATTAAAATCATAAACTGCACTTACCAATTACATAAAATACAGAAGGCCATCCGCCGTCAAATCCATAATGCGACAAGAATCCACCTATAGGAAATATCAAAGCATTGCCGAACTGTCCTCCTGAAATTTGAGTATTTGACTGTCTTGAAAAGAAATGCAGTTATTTACTGGGAATGATGCACATTGGGATTAATATATTCAGATGCAAGTAAGAGGTGTGGACCAAAACGTCCTCGTCCTCTGAAAGAGAACTTTGTGTTATGTTTATGGTATCTGAAATGGTTCTTTCTACAGTAAATTCTCTGATTCCTTTTATGATGCTGAAGCCCAAAGTAGTTTCCTGATTCAAAGTGGAATACAAATAGTAGTGAATCATTCCAAAAAAGAACGAACGATATTTCAACGGTTTGCTTCACCAGCTGCTGCTTTGACCAAAATTAAATATGTGGCACTTAAGTATGAAATTTTCCTGTAAGTATGATATTTTGCTGCAATTATTTTAAGTAATAAAAAGTATATAAACCATATTATTGTTTGTCCATTAACAGTCAATTTCATGTACACTTTCTTAATAACTGAATCTTACCTGCGTAGGAAAGACCAATTAGACGACTTCTTTCATTAGGGGGTGACCAGTTGGCCCATAGAGCTTGTGCGGCAGGATACATGACGCTCTGAAAAAAGACATATTTTTCTCATGACTTGTTGCTAAACAATATTGTTATTGTAAATCCTTTTGTCTATTGTTGTTTGTTTGTACTAGATTGAAATTCACGATTTTCTCAATGAAAAGATTACTTGGCTAATAAAGGAATTAAGAAATACGCCAATCTGATCTGTTATAACTGTTGATTTAAAATCGTGATTTGGTGATTTAAAAGGAACTGTCCATCAAGTTTGTTGATCAGACTTTTGTCAGTAGATCTTGGACATCAAGAAGCAAGAAGTTAAAGTTTGGATTGGTTTTATTTTGGCACACAATTGTTAGCAATTGCAATGTTACTTATATGAAAATAATTGTGTGATAAAGAGTCGTATTACAGTTCAGGTTAGCAATTGTCATGTTAACCTAATCCTTTTTAGCGACATTTTAGAGATCACATTAAATAACAGACACAATTTTATGATATACTACTTAGTTTTATTACACACTACGTTTCAACTTTCACTACCGGTGACTAGATTTAAGCTTCTGTTCAATAATCAACTTTGTATATTAGTTTGCATTATCTGTGACCGAGCGCAGACGCGTATAGTCTTAATGTTTATAATTTTTTAAAATTTAAATCTTTTTGTGGCCACGATAATTTAAAGTACTCATTAACTGAAATTAAATATTTGACATAAAAATGATGATTTTTTTTTAACACACCTCACCTATTCCAAGTATTATCCTTAATACTATTAATAAATAAGGATTAGTCCTGGCACAGACTGGAGTAAGAATTGACAGTACGGCTACTGGGAACATGCCTAGAGCTATTACTTTTTTAGCACCGAATTTCTCACTTAGCCATCCTCCGGGAACTTGTAGGAGAAGATAACCCCAGAAAAAAGATCCAAGTATCAACCCTTGAAGTTCTTTATTCCAGAGAAATTCTCCCGGCTGAAACATAAAAATTGCACATAAGATTTAAAGATGGGTTTCCTTATTTTTCATTGTCAAATTAAGCAAACTATTCGATAATTGGGGTTTTTAATGAATTATCATGTATTCCCAATCATATCATTATGTTCTTATTGCATAAAATTAAAAGTTTTAACCAATCAATAATGTCCATGTATGAACAGTCTGGATAAACAAAATAAAAAGACTTTGATCATTTGAATTCTGCTGGCAATTCTCTGCTAATTATGAATTAATTATGGACATGGGAGACAAACTGGTATTTTTCCAAGTCATTAGAAACCTCTACTTTTTATTCGTATAAGTATTAGCATTTTCATTTTCATAAATGAAAAAAAAGGAAACCATCTTTAAACAAAATACAATCAATCGGAGGGTGATTTTACATAAAAGAATGCGCAAATAATTAAATCTTACAATATTCATATTATTCTTCATATTTAAATACCAACCAGACCGACAGCGCAAATAGAAATAAAAAGAAAACTTGTTCGATTAACACTTTTTTTTTTACAAATTTAATTTCTTTTTTATGAGTATTTTATATATTTTGAAAAATAAAATAAAATCCATACTATTACCTTCGAATCGGTTTTCAATGCTTCTGGGCATTTGGCATTGGTTGTATAATTAGATGATAAGGAGAGGTTGGCAAGATATGTCATATTATTATCGTATATGATATCTTTTGGTTGGTGTTGAACCATAGATACTATAGCTATGCTGAGGTTTACTCTTTGACCGTAGAGAGAAGCAAACCCACAGAAACAAATGATCGCGAGGAAAAATCTTTGCGATGTCCACCATGGTACTAAAAATAAAGCAGCAATTAGCATATAAAGGAAAAAGCACATTTGGAAATCAGAAAATTTTCAAGATCTCCGACAAAAGGAAATACAATACAGGTATCGGAGTTATTGTCATTTTTTGCGATTTGCTGAATTTATACTCTCAAGAATGCAGGCTGTTGAGCACAAAATATCAAATACGGCTACTTTTGAACATTTTTGTAAGCATGTACATTGTGAAGAAATCAAGGAGAAAATGATCTCGTTTAGTTCATCTGTTTACTTTACCCACTATTATTAGTTTAGATCTTTCCACCTAAAAGAGATTGTAGAGAGGTTTGGATCTTCCCACCTTAAAGGTTGTTTTTAATTTTTGACGAGTTTTGGGGCTGACAGCATCAATTTGCACCATTCAAATTTTCAGTCAAACGTCTGTGGTTCCTGCTATTCCTCTTAAACTTAAGTGTTTAAAGGCAAAGGGCCTTTTGTGATAATGTATATTTACGCGATTAGTGACCTCATCAAATACCTAGTTTTAGTGGAATTGAGGAACCACAGACGTCTGATTTTGGTGTACGTACCATCTGAAGTATCTAAGTCTTCCGATAAACCTTGTGGTAATTGAATAATGCTGTCATGATGATGAAGGTCTAACGAACTAATCCTGTGCCATGCCAACCTTTTACTAGAGGCATTAGAGTCTACGCTACATTCTGATGTTGTTCTTTCACTTTGTCTCTTAACCCTGTAATTGAGCGATATTTTATTTAGTACAAACTTCTAACAATCTAAAAATCCTACATTTTGTAGCTTGTAAACTTTATAGTTGTGTTGTCAATTTTGACTCTTTCCGTGGGGCACGTAGTGGTAGCCACCAAACGTTCTTGAAAATAGTTAGTTGTACTTAGCTAAACGTATGTCTGACTTTTAGATTACCTTTCGAGAGATTTTATTCCTGTCTTTGTGGATATTTCTTTCTTGTTATCATCTTTGTTCAATGGAGAGTTTTCTGTAACAAGACTGTTTTCTTCAACATTGTGAGAGTTGTGTTCCATTACTAAATACTTATAATTAAATACTTCACTTCGTCCAAAGATGAATTAGAAACATATAGGCTTACAGACCAATTCAATTGATTTCAGATTACCAGATCATCATAATCCTATAATAATTATATTAATACATCTCTTAGTTCAATAGTTACAATCACACCTCATTACAATCTAATCAGAGACAAATGTGGTTATAAAATATAATATTATGTGCAAGTTAACACGTGTCTATTAATGTAAAAATTAAGCCTCTCGTACATCAGTGCATCTTCACAATGTCAAGCTATTATGAATATCGTACTTATAAACCATGACTTCATGTATCATGAACGTTTGTAAATGAAGCGATATGATCATACGCGACGAATATAGCCGACCAGAGGCCTTGACAGAAAGTCTGTCAGCAGCCATAATGTATACAATCTGTCACTGCATTCCGTGATACTAGAAAAGTGTCTATTGCAATCAAGGTACGATGTCCGTAATAGCTTGATATTATAAAGATGACATTAGTATAAAACACTGTGACATTAGAGTGACATCATCAACCATATAACTTCACAATTTAATGTGCAACAATTCATTCATTCAACAATTTCGTCATCATGAAATGCTTTATAGACATCATAGACATTTTATACCTAGTAAACAAACAGTAATCTATCTCGCTACTTAATTTTCATCATACAAGTTAATCCAATTTATCGTAGGCAATGAAACACATTTATAATTTTTTTCTTCAAAGAAGAAAAAATTATCATTCACTTTGTACTTTTTATGGTTTTTTCCCTGTGTTATTAGACGTGTTGACAATTCTACTCTAACTAAACTACAAATTTATATTTTTTACGAAGCGTGAATTTTGTGCATGATCGTGAATTTATGACCAATTTCTTATTTGAGCGCTTTTCGTGGAGAGTCGAGGGTTAACAAATGCTTTGCTGATTTCCCAGCTAATTTCGGAATGGATGAATATTGTCCCGTCCAAACAGTCTCAGTTTTTTAGAAATTGACTTATTATACTCGTGTCATTGAGAAATAAGTAATCGCCCGATGCGTTATTTACCTTACATGCATATATTGAGCATATCAGATCAAAATATCACTTTTACTTCCAAATTAGCCGTTTAAAATATAGCCATTCATCACACGAATTGTACACGACACTTAGGACACGCCATTATTTATTGTAATAATATTAACTTACTCTATTAAGTAACAGGATACAACACGGATATATTTGCCATTATATTTACTATAACTATGCATTAATTGTATAATGTAACGGTTGAGATCCTATTGATATTAATCCACTACAAAAGGCTGTTGTGTATGGTCGCTTTATTGCAAAATAAAACTTGTTGGGTGTAGGCATGCGTGGATATAAAACACAATTTAATTTGTATAAAATATGAAACATCCATTATGCACCCGTAAAATTATGTACCAAACGGACAATTTTGCGAAGATTGTGTTAACTGCGTGGCTAATATTTCCGACAAACTGTCAATGGGCCGAAAATACTCTTCAGCATAAGCAAATAGGAACATAAAAAGTGTCTACTAAAAAAAGTAACCTTATCTTACCTCTATCTTTATAAACCAAATTTAGTGTCTTTGTATACCAATATTGATGTGTTTGGCATAAGATACATTTATTCCGTACTTGCGTATTAAAAACTGATTTGTTCAATGCCGTTCATGAAACTGACCTTCAATCAAGGACGTATTGAGAAATCGTCTGCTAGAAAAATCCTTGAAGGTGACTTCAATGTCAGTCCACACACAATTCATATCATATTAAGTCGAGGCGTGAATCATTGGAAGACGTCTGAACTCGACTGATGTAATAATTTTGTTCTATTTCAATTTTAAAATAATAAGGGTACACAGAACAGAATCCTGCACAGGGACTACTGAAGAGCTATTTCTTAGGTAAAAACGGAACTGTTTGCGACTGGTAGAAAGTCGCCCTATCGCCTGTCGTGACCATTAAGAAGTATTGACTGACAAAACTAGTTCGTGCAACATAAATTGTACATCGCTTGGAAGGAGAGAATAAGATTATTGTCCCTTTGTATGTTTTTCTCTCGAATATAGCTGGACAAATCTGGTCCTACCCGTTCCCCGAACTTTATGTACGGATGGGATATCAACACGTTCAGGGACAGATATAAAATGTCGCATTTTAAGAGAGTTTTGTTGGTTGCTGGTTACCTAGTGTTCCCCACACAGTACCACAAAACAGCCGAGTGGTAGGGATTTCCCTATTCATATAAAGGGGTTAATATTTTTTTCATAACAATAATTTAAAGTGTTTAAAGAATTTAATGTAATGACGGATATGAGTGATGTAAGAGGTAAATTGAACAGTTTATTTCGGTAGGTTTACCAATTCACAAAGATACTCTGCAGACGTTCTGCAGGTACAAAGTTACAATAAACATATTTAACCTTTATAAATCTAAAACTGAATCTTGTCTTAAACTAGACTATAACATCCTGTATGTTATTACATGGTTCAACGTGACTTACATCAGGTAAGAAACCAACTGGTATAAATATTTTACACACTGGCCATGTGTGTTTGAGCCAATAATTTAGATGAATCTAAACAATTTTCTATCACAATCTTTGCTAATTTCATCTCTTAACATTTATTAATGGCAACTTGATAAAAGAGAATGAAGAATATGCGAAACCTTATTTGGAAAACTATATCGATTTACGTAAGAGATAACTATTTTCGGACATATTTCATATTTAAAATAAATTACGCTATCATGGCGCTGATCAAGATTCGGTGTTGATATCTCTGCAGCATTAGAATTATTGTATAAACAAACTAAAAAAAAAAGAAATTTTTTCAATTAAATGCTTCACGAAAAATCAATGATATAAGTTTACCGACGTTAAAAGAATACCATTGCGTTGTTAAATATAAACATATATCCACATTTCTGTGTTAAAACACAGATATTTTTGACTACAAAAGAAACTAGAATTATTGAAACGCAATGGTATTCCTGTAGCATCAGTAAGCTTACATCATTGATTATTCGCCTGTGAAGCTTTTAATTGAAAAAACTAAAAAAAAAAAAAAACAAAGTTTTCTGAATAAATACGAATTTATATTATATCATCATTCACTTTACCGTTAAAAGGGACAGTCAGCATTTTCGGGGATTGATTTGGGTCTCTATTATGCTGTAATCGTCTTAGAAGTACTAAAACGCACTAAAAATCGCACAATCCCTTCAAATATACCTCAAACTGTCTATTAGGATATAAATATGTTTTCTATATATGGCATAGTCTCACTAAAATTTGAGACAAAACTTTCAAACGTGAATAATTATGGATATACGTGGGTTTGAAAGATTATGTAAGCTAAAATAATTCCTGTTTCTGAAACTAAGGTATGATTGGTCAACGGATATTGAAGGTTCTCCTTTAACAGCGCCAAATGCAATTATGTTTAGTAGGCTAAAGAGATTCTACTTTGCTACATTACAGAGGCAGTATGCAAATATCTTATTTCAAAACTATTTAGAAGGTGTACGTAAACTTGCTAAGTTTATAAAACTTTTTGGTAGTTGTTAGAAAAATAATATACGGATTTAAGCAAAATTAAAGCCATATTCTATAGAAATAATTCTCCTACGTGTTCTAAAAGTTTCAACTAAAAATATTGATTCTTTATAAGATATTAACATCAAAATTAGTATAAGCTGCTTAGTTAACAAATAGTACACTCCGTTTTTAATTAGCCGTTTTAAAACTAATTCAGTTTGATCACGTAGATACACAGCTGTAACATAGCATATTTTAGAAATATTTTCAGGTATTATTTACTACGTTTTTAATATTGAAAATGTGTATAATTCCCCGGCCACTGCAAATATGTTGAGTTTTTTTTTTAACTGAAATTTAAGAAACTACATAGGAATCGACAATTTGGTCTAATCAAACCCTGATAAACCTAGTTGATGGCGTGGGAAATGCCGAAAGTGGTGTGGTTGTCAATTATTGCAATCCAAGCTTTACACATATAATGCAGAAAACAATCTATATAAAAGATGGTAGGTACAAAATTACCAGAACCTTATAATCTTGTTTTGCGCAATGCAATTAAGAGAATGCGAAAACGGAATCACTTACCATAGGTCTAAGCATGGATGCATAGCATACAGCTGAAAATTATATTTATATATTTGATATTTTATCCTGCGGGAAAGGAAGGTTGACTTCTCCAAAATGTCCATACATATGGCGAAATAGATTCTTCATTTAAAATTTAGAAGAGAAAAATCATATTCTTATCAATAAAATATTGATTACAATGTACGGAATGTATGTATCATTATTACCAAGCATCAGCAATGAGATTCGGAGCTTGGCTAAATGAAGTTTGTTAAGGTCGGCATATAACTGACTCATTTGGAACCATTGAAAACCACCTGAGTAATTTTCAATGAAACAAACTGGGTAAGACTTCTACATCGATAATAATAAACATGTACTTAGAATACTGACGATGATATAACCCCATTTCGTTCACATTAATAAGTCCAGTCAATAAGGTCGGCTTAATCGACCAAACCATTTACATGCTACAAAAAAACAACTCAATTCCATATAATTAGATGGACTTAAATCGTTCCAACAAGAATAGTAAATGTGGGATTTTTATAGTGGATTTTGAGATTTTTTTTAAAGGCCTTTAAGATGGGTTTCTTTATTTTTTAAGTGTCAAATCAAGCAAACTATTTGATTAATTAGTGCTTTTATTGAATTATCATGTATTCTTAATCTTATCATTATGATCTTTTTGCATATAATAATAGTTTTTAACCAATCATAAATGTCCGTGTATGTAAGTCTTCATAAACAGACTTTTTGACCGTCCTTGATAGGTCTTGATTGGAATTTTGTTGGTAATTCTCTTCTAATTTAGCTAATTATGAATTAATTATGGACATGAGAGACAAACTGGTATTTTTCCAAGTCATTAGGACACCTCTACTTTCTATTCATATAAGTATTAGGGTTTTCATTTTCATAAATGAAAATAAGGGAACCCATCTTAATTAGAAATTGTCTGGTGGTGTAAAGACTCATTTGTCAAATCTGTAAAACAGAGCAGCTATCTTTTTTTAAGCTGGACCATGGAAAAATATCGCTTTGCTTATCTCACTGTGAATTTTACCAACAGAGATGCTTTTTCCAAATTCAGGTTGTTAAAGAGAAGCATAAAACAGCCATGTGTTAAGGTAACATTCATATCCATTTGGAACTCGAAAAATTGCTGGAGATTACTGCCATGACTTTAATTCCAACCCGTATCCCATGCCTTCATTAGCTCCATAAGCAGAAGTGTGTAAAACAAAGTTTAATTTTCATTTCAATTATGTAATCCATAGAACTTTCAAAACAATGAGATAGAAACAAGCGTTAAAATGAACGCCTGCATGCTTCGGTGCAATTTGTATTACCGGAACAGAAAAAAAGTTGAATTTAAAGCATTAGTTCACAAACAAATGGTTGCTTTTCGGTGCAGACTATGTCATACAAGCCAATAGTATCTCCATTGAAGTACGATACACAGTATTCTGTCCCTTGATGATTATCTGGTTCATAAGCATTCCAATATTCAGTTTTTATTTGTCCACCTCTCGACC
This sequence comes from Lottia gigantea, assembly GCF_000327385.1. NCBI lineage: Eukaryota > Metazoa > Mollusca > Gastropoda > Lottiidae > Lottia > Lottia gigantea. Next base: position 3,780,028 of record NW_008710370.1, read on the forward strand.
ATTCAAACCCATTAGATTTCACGCCATAACCACCAATATATACCTTTTCTGAAAAGTAGCAAAGGCTGTAAATAAGTTACCAACTAATGACGAAGATCTCTGATAATCTCTACTTCTGTTGTTTTCTTATGCTTTGGGCAGACGAACGGTTTTTTATCGAGAGTTTCACCAACTGATTGTGGGCACACGAGACGGAATATCTTAAGTCGGTCATATTTTCGCCATTTTCTGATAGTCTGATCTCGCCCTGTGGAGCCCGCCGTTAGTGCGGGCACACGATTAAAACAATCGGAAACAAATATCAAAATGTCAGCATCTTGTTGGGGAGGCATGGATATATGAGATATTTTACTCAAGATTCTCGTCGGCGACAAAAAACGTTCGTGTGCCACCAGCATTACTAGACTTTTGTTTGGTTATTAATCATACATTTTCCTTACCTACACCATGATCCGTGGTAAACTGTTCAAGAGCACTGTATATTTCATCTGTGTATATATTTAGAAGATATCCACTATCTTGTTGGCAAACGTCATAAGCAGCATCCCAGCCAACTTCAGTTGCGTTTATTTTCAGGCAAATGCCCAGATTTACATATACTTGATAACCTTTCAATTCACATTCAGATGGTCCTGGAATAATATTACATTTTAAATGTTATATCTTGCGTTTATTATCTTATGTTGACAGCACAGGTTATCAAAATTAAAACTAATATAACTGCATGAAAATGTGATTTATTTTGTTATGGTCTTCTGATGAAACAAACAAGTTGTCAACGAACCTCGCCCAGTATTCGAAAACGGATTTCCGATATTCTTGAAAAAAGGATACGACATAATATATTTATAAGACAATGGAATGATAAAAAAAACATAGTTTTAACGCAATCTCAGTGTAAATTTATTTATTTATGTGTTTTGGTGTACGATCAACTGAGTCAGTTTCTATTGTAGTTCTTTATAATATATATTTATAATATAATAAGCAGACACGATGCGAGTGAATATTCAAAACTCAAAGATTGGAACATCATTTTATGGAAGCGGGAACACATTATACCAGTTAATAATCTCTTGATCTCCAACCTAGCTCTTTATACATTCTAATTTCTGAATATTTTAAAATGAAAAGGTATGAACGTCGACAGTGAACCGTGACACAAAACTCGCACCAAATAAAAAGGGACTCATATTTTAGGTCTTAAAATACCATTTAATAGTTCATGCGTTCTTACTTAGATCCCATTCCGCTTTAAGGTCCCGACAAACAGGACTACGTCTATTTGCGATCTTACGCCGACTAAAATTGCACTCGGTCGGCGACAAACCTGAAGAAAACGCGAGAATAATAATATAAATACTACAACTGTCAACCTGCGATCTTCCTTCCCTAATAAAATCTATGGGTCTGATGCACTTCATTAATGCGTTTATGGAGATATTAGACGCTTGTCAGACATTCTCGATTCCGTGGCGATCTCAACGACGCTTTTGGCGACAACGTCGTCCATCTTACGGTATTTTAACCTTCCTTCACGCTTATAGCGACCTTAACGGGCTCTGAGCTTAATTTCCGTCGCCGTAGCAGGTCGGTAAGGATACTTTTCCGATGTGACAGGGTTATTAAAAGCACAATCATATTATGTTGCTTTCCTCTCCTTAAAGATACATGCAAATAATTTTCTTAATATTTACCTGAAAATTTTTCAATGACTGATGTTAAACGAATTTGACTCGAAAAAGAATTCGGCAAATCCGATAAGCAATAGCAAACGCCATCTTGCAATGATGCTGTGGTCAGATAGGAATCCGACATACAATAGGCAACGCAAGTGATTACACTGTCGTGCTTAAATGAATCAACATAAGTCATATTAAATGGTTCACGTTTTAGGTTTATTTTCCATGATGTCGTCAAACCTAAATCCACAAGAGCGAGCGCACATATAATTATTCCCAAATACATTATAATTAAAAATGACTTCCCTGTATTGCGTCTCTTGAATTAGAACAATGGATAATATATGGAATAGGATATCTTTATCAGTTGAAATCTCTACGAACTCGCGCATTAATCCATATGTAATGAATCTATTTGAAAGCTTTACCAAAATCTGAAATCAATGAATAAATAATTATGTATTATTGATATATCCATGAAGAATTAAATGTTGAGTCATAGTAATAAAATAGTCTGAAACTATCTGACTACGAATATTTGCAGATGCAAAAAAAATGTAGGTTCTACAATTTATCTTCTGCAAATATAGAAACACCAATTTTCCACAACATATTTAAAGAAAGCCTGCCAGACAAGGTGAACAGCAGCTTTGTTAAATTTTTAGATTCAATTTAAAGCAGCATGAATCATACCCTCTCAAGTTTCTATTAAATACTCAGAAAATGTTCTAATATCATCAACTCCTTAACCATGACCTTATCAATTCAGGGATCACACCAAGTTTCAAATTGAATGACAATTGCAGCTTCTATAGTGCTCATGAACCAATTTTGACGCAATAACTGAATCCAAATGAGATGTTCGCACAAACAAATTTGGATGCGTTTATGTCAAGGACAATAACTGGGGATGAAAATACCCCAATACTGTTAGAGAAACCATTGAAAGGTAAAAGGAAAGTTTCTTAAAATTGGTCAAACGTCTTTCGCGCCATCTTTCAGTAAATGCGACGTTTATATGACGGGAAAACAGTTCCATTTGAGCCCTTCGGTTGGCTCGTCTTTTGTAACGTCACCGTAAAGCTATAATACTGGAAAATGAAGGCCGTGTGTTTGGTCAATCGAAATCCTGTGTTCAATGTGACGTTCAAGGACCTGTTAGTATTTTAAGGATTGTCAACGCGTAAGGTATGTTTTAATGGAATTGTTTTTATTGAGTTCGATATTTAGTATCAGCTACTCACGAGTCTCTGCTGCATTAGGTTGATTTATGTGCCGTTTTTCTGAGACTGGGAAGACTTTTCCAGTCTCCCAGTATAAGTAGTAGTATGTATAGCAAGTGGATAGAGACTTAAACCCTTTAAAACCCACAGTGGACACACATCTTATTAGTTAGCATCTTGCTCCGAACGTTCAATCTATGCAGTGTACCGAAAAAGTTATATAATTAACTATGCACCTAGAAGTTAGTTATTTAATCAATAACGGTTATACCTACGAGTTAAAACCGTGCAACGAATCAGTACGCGTGGTCAGAGCTAAGTTCTAGTGCTCTAAGAAATGTTAAAACAATACAAAGAAACAATACTTAGAAACCACACAATCAAGGCCATATTACAATTTTGTATCAATAAATAATGAGCTAATTCATCTAATGGGCAATCAGTAGTCAAGCCAGCCATTCAAATGTGGGTAACCTCTACCAAGGTTAGGAAGTAAATTTAGGAACAGTCATTACACGCAGAACAGGAAGAAAACATAGAGCGGACATTATCAGAGCTTATTCACGCTAGTCAACTGATGCATTTAGATTCCGATAGTCCCGATTTTTGCCTGAAAATTGTCCTCAATTTTTGAAGACACTGTTTAAGCTCATGCTTATGACGTTTTGATTTAAAAGCTGTTCTGCATATGCAAATCCAAATAGTGCATATTAAATCTGTTATTTCATGATCACTCATAACTTGAAAATGCATATTCAACACCTCTTACTGAAACTCACATATAGTGATCATAGTACCAAGTAGTTCGCCACCTTTAATATTTGGTAATTTAAAAATAACCCAGTACAATTTAGTTTATTGTACACTCATTTACATACAACTTCAGTCAACGGTTCTATTCAATAAGGAGCCAAGAAACTGACTTTTTCCATGACTTTAGAATGTTTGGAATGCAAGATTTTGCATCTAATTTTTTTTAAATGACGCCTCAAATTACAAATGTGTCCTTTAAAATAATACTGATATGGTTTTGATGATGCCTATAGATTTTCGTTTCATCGAATTTTTTCATTGATTTTCGAAGATTGTCTAGGTGCGATTGTCTGAAAGTGTCGATAGTTTTTTCATGTTTTTGTGTTATGTAGGTTGATACCAAGGTAATGAAACAAAACAAAATTGATGATGATCAACAAAAGTTCATTTATTTACTAAATTGTTAGCAAAAACTCTACCGGATACAAATCGTCGCATAAACAATAAACTGTTACTTGTTACTATCACTGCTTTTTTTTGTAATTTTGAGAAATTGATATTTGAAGTTAAGGAGTCTATGGAAATGAACTTTGCTTGCCTTTTGGCTCCGTTTATAGCCTCTGCTTTGTTCGTGCATACTTTTATATTGTGCTACAGGGACAGATGCGCCATTTTTGGGGGTTGATTTTTTGTAAATTGTCTTCAGAAGTATTCAAAATGTACGAAATTCGCAAAATTCCTTTAAAAACACTTCAAACTAGGAATTTTACTCTCTATTTCTGTGTATGTCTTTTCTACATAATACAGAGTATCTTAAATTGAAGAGTTGTCATTTTAACATTCAATCGCTGATAATTCTAGATTCACATGAATTTGAAAGCTCAAATCTCTGCGGTGAGCTTTGAACTCTATTACAGATTGGATAAGGTAATAAAAAATATCCCGTTTCTGAGACTAACGTATGGTTGGTAAAAAAATGGTCCACCTGTCCCTTTGAATAACCGTAGATAGTTATAGTTTCTGAATATAAAGGTACGTAAGTAGCCATATTGTTCTTCCAATCTCTCTAGAAAATCTAGTTTTATAATAGACATTGGATTTGCATTTTATTAATGTATTTAAGATTAGTAAAGGGTATATCTTTGAATTTGAGTCATAGCCTTTTAAAAGTAAACGAATTTGTTTTTTTGTTTTTTTCAAATTTGAAAAATATCCGCTTGCTTTGGTAGACTTGAGAATAAAGTAATACTTGCAATCTCCACCTCTTCCAACCATTGCTTCGCTCGAAACGACACAAAATGCTTTTTTAGCTAAGGAACAATGAGCTGTTCAATGAAAGACATTCAGTTTTTGGGACAAGTATCTTCCTAGAATCTTTTCTTTCTATTCTCTAGCTCCAGTCTTGGATTTATTAGTTATGTGTTGTTTTTACTTTTCAACAAGCTGTTCACTGGTGTTATTGGTAGAATTCTGGGCTTGGTACAAATATCGCATTCATTGCTCTGAGGAAGAAACCTATATTGTCATAATAAAAATTGCGTCTGACATGCATATATGTATGGATATCTGATACGACTATGACGGTAGGGTTAAAGCAAATCAGTCGAAAAAAGACGTTGTAAGAAATATCATTTGCTGACCGTTATTAAAATGTTTATCACAATAAGAAAGCCTATCTGCAACCATTCACAAGCCGACAAAAGGTAGACCCGAAATAAGTTAAATGTCAGTTATCGTGGATCGCTCAATCTATGTCCATGGAAAGATATGCACTGCGCCTGTGCACACTACATATAATGGAAATTTCTATTCGAGTGAAGATGCTTTTAACCCCCTCAGAGTAGAAAAATTAAATTTTTGGGAACCGGGGATCTATAAGTATAATTTATGGTTAATACAGAATATGTTTATTTGCCAGTGTGGAACTGAATTTCTTTTGCAGTGCGAAATGGGTATTTATGACATCAAAATGGGCCTTGAATAAAAAAAAAAAGCGTAAGCAAACAACAGGCAACTAAAAAATAACTGAAAAGTTTTTTTGAACTACATATTTTCATTTCGATCATGTCTAAAATATTTCTTTATCGAAAGAAAAAGCTATTGATAATTATCAATTATGCAACAAAAAATCAAAGAATATCACAAAAAGTAAATAAGCGTCATGAGAGCGGGTTATTTCTTGTTTTTCGTCTACTTTGATATTCTTTTTGATGTGGATTTGATCGCAATTGATTTGACCATTTATTCTTTATTTAAACGACCTTAAAATTCAAAAAAACAAGGTTTAAAAGATTGTGCAAGACTCCCTAACATTTTCTCTATCGATTAAAGGGAAAACAAAACGAAACGTCTGTTGTCCACATAGTTGGATACAACAAGCCCGTAAGTATCATATTCATATAAAATAAAATCAAAACTTCTGATGAAAGTAGAAAGTGTTTTTAATTTCGGGGAAGGGAGGGAAACCATGGACGCTCTCTGATATTTAGCGAGCCGACAATATAGGTCATATCTCATTCATTTCGGTTGGCTCTCAAAAACACTAACTTACTTCAATATATATATGTCGTAACTGGATGACTTGGTAGGGTTATCCACCGGCATTCAAGGGTTTAGTATCAACTCTAAAAACATATTGTAATCAAAACCTAAAGAAATCTCTCACTTGGCCATACCGTGATTTAGAAGGTTTTGTCAACGGGTGGAAACGTGAGCCATACCGATAACAATAATAGAAGGCCTATTGTGGACCCAAAAAGTTTCACAAAAAAGTTTCTTTTTGAGCAGGCCTTTTGCTGGTACCAGTAATGAAAATTCTAACAGGACCTCTAATGCTGACTGTTGAGAAAAATGACGTGGATTATTTAGACCAATAATGATAACAATGGCCGTTATAATGTTAATAATAAATAAATGATGATATTAATAATGGTACCTTTAATAATAATAATATGTCTGCATACAATGGACCTGCCCTTGATCCAGAAAGCATGCACGAGGAATTTAATGTTCCTCCACTAAGCTTGTTAAAGACGCACTCTTTGGACCAGATGTGTCACAACGTAAAAAGGAACAAAAATTCTTGTTTAGGTCAAGGTCAATTCAGGAAAACTACAGAGTAAGAGGCCGATCTTTCTCTTCCAGGGGACGCTTCACCCTGCAGTCAAATTTCCAAAACTATCAGCAACCACAACAAATCCTACATGTGATGCACATATTGTAAATAACGGGGTAAGCGAGCAGTTTATTGCTGACCAGTTGTCTGGCTTATTTGAAAACTAGACGTATATTACCACTGACCAATTGGTCTTAGAGATTGTCAAGGGTTATTTTAATGATTTCATATCCAATTCAGTTTGGTCTTCCGGTCAGTCCTCCATTTGATTCCCTCCAGATGGCCGCAATAGATAAAGAAATAAGCAGCATGTTCGATAAGAAAACCAATCTGTGAAGTCAGTCAGAATTTAGATAACTCGTGATAATAACAATTTATTTCAAATATATTTCTCGTAAAAAATGACATTTACAGGCCTGTGATTAATTTAAACGAATTTGTGGAAAATGAACAAGAAACCTTGTATAGCTTTAAAATCGATACGACCAGATAAATTTCTGTCATATATTGATCTGAAAGATGCTTATTCTTAAATTCCGATTCGTCGGGAACAAAGGAAATATTGACGTTTTGTTTTTGTTAGGGAGAAACAATTCCATTTGGTATATAGAGTGGTCATCATATCCAACCACTCACTTGTTACTGACAACAGATGCTTCTTCCTTTGGATGGGGAGCACATAATGACAATGATCAATTTAAAGGTGTACACTTGTGACATATGCGTTCAATCTGATAAACAGACTGCTATAGCGTACTCGTTGGTGGATCTGTTGAAAATCTATTTTGTGTCACAAAGAAAATCTGGCTATGGTGTAATGAGCGAAATATTTTTTATATCCGCTCAATATATTGCTGTCGTTATGAATCATTTAGCAGACAAACACTAAAGTGGGAATGGGAATTGAATAAACATGATTTTAAGATATGTTACTAGCTTTGCCTCGCGTTATAATAATCAGTTATATAGTTTTGAGTCTTTGGTTATAGATCCGCTTAGTATTGGATGCGATGCTTAAATTGGTCTAGTTTTTACCCTTATGTTTTCCTCCTTTCAGTTCATAAGTCCAGTTTTGTAGAAAAATAAGAAAGGATTCCATGAGTATTGATGATAGTATCCGGATGGGAAACACAGGTATGGTATCCGATACTTCTTTCAATGTTGATACAGCATCCAGCTCCTCTTCCTGCCAGGAAGGACATTTTGGGCATGCTTTTGAATAAACCACACATTATGGAGAAAGAAACTTTACCTGACAGTATGTCTTGTGTGAGGATATACCTCGCTAGTAAAGGTTTATCAGAAAATGCTACTACAATCATCAATGATTCTTGGAGACCACGAACAAAAAAGCAATAAGATCTGGCCTGGAAAAGGTGGACTTTTTGGACATAACTAAACTTTGATCACTTGGTATATTAACAAAAATTCCCCCAGACCACGATTTCATTATACATGCAATGCATTTGTTTTACTGAAATTTCTTGGCTTTTGTATCCGCTAGATATATCCTTAAAAGAACTGACCGTAATCCGGAAATCATCTCTAATTATTTGTATATTTTTTAACTTTTAAGAGCTATTATTTCGGAAACCATAGCCTTGGTCTAGAAGGTACAGACTTTTCACACTCTAAGGCACACACTACAAGGGAGCATCTCCCTCAGCTGCTTTTAATTCTGGTTGCCATATTTCAGATATATCAAAAACTGCGAACTGGTCAAGTTCCAAAACCTATCCAAGATTTTTACCACAGGGAAAGTAACATTTGTACATATAGTAAATGTATATCAAACTGAAATGCTTTGATGTCGTATTCCTTGTTGACAATATTGCAGTATAATCGGAGAGTGTTTAAAGGGCATATAGTGGAATATAATCCAAATATCACCAGAGCTGGAAATATGAAACTGATTATATTAATATATATACCCCGAGGATTTATGTTTCCTTCCAGTAGCCCCCAGCTGACAGGGTGCGCAACTGATTAGTTCAAGGTTAACCTTTTTATGATTGAATATCTCATGATGGTATTGTGCCGGTTTGGAATCCATGGAGGATTCAAATATAAACAAATACAGGCACAGGCACCGTGGAAGGTCCTCTTGTCTGGAGCTTTCGGATAAATCTTGATTTCTTGACACAAATGATAAAAAATAAGTTTTGACTATTTATATGATATTACACTTATTATAGATTAATATATCAATTTTGAAAGAAAAAAAAGAATACAAGACTATCGTGAGAATTTTGTGTTTAAAACCTAAATAATATTTCACGTAACATAAAATTAACATTTTTTCCCTAAAAAAATTATTAAAAGCTTGTGCTGCAATCTAGTGATATTTTCTATATTTAACAATCATTCCCCTTTTTAAAACAATCAAAAATCACAAAAGGAAACTACAAAATAAAAAATTGGTAATACACGTAACGTTACGTATGTTACATTAGTCAATAGTGTAATAATGTAGTGTACATTGTGCAATAGTCTGAGATCCCTCAATATGTTTTTTCTTTTCACCTGTAAAGGTGACAGAAGAAACATCTATAGAAATTTTAAGTACACAAGATTTATACTGATTCTTTTTAATTAAAACTATCATTAAGGCCTATATATTTAACCAGAGAGGGTCGAGGCCAAAATTCTTGCACAATTTGTAGTTCTTTTTTGTGTGATTTGTATATTTGTTTAGTGTGTGATATTATTATTATATACATATTATACCCCGGAAGATATTCCCTCTCTGAACTGGTTATGTTATATAAAATCATTCTATTGCCTATATCTAAGGTAAACTGGGCATTTAGTTTAGGTATTATTTAGGGCAAAAAAGCTGGATATTATATTGGAATATAAAATGACCATCCAACCCACCTGACCAAGATGCAGTAGCTTACAATTTCACCTTGTTTAAATTGTTTCAGATACTGTTGTATGAACTTCAAAAATCCAATGGAGATAATTTTCTTGTTAGGGTTGTGCATAAGGACTTATTCTATCGAACAGTTTTGGGAATTCTTTGAAATTCTCAACAACCACCATCCTTCTATCAAACTAACCGCAAACGTGAGTGACAAAAGCATAGACTTTCTCGATACCACAGTCTTTAAGGGAGATTCCATAGCAGAAACAAATAAACTGGATATTAAAGTGTATTTCAAAGAAACTGATACTCATCAACTCTTGCACAAGAGCTCCTTTCACCCAAAACATACCTTTTCTGGTATAATTAAGTCACAAGTTTTACGATTTCATCGAATTTGTACAAGATCTTCTGATTTCAACCAAGCCTGTACGATTGTTTTCTCAAAACTGAAAGAGCGTGGGTACTCTAAACGATTTTTACGAAACATAAAAAATTCCACCTTAGCACAGATAGCAGCTAAAAACAGACTTTATGTCGAAGTACCTCCAGGTTTAAGAAGTGCTCCATGTTTGTCCAGTAGATGCAAAACATGTCCCTTTATATCAGAAACTCATTATTTTGTAAGCAACTCTACGAATAAAAGGTACCCGATCCAGGAACATCTAACATGTGAACATTCGAATGTAATATATTTAATTTCATGCAAGAAATGCCCCAAACAATATGTAGGAGAAACTAAGAATAATTTACGAACTCACTTTAATGCTCATAGGTCAGACATCAAATTAAAGAAAGACAAGCCTGTTTCTAATCATTTCAACCTCGACGACCATTCAATAGATCTCACCCTAATCCCAATTGAGCGTATAGAAATTGACTTGCCCGAAGATGAAACTACCAAATTCCGTCAATTTAGGGAGGCCCATTGGATTGAGACATTGAATACAGCAAGACCTATAGGACTAAATATTCATCATAATGTAGGCATAGCACCCTTTGTTGTCCCGTTTAATACAACCAGCAATCGAGCAAGCAAGATAGTTCATGCCCACTATAAGAGCCTTCAAGAGAAATTCCCCCATGTCTATAAGCAGAAAATGATAGTTGCATATTCAAAAAATAAGAACTTAAATGATAATATTGTTCATAGTAAACTAAAAACAATCAGTACATAACAGATACTATACTTCTCGCCCCTCGGGCGAGTTATTTTTTCTAATTTCAGATCAGAATAAGAACAGAAGAAAACCCAATATCAAGACCCTTAATCCTAATTTCTAAATAAAGTGTCTGCTCCACCCTAGGCCTGTACATTTGAGAGAATCAAACCCTCCCTTCCCCGAAATCCAAATTTCCTTTAGACAATGCAAATATGTTTGTTTCTATTTTAAAAAAATGTATGCAGTTTTAATAATTGATTGGTAATCATTTTAATTTTTAATTCACAAGAACTGTTTTTATTTCTTTATACACCTAGAATTTTAATATATTCAGTGGTGTATCATACATAACTCATTGATGTAACATACATATTAGAGACACTTCCAACTGTGTTGATAGTAATTTGCCATGCTTGAAAATAGCCTTTTCTGAAGCTATCGGCATATGACTGTATAAAACCAAGAGCTTGGCATTATCCCCCTGAGATTCACAGACTTTTGCATTGTAAATTGCCTAAAAAATAAATACCATTTTTTCTGTTTTAGTATTTACATGTGACCTGTTACTGCTAAACTAAATGAGAAAAATTCCTTAATTAGTTTGAAGACAAAACATACATATCAATGACAGACACTAAAAAAAACTTTCTAAATGTAACATACGTATCGCTGGAATCGCCCAGAATGGACAATTTCTGAATATTTAAGTGAACGCCGGCCATAAAAGTTACGTAAATAGAAGTATGTTCCTGCAAGCTCAAGTATCACCAGTGCAGTATCAGCAAATAACAAATAAAGGGGTGTATTTCAAACAAATCATAATAGAGTAATGTTTCATAATGAAAGGTGGTATTTACTGAGTCAAGTAGCCAACAGTGTGTGCTGTAATAGAAAAAAAATCTGCCCAGTTTAACAATTCCATGTAATTGTCAATGATATTTGCATATCAGACTATTACGTACCTATAACTTGTGCATAGTGTAAGACCCAAACTGAGGCCGAAAATATTTTATAGCAAGTTGCGTGGTAGTTTGCAATTAGTCACGTGATAACAACGTGGAAGCGATTCAGTATTTTCTCCAGAACTGATTTGCGTGCCAGTTGCTGCTAAATTAACGTTTGAGTTTCTTACCAGAATTCTACCATCAACGAATCCATGTCACAATTTTCCTACTCACTGAAGAAATGATTAATGATCAACAAATATTATTACACATGTGTGGCATTTTGGTGGTTGGGTTTAGTCTTGAATATACGTTAATAGTCTTCAGAAGAACGGGAAATGTACGAAAATCGCATAAATCCTTTAAAAATACTTATAACTAGGAATTTTACTCATTATTTCTATGTATGTATTTTATATATGTCACAGACGACATTCAAACGCGGATAATTCTGGAGACATGGATTTGAATGCTCAAATTTAGACTGTGAGCTGTGAACACTATTACATCATGATTCCAATATGCTCTGTCCCTTTAACTACGTCATGATTCCGATGTGCTCTGTCCGTTTAACTATGTCATGATTCCGATGTGCTCTGTCCCTTTAACTACGTCATGATTCCGATGTGCTCTGTCCCTTTAACTATGATTCCGATGTGCTCTGTCCCTTTAACTATGTCATGATCCCGATGTGCCCTATCTTCGTTTCTCTAATCTTTATATCAAGATAAAACATGCACAGAATATAATTATTCATGGTTAAAGAATTTAATGAAGTTCATCTCATCTTAGATTTCAGCATAGTGCAACTGTTGTATATGTGTTCAGCTGCAGTTTGAAGGAATTGGTGTTGACCCCTCTTGACAACGTAATTTAGGTTCGTTTGTTTTGATACTTGTTTCACTGGCTAACATAAGATTTACGGTTGTGAAGTGACAGAATTAAAGAGGTATTCTGTTGTTTTGAGATTTGTAGGTCGAAAATTTTTGTGCTCAAATTTATAGCTGTACACCAAAATCTAAGAAACGAATCTTTAACGAATCAGGTGGCTTTTCAAACCACCTCTTCCCCGTAAACCAATACTAGGTCATACTGCTTAATTAACAATTAGTAAACTCTGTTTTTAATTGACCCTTATGATACAAATTAATTTTGATCAAGTAGAAATATTTTGAAATATAATTTTCGCTTTTGATAATAAAATTTGCACGCTACCCCTTTACATTCTAGTCAGCCGTTTCTACAGAAATGAAAAAAAAACATTACACACGATAGCAAATTCCATCGTTTTGATCCTGGCATAAGTCGAGATATTCCATTTAAATTAACCCGATTCCTCACCGTTAATGCATGAGGTCGGAGCTAAAACCGAAGATGAATGTTACCCATTTTATACAAGTTTAACAAGGCACATTGTTCATTGTGTTTCTTTCCTGGTCGTTATAACCAGTCTGGAACAAATATAGTATGCAATAATTAAGCTTTTTTGAACTGCTCTAGGTCGTTTAGACCCTGAATTTTACCATGGAACCAAAAGAACCACAATCAACTTTACTCCAGCGAAGCAAATCTAAAAGAAAAAGATCAATTGATCAAGGATGGGCGTGGGTAGTTATGTTTTGTGAGTATGCCCCCGCAACTGTTACTCGTGTATGTGCCCCGTGTAAACAGTGATTTAATTAATTTTGTTGTTTTGAAGTCGACACAATCGACCTCAACGTATCTGTGGGGAAATGTCTATTATTTTCTTGCAGAACGTTAGGGATATTTCTTGAGGGGAAAAAGTGGCAGAAAATTCTATATGTGAAAATTATTATCATCAGTTGCATGCAATTCAGTTGCCTTGAAATATCAATCAAGAAGATTTTTTATATCAAATTTTAGCCAGTTTTATTATAATGGTATTAGCAATGGGCTATGTAAGAACATTTGGAATACTTTATGTGGAATTTGAAGAAAGGTTTGGTGCTTCAGCTACTATAACGTCATCAACTATGGGGTTTAGAAGTGTGGTACAATCTCTAACCGGTAAGATGGACAGTTCCTCTACTAATCCAAAGAATGGTACAGAAATCAGCACAATGAAACAGTCAGCTACAGATTTGGATATGAAGATTACATTTTTTCCAAAAGCACAAAATCATTTTTTTTTAATTAACAGTGTAGTTATTACAATTTTTTTTATATATTATATTTATCATTATGTCTTTTTCCTTTTCAGCATTTATTGTACATGGTGTGGTTTTAGAATTTGTTTCAGTTCGTGTTGTTATAATATTTGGTGGATTTATATATGGTCTTAGTGTTCTATTAAAAGTCTTTGCAACCAATATGTCGTATGTGATATTCACTGAATGTGTATTTGCAGGTATGTATATGTTTAGTTTATTGATTAGAAAAAGGGATAAGGTCACATGAAACAATTCAAACATCACAGTACAATTAGTTATTAATATCATCATATATTCTTCTTACTTCAATTTGACTAACATAGCCTAATTACTTTCATCTGTTATTTTCATTGTATAGCACACGGGGATTTGGTTTAAATTTATTAAATTATATCACAAATTAAATATATGATATATACATGTATATACTACTGTCCTATTGGTTATCGTTTCGGCTAATTGCCTTCTTCAGAAACAATTCAATAGCTTATCACATTTTTCCGTCTTTCCTTTACTTATATTAAGTTTAGAATGATGGAGATGTTTATCCGTTGTCACAACGTCAAAATAGTCCGTTACGACGTCATATTATCTTGGTCAACCATCTGTTTAAATGTATTTATTTCATATGAGCGTCAAGGCGTTTTTTCGATGGCAGCATCACTGATAGTGCGAGACACAAAGGCACCTGGATTATAAAAAAGTCTTTGTGATATTGACGTCATTTATGAAAATACAGGCACCACAGACGTCATTTGGATATGCTTATAAGGCTAGAAATCGGCTTTAAAATCCCTTTAAGACTTTTATCCTACACTATATTTGACAACAGAGTATACTATTTATTTATATAGTTACAAGCTTTTGCAAATCCCCTGGTGTCTTATTATAATACAAGAACATGTTTAATAATAAAATAAAATATTAAGATAAGGATTTAACTATTCAAGAAATTTTTCATTTAAATGCAGATATAATGTTACTATCATGGTAATAGAATTAAGATATCTGATACCTCTAAAGTATACCAGACCACAAAACAAAATAACAAAAGGGGAAATATAAATAACAGCTATCTTTGACCAATGTATGTATATGGAATATTATAGTAAAAATTCTTGATTTCTTGAATATATAATCCCCTTCCTATTAGTCATAACTCTCTATAAATAAAAACCTTTAAGATCGCGAAAATATCCACTTCATAATTAAAGAAGGACATAATTTATAGCAAGATAAGGGCTTCAAAATATATGGATGAAAAGTGACTATTCTCGACACTTCATCAGTTCCCAAAACTTTATAGGCAGGTACATGATTTTTGGTGATTACTTTCAGGTATGGCTCATGGTATTGTTTTCAGTCCTCCTTTTGTAATGATGAGTCAATATTTCAGAAAACATCGATCTTTTGCGACTTCGTTGACTACTTGTGGATCTAGTCTTGGGTTAATGGTTTTTGCTCCAGTGTTAAGATACCTATTAGACCAAGAAGGATATCAGGGAGCGCTGCTTATATATGGTGCAATATTATTGAATATCATTCCTTGTGGGTGTTTATTAAGACCACTAAAACCTCACGAATTGCAGTTTCCTGATGAACCACCAACAAAAGAGGGCAAGCCGATTTCTTCAAGTGGTAGCTTAGATAAAGATACAGAAATAGCTGTGATTGCTCCCTCATTGAAAGTACATTCAGATCGTCAGTCGCGACTTACATCTGTAAGATTGGCTTCATCAAAAATGGTGAAAGCTTTTGACTTTCAATTGTTTAAAGATCTCCGTTTCCTGGTAATATTGGGATACACGTTTTTCGGTGGCGTAGGGTCAAGAGTTGCTGGTCTTCTTTTGCCACCTTTATGCAAGGAAATGGGTGTATCTAACGACGAATCGTCCCAGCTTCTGATTATTCTAGCTGTCGTGGATCTTGTCAGTCGGTTTTTTCTCGGATTGATAGCTGATAGAAATTGGATAAAGAAACAAAACATTGTTTTAATCACGTTGGTTATAATCGGAACAGCGTGTCATTGTACCAGATTATGTGAATCGTTTGGTGCTTTTGTAGTGTTAACAGTAGTGCTAGGTCTATTTTCTGGAGCATTTTACGCTCTCTTATCGGTAACAATAATAGATATATTAGGTTTATCAAAATTAAGTACTGTTCTTGGCTTCGTTCTATTGTACGATGGACTCAGTAGTGTGCTAACGTATCCATTATTTGGTAAGAAAGTCATTTTTTATACGCCCACATTACAATTTGGTCGTAAATTGTCGCCGCCGCCGCCGCCCGACCATTTTTGACTTGTGAACACAATAGAGACTACAATCTTAATCTGATTTTAATGAAATTTGGTGTGCTCATTTGTATTTGTGAGATCTTAGTCAAGTTCTTGACTTATTGAAAACGCGTTAAAATTTGTTTGTGAACATTATAGAGCGAACAGTTGATGTCGGATTTTACTGAAATTTGGTGTGAACATCTTTAACAATGAGACCTTCTTCAAGTTCGAATGTGACAATTTTTCGATTAGCGATTTTCATGTTATTGTTCGTGACTCGGTAAAAACTGTCAAAATTTATTTGTGCACACATTAGAGGATAAAGATTTAAAAGAAATTTGCTGTTATGGTTTATAATGTTGAGGAGATCTTGGCAAAGTTAAGTTTGGTTATGAACACAATGGAGACGGCCGTTTTTATCTGATTTTAATAATATACAATTATGTTAAATAGGGCTTGTGAACGTGATCTTGGTGACAGTTTTTTTTTTATTAAACTTTGTGTTTTGGTTTAATCAAGAATAAAAGATTTGACACAGATTTGCGACCACCCTTGTTATAATGAAAAATTATCATTGAAGAGGGCGTATCTTGCTAGGCAACCACTTCTTTGATACATCATCATCTCTATGAGAAAGTGTATAATTTGGCATCACTTACATCCGTCCATTTGTTCACCTTCGCCTTTATAAAATGTAGAATCTATAGTTTTATGAAGGATATTGTGGGCTTCCCCAGATTTTAATTAAACTAAGTATATATGAACATAATATTTTAAAAAAATGTTTTTGTGAAGATATGAACCCCTTTGTAAAATATGACGCCAGGTTTCTGAACGTTTTTGTTTATTTTTTTTTTATTGAATTATTATTATTTCATTATTGTGCGCATTATTTTTTTACAAAACATACCGTATCGAATTTAGAAGACAACTGTGAATGGAATATAAAATCAAATAATTTTACAACATACAAGGACACAACGTCTCTTTACCTTAATGTGCCAGTATTTTGGTCCATTGACCTTTCGGTTGGTTGGTTTGGATTTAACACAACTCCTTAATTACCGCCTCTCGCATTCCATTTGTCCCTTTTAGCTATTGACGACGGCTTCCAAGATTGGAATCTTGAATGATTATTACATTAAGAAAAATAATCTTTTGTTTCGTTTTGCAGTTCTATTTCATTCTTTTTATTATTTCAGGAGCATTACGAGATACAACTGGTACTTATATAGCATCGTATCATTTTGTTGGTGGTTGTGCCTATTTGTCAGCTTTGATATTAGCATTAGAACCTCTTGCAAGTCGACCATATAAACAACCTAATGATAATGATAGCAATCTTAATTCAGAAGAAAAGGCTGATTCATAAATCAAAATTCTATTTTAAATTTCACTTTAATCAATGTTGCATTGTTTCAACAATCATTCTTTCCACCTGTATTTTCGTCTTGAAAACTTCAAAATGGCAGCGATTTTTTTTTATCCAATCTATTGTCTGAGCAAAGTTTAATTTTTATGAAGAATAGAAATAGCAACATCAAAATAGTACTGTTAGTCTTAGAATGACTTAGCGTAGATAAATATATAAGCATAATCACACATTGTGTCTTCAATATTTGTTTTTACAGAGGACAATTTACAGCCTACCATTTTGAGGTAGGAGAGAAGTATGTTTCTTTTCAATGTTAACTTACAAAAGATTTTAGCAACTCAGACATTCTAAGACTATCAGTACTATTTTGAGGCTGATATTCCAATTTTCAAAAAAAAAAAAAATAATAGGAAAATTTAACAATTTCGATGTGCTCAGATAATAGTCTACGAATTGTTGTAAGATGTTGAAATCGACGTAAAATGTTTTTATATCTATATTTATTTGTCCCATGTCAGAAAAATGATAACAGTACTAATGGTGACAAAATGGTATAATAATTTCCGCATCTTTCAGTATACTTTTCATTGGTATCTTAACTTATTTCGAATAATGTTGCTTTTTCAATAAAATAATAATTATTTCCAACGATATTTTTTGTAAATTTCATATTCGCAAATAATGTAAAAATGTCAACATGTCAGCGATTAGACGTTACAATATTGCATTCATAGTGACCAAGTCAGCAATTTTACTCAAGGGTTAAAAATTGTTATCAGATATCTTTAAAGCTGATTTGAAATTAACGGCATGCAATTATGGATTTTCGCCACTTGTGACATATGTTACACATGACACGTTCTCTTTTAGTTTAGTCGTGAAACAGGTCAGTGTTAAGGTCTTTTTTCCACTAATAATGAAAAAGAAAGGAATGTGAGAAAGAATCAGCCCTTCATATGCGAAAACTAGTAACTTAATTCGCAAAATTTGCAAGAAATAAATGTGGACCCATAGAATTCTGCGAGCCAGTCGGTCGTGCCAGTCTGTGGATCGTTTGTTTGGGCAACAATAAAAGACAGTTTTCATTTGATTTTCATGAAATTTGTTGTGGTCAATAAAAGGGATGAGATTTTGAAAAGTTTGAATTTGAAAATTTTTGATGAAAGTTTTTATCCTGGACTAAGTTGATACGTGTCCAAATTGTGAACACAAGACAAGTAAAATTTTCAATTGATTTTGGAGAAACTTAATGTGCAATTGATAAAATTTCGGTCAAATTTGACCTTGTTGAAGCTACATACAAACGTCCACATGGAAATGTGGATTTATATAGCCGTCCATCGTGGATAGGTCTGTTAAAACTTGTCATTTCTTGTGAGTAAATGCTAAGCATTTCAATTCACTCATTTCAAAGTTTTTATCCACACTTTTCTCGATGCTTTCTGCAATAGAATCGCAGAACCGTAATTTTTATTTGTACACAATGCTTGATTGGGTTTCATTCTTTGAAAAGGGCAGATGTAAAATTAATATTGGTTGAACTTTTAATGCGAGAAAAAGTAGACGCTGCCTGGCGCCACACCAGCTCAATATCATTCACAAAATTATGTATGAAGGTCAAAGGGAGGTAATTGATATTATTGAAGTAACTAATTTTATACGCCCACATCAAGTATGGAACGTATATTCGCGCCATCCATGTCGGTCCGTCGACAATTGCCGTGTAAATACTCTAATAGGCACAATTCTTTACGGATTTCAACGGAACTTGAATCCAATAAAACAATTAATGCGAGTTAGTGCCTTTGTTCTTGTAAACTCATTCAATTTTTAGCTCATGAACACTAGAAGGCCTTAATTCTTGACGTATTCGGAAAAACCTTTAATTTTTAATGAGTTATCTCCCTTGGTCCCCAAAATCAAAGTCTTCAATGTTTCTGGATTGCAGACAGGATTTGACAAGCTGTATTTTCAATTTCATCTTTCAAAAACCCTCACATTAATTAATTGAATATTTTGTAAATTATCCGTCCGCAATATCAAAAATAAGTAGCAAATAAGGTTAGAAACTTTAATTTATGTGGCCGAAAATAAAACAAATATTAATATGTACAATATCAAAATTATTTGAGCAAACTCTAATAATAAATGAATAAACGGATCAATCTAAACTAATGAAATTGTATTCAACACATAAAAATCCTCTAAGTCGAAGGCCGCCAATTTTAACTTTTACAAAGGGAAGTAATCCTCTTTTTAGCAACAGAAATCTTTATTTCCAAATTGAACTCAAAATAATTCTGAAAGGCGTCTGACTTCCAATCCCCATGTAATTTGGACGAGGTCAGCTGGCACTTAACATTGGAAAGCCCAGGTAGCACCTCCACGACGGAAGCTATGTGTGGAAAATTCTTGTGGTTCAAGTTCGATTAAGGCTACCAAACAAATTTCTCATAAGCATGACTGTAAATTAACATTTTTAGAACGACCTTTGTTTAATACAGTCACAGACATCATATTTTCACATTAAAACACGTCTGCTCCTTAATTGACTTCCCGATAATTTTAAAGAGAAAACAATTGTTAATAATTCCAGTTCGTTAATGTGGTCTATTCCTGAACAATAGAAGGGGGGAAATCGAAATGGAAGAATACGATTTATGAACAACCTCCCCGGACGAACACATGCTGAAACAAAACAAGCCAAGAAGGCTTTGTATTTCTTTAACTGTCACTTGAACATATGACACAAGGCCAGATATTTCAGTCAATCTTTCACGGGTTATCGTACGCGTAAGACTACAGGTATCCAAACGAACTCCAAGAAAAGTTATAGTTGTTGATGGTGGAACTGCATTTTCAACCGACTCTTTTAGCCCACACCATTGCAAAATGTTTCCCAATAAATGAAAGGCATCTAAAGCGAAATCTTGCCTTTCTCCACTAGCAAAGACATCTAAATAGTTTAGCGCTAGAAATCGAAATAAACCACAGAATTTGTTGACCTTTGGCAGATATGAGCTGCGGAACGAAAGCCCATGCTTAAGACACAATCATAGTACAATTCTTTATCCACGAGAAATCCACTTAATGGATGTTGACGATATGCCGGCTTAAGGTCACGTTTGTAAGGTAAACAACCCCTGCCTTTATCTTTTACCACACTAACAAGCTCGTCAACGTTTGGGAAAGTCAAGTTTACTGTTTCATTAAGGTAGAGGTCTTTTGAAATACCATCGTGGATAAAAGAGCCATTAGGGAAACTTAGATCCAGATTAATTCGACGTTCATCTTGATACAGTATTGAAAGGAGAGATAAGGCATTCCACAGTGAAGTGATTGGTTTTAAAGGGTCCTAATATGGCATCATATTCCAATTCCTAAGACAAGTAGGAGTCTACAGCCAATGGATGATCCTTAGCGGCTTTGTGGTTTTCGGAAGGTCACCAGAAAAACCTATGGGAAAGCCAAATTCTATCAAATCTAGAATAAAATGGTCATGGTAATTTTGGAGCTTTTCTCTGAACAAGTCTACTTTTAAATTCGATTTCACAGGAATTCTGTAATCAGCAAAGTTATGGTTCTTAGATTGACAAATAACCTCATGCATTTCGATTAGTTCTTGATTGTTTGAGGATGCATCGGTAGAAAAGGCGCAAGTCGCAAACATGTAACATCTGTTCCTCAGACTGTCACAATTCTGACAGTTTATAAGGACATGTCGTGGAACATTCCGGATCAGCACGCTGCACAAATATGTTGCCCCTAGCGCTGTTGACCACGAATTGTAAGCAAATTAGAGTTTCTCTGGTTGCATCTATTTCGCTGATATAGTGAACAAAACCATAAGGTTTCATTCTTCTGATCACTTAATGGTTTTTCTTCGTATTTCACCTGAAGTGGTTTCTTATCAAAATGAGGTTTCCGTATAAAAGATAAAAGATCTTTCCAGATTGATAATCTCATTTCTACCTTCCGTATAAAAGCGGCGTAGTATTCCATCAACCCCAACCAATCGCATATTTCGCTAAAATACACCAACTTTTTAGAAGCTCTAAACGACCCTTGCGTTCATCTCTCGAATCACTTATTATTTCCAGCTCTAAACTAATCATCAACTACCAAGACAGAAGAAAACTAATTACAAGTGATCACTAAGTTGTAAGAGAGATAAAATTGGCCTGAGATCTGAATCTGAGTAAGATTATAATGAATTGTAATTAAACTGAACAAAATAATAGTGATTTGTAATTAAACATGAATTAAACCAATGAGAGAGTGTTACATAGGGACTGATAATTAGTTATTTTAAATCTAAAATATTAAATTAACGTTACGAGATTGTTCCAACGTTGAAGTATAGATTAATCATAATATGTTCTACTCTAGGAAACTTACGAACATTAACGAAGGTTGAGCCGAATGTGAGAAGAACTCAAATATTAAAAGATTTAAGAGATTATAAGAAGAGCAGCAATCCACAAGTAAAAATCTTTTAACTGAAAAACTACTACTAACTAGTTAAGTATTATTTGGGATATGCCTAGATAATGAACAAACATCCCATGCATTAGAAACATGCAGAATGTCTTGCAATGCGATATCTTCCTCATTGAGTGTAGGCCTATTTGTTACCAGCATTTAACTTGATTTAGTTCGACATTTATCGACACAATATTGAAAAGTTGTAACAGATGATTGTGATGGTTACATTAGAATTTTATTACTATGTGTCTGTAGAAAGAGCTAAAGAGCTACGATTTTCTGAAGCTAAGGTAAGATCGAATCATCAATAGTGCGAACAGCTTGAAAGAGTAGTTCAATGATTTTCTAACTGATCGAGGAACCCTGTTGTATAATGTTTCAAATCATGTCAATAGGCATCTAAAATCATGACAATACATGTTGAAATTATGGCCGTCGGTCTACCTGTTCTTACTTCTTTGCACACGCTCTCGAATAGGGTTTTAAACAATTTTAAAGAAAAAACCATAAAACATATAAATACCAAGGTCGAATTTTTGAGGTTTCTAATGATAAGGAGTAGATTTATTGTCCTCGAATGATGCATTATCTGTTAATTTTAGAGGGATTCTAAAGGTTTTTTTAAAAAATGTTATTTGATCAAGGACACCTGATAGCATCAATTTGCACCATTTCAATTTTCAATCAGATGTTGTGTTTCCTACAATTCCACTTAAACCAAGCCACTAATGCCGGCATCAATCGTTTTGTTTTAGTGGAATTACACTTACAGGAACAACATTTGATTTAAAATTTAAATGGTGCAAATTGATGCCACTGGTTTTCCTGATAAACATAAAAATGTAGAAAACCTCATTACAATCCCTTTCATTACACTTTATTATAGTTTAAAATGAATTAAAGTAATGTAAAGGATTAGTAAGTATGAATTTGTAGAGGTTGGGACGATTTGAAATTTGAAACAGAATTATCGTCCTTGACCTCAAATATTGAAATTGATGGTGATCAAATTTTCTCAGTACTTCAAATGTATGTATTAAATAAGGTTGAACAAATTGGTGTCTTAATTTAAGAAGTTTTCGATCATTTGAGTGCATTTTGTTTTTAAATTGGGAGGCATAAAAGTTTTTCAAACCACGTAGTCGTAGTGCTCTGCGTAATAACGCCCACATGAAGTGTGGAGGTATATTGTCGCGACCCATGTCCGTCGGTTCGTCCACAATTGCTCGTAAACACTCTAGAAGAAACAATTCTTGACGGAAATAGTTTGACATTACCCCTGGATGAACCCATAGAAAATCTGAATGTTGAATATTTCATACATGCGATTGTTACTGCTTTGACTAATATTTGTATCCAAACTCAAAAGCTGCCAGTGGGCACATATTACCGTGCCTGGTAAGCTATTCTTGAAAAAGTAAACTCGACGGGGATTAACGTAATACATGTATGCCAGTATCTTTTATGTGCTTTATCTTATCAGGGCTCTGATCTTTAAGTGAAGATAGCGAACTTTACAAAATATGTCCTGCGCAGAATAATGTAGTATGTCTTACACGACCTCGTATATATAACACTCTTTGTGTCTAATCTTACTAGTGTCGAAATTTAATTAGCACAACTATACTACGTGATCAGCTGCACAAGGGTGTATATTTACACTGACATTTGGGTTCGGAAAAAAATTCGTTATTATTATCAAAAACGTGTGCTGTTCAGTAAATAGGCAAAGATTAGAATAGAATAGAATAGTTTATTTACAGTAAATTACATTATTATGTAAAAATAATAAAAAAATAAAAAAAATATGCATGTGTAAATAAAATAAACACTGATTTATATTCTCTAAAGTTGACTGTGTCTGTACTTCAAGGAATGATTTATGTAATTTGAAATAGAGATTAAAAATTCTTTGTTGTTAGTAGCGCAAAAGTTGTAGAACTTGTTCTTGTCGTATTTTACTGTATTGACAAAATCTGGCGGTAAATATCTATTCTTAGGTGATTTAATTCGTTACAAATACACATTTAATGAAATATATCTTCAACTTGTTTTTTACATAATGGACATAATAGTTTCCGATAGTATGAGTTGACCACACATAACCAAACCCAAGAGAAAACAATAAAAGTCTAGTATTTGTACACCAAGTTTTTCTGTTTGCACTATCTAAACGATATAACATTACATATACTTGCTTTGCATATCTAGAATCTGACATAAAAATTAGTTTGATCCAATACTTAATACAATTTAAAACATAACATACAGACAATTCTGTGCGACCACACTCACCTAAAACACCCACTGTTGTACTGGTTTTATGTACACCAAGAATAAATTTGCAAAAGGCAATATGCACCCGTTCTATATCCTGTCTGTATTCGTAGCCCCATATCTGTGATCCATACAAAAGTACAGGGTTATTAATAGCATCAAACATTTTAAAACATTTTGTTACAGATATAATACCAGATTGTCTTATTAAACATTTAATAGGTATGAGTACCTTTTCAGCTTTAACTGATAAATTGTAAATAGCTTTGTCCCAACACAATCTGAATGAAAATAATAAACCTAAATAATTGTTGTACGTAACGCAATCAATTTTATGATTGTTATAATAGAATATTTCGTTGTTTCGAATTACACCACCATTTCTGAATATTACTACTTTTGTTTTAGAACGATTAACTGTCAGATCGTAATTACAGCAAAATTTGTATAAAACATTCAATTTTCTTCGTAGGTCTCCAACTGAATCTGATAATATGCTTAAATCATCTGCATATAATAACATAAGTATGTCTCTTGCTTCTTGATTTGTGAAAATACCCCTCACATCACTAGATTCCATTATTTGTGCTAATTGATTTACATAAAAATAGAAAAGTAGAGGGCTTAAAATACAGCCTTGTCTTACCCCCGACATACAGTCGAAATAAGGCGTTAACCGGGTTCCAATTTTAACACAAGAACTAACATTGGAGTACATACTTTTTAAAATCGTATACATTTTCTTAGTGACCCCTTTTTGTAACATAAGTGATAACAATTTTGTTCTATTTACACAATCGAAAGCACAGGAAAAGTCAACAAATAGCGAATAAATTCTACCTTTGGGCTTAGATAAGTACTTTTGGATTAGTCCGTGCAAAGTGAAGATGTGATCCACAGTTGCATAACCTCTTCTATATCCTTGTATTGGATTAATATGGGACATTACTATAAACAATGAAACAGTTATTGGTAATTATATTCGCCACATCAATTATTTTTCTCAACAAAACATTTTTTATCATTTTATATGTTTTACTTCTGTAGTACCTTTAAATTCAAGGTGCACAACTCCAGTTTTCTTATTGGCATTAGTGTTTCTATTTATGTTCCACCAATCAAAAATAAGGAAAGTTTGACCTAGTTTAAGAGGAATGATGCCATAGTCAGTTCCATTGTCAGTTTTCAAACATGTGCTGTTTTAAAATATAGTAGTCAGTTTAGGACCGTATTCAAAAGGAAAAGTAAGTTTTTGTATTTTAATATGTAATGGAACTATTGTAGAATGTGTCACTTTTTTATCTTTTGCATTTATTGTCTTATTCACAAGGTTTTATTCTTTTTATGGCAAATAATGTTATATTTCCTTTGTTTGTATTTGGACATTGCTATATGTATATATTTTCTCCCCTGTTTCAGTGCATTAGCCTAATTGTTTATTTTGCATATGATTAACCTTATTGTTTAGTTTGCATATGATTAACCTTATTGTTTATTTTGCATATGATTAACCTTATTGTTTAGTTTGCATATGATTAACCTTATTGTTTAGTTTGCATATGATTAACCTTATTGTTTAGTTTGCATATGATTAACCTTATTGTTTATTTTGCATATGATTAACCTTATTGTTTAGTTTGCATATGATTAACCTTATTGTTTAGTTTGCATATGATTAACCTTATTGTTTAGTTCATGTATTATCCAGATGTAAGTCTAAGCCATAATTACCCCTTTGTAAAACAAAATAGTGTTTTATTTCCTTTGTTCCCCCTTGTTTCATTGCATTAGTCTTTTAGTATAGTCCATGTGTCTTGATGTAAGTAATACTTTTTATTGTTAGATAGTATAGGTTACAGTAGAGAATAGTTACGATTTTAGTTTAAACTTTTGAATACCTTTTATATATGTTTCATGTGTTAAGAAAACCTTATTTGTTTATTTAAGGTTTTACCAAGTTTTTTATTACGATTGAAGATTGTTTAACAATAAAGAATATTGATGATCAACTTGAGTTGAAACTACCCTTCTAAAGAATACATCGGTCCAGGGATCACATCCCAATACAGTAAAACTTTTACACTAAGACGAAGGGTTACCAGTCCATTGTTACCAGTCCAGTGTTCCAGTCCAGTTTTCCAATCAAGATATCACGTTTTGAAAACATTGTAGAAAAATAGTTGAAAGCTGTGCCAGTCGCAGGAAGCATCTATTTAAAGACAATTTTTTGATCTACAACAATGGATATCGAAACACTTAAACAGTCACGAAGTAAGGCAAAACAAACAGTAACAATCAGTGCTAGGAGACTAATAACATCGTGCTAAAGAAGTACTGATATGGAAGTTTTAACAATTTTAATGTCAGAATTGGAGAATTCTTATAGTGACTTTATTGAAGTTGACAACAATTATTCTGATAGAGTGTCAACTGAAGAAATGTCTGAACACAGAATAGTTAATGGTGAGAGCTTGAGTCAATATACAGATACTCTTACCAAGACATATGATGATGCCAAAGTGAAATTTGTGGAAGCAAAGTTAGCGGCACAACATGTATCCGCAGAACCAATTCGAGCTAATCTGAAAAGGGATCTAAGTAGAATCATTGGTGTGTTTCGGAGGATAGAGATTAACTTAGATTCTGCTCAACCTGATGTACACTCATTGCAATTTGACAGTGATGCACTCGAATCCATTCTCAGTGCGATTAATCAAAATATGCAAAAATTACAGAGCATATTAAGTTCTTCACAAATTGAACCAGAACAAGAAGAAAATTATGAAGTAAATGATGCTGTTGACAATATTAAACGAAAAGTGTATCTCTTTCTAAAACATTCAACAACAGATAAGCTTACACCAATCGGCATTTCTTCGAGTCAACCATTTCAATCTGTGGCAAGTTCAGTTTCTGTGTCAACACCTATGTTCTCTGCTCCAGTTCACAATCCTGTTTACACATTGTCATCCAGTTACGATGTTGGTAGAACAATTCCGGCATCTACTTTCACATATACTAATCCCCAAGTGCACAATTCCGAATATAGTTCACCTGGTTTTAACTCAGAATTTGGAAGACGTACCGGTCCCAATAACAGTTCGAATTCAGACATTAAACTTAAAAGATTGTCTTTACCAACCTTTTCTGGAAAGAGAAAAGATTGGCCAGAGTTTAAAGCTGTATGGCGGGAGTTGGCAGAGAAAGCTTATTATAACAGGATTACTCTGGCCCATGAACTGAAACGATCAGTGCATGGTGAAGCTGCTCAACGTATCAAATCAGTCTTTGCTACCAAACCAGAAGCGTATGACATCATGTGGCATAAATTGGAGGCATACTATGATGACACCAGTGCAAGCGTCCAAGCTGCTCTTGAAAATCTACAAAGGTTAAAGCTAGTGAAAGAAGATGACTTTAAAGGCCTGGTGGAACTTATTGATGAAGTAGAGGCTGCCTACAGTCAACTTGAAGAATTAGGACAACTTGCAACTCTAACCATGAGAGACGTCAATCAAGCAGCAGCTTTACTCCCGACTCATATAAAATTTGAATGGATTAGAAGATATCATGATTTAAGTTCTTTTGATAAAGTTAAGCCATTTGTGCCATTCATGAAGTTTCTCGAACGTGAGCGGGAAGTCGTATCCAGACTAGCTGAGACTCAAAACAAAGCTAGAAGGAATTACAGTAAAGAACAATCTCATGTCAACAGAGACCGTACTAGAACCACATACCAAGGTTACAGTAAAAGCTCTGAAAATATGAGGAAACCTCAGAAGAATTTCTATCCTTGTGCAGTTCATCAAAGAAGTGATATTGCACATGTAACAGCTGATTGTTTAGAATTCCAGAAACTCGAACAACCAGCAAGAGTTGAAAAGTTAATGCAAACCAATGCATGTTTCATTTGCTTTGGGGACCATCCAAAGGTGAAATGTCCAAATCGAAAACCTTGTTCCCATTGCAATGAATCTAATCATCATCCATCGATTTGCAGAAAACAGAGAGAAACCCACCACTACTTCAGTAAACCAAGCTAGCATTCTCTCAGACACAAATGCTACTGATTCGTCAAGTCTAGCACTCTACCCCATTCAACAAGTTCCAGTAGCAGGTACGGGAAAGGTAGTCACTATCTTCTTTGATGGAGGTTCCAACACTACATACATCACCCATAGAGCTGCTGATCGTATAAAAGCACGCAAATTAAAGATATTTTGCTAGGTTGTGACTATTTCGGACTACATCCCAAGACTGAAGTTGCTAAAGCTGGTGAACACCTCAGTATTATGTTTGGAGAGTTTGGCGTTTGTCTACAAGGAACCCATTCCAGGCTTAAAGAAGATACCACATTAGACTGCAACTTAGCCAAAACAGTTCATGATAGTCAAATCCTAACAGAGTCACATCATTCAACACATCATCTGTATTCTCATCATGAATTTGTGTCGCCAAGCCATCAACCAGCAAGGTACGCACCAATAAGTTTAGGGCAACCGTCTGGTATACCTTACAGCATTAGTTCTGTGAATGCTGTCAACCCTTTTTACAACAAGAACAGTGACAAGGATATTGACACATTTATTAAAGGCGAAGAGCTGTGCACTGGTATAACTCCACGTTGTGGTGCATGTCGTTGTGGAAAATGTCCAACAGTTGGCCACACATTCTTCCTCAAAGAAGAACAGGAGCTCAGGATTATTCAAGATAATCTTCGATATGATGCAGAAATGAAATGTTGGATCACCAGTTATCCATGGTTAGTTGATCCCGTTGTTTTACCAAATAACTATCAGGCAGCATTCAGCACCCTAATGAATACTGAACGTACATTAAATAAAGATCCACAATGGGCTACTACTTATAAGCTACAGATCCAGGATATGGTTGATCGGCAGGTTGCAAGGAAATTGTCAGTAAAGGAAGCAGAATCATGGAAGGGTCCACTTTTTTATATCAGTCATTTGGCAGTTTCGAATCCGAAGTCCCAGTCCACTCCTGTTCGAATTGTTTTCAATTCTAGTCAAATCTACCAAGGAATCTCTCTGAACAGCTGTCTCGCTAAAGGCCCAGATGCGTATCTTAACAACTTGGTAGGGTTACTATTAAGATGGAGGGAGGAGCAGGTTGCAGTAGTAGGGGAAGTCAAGAAAATGTTCAACTCCATATATTTAGAATCTTTGGAGCAACAATGTCATCGTTTCTTGTGGAGAGAGATCTGGAACCAGATAGAAAGTCTGATATTTATGTTATTGAACGAGTCAACACGGGAGACACACCTGCTCCAGCAATTAGTACAGAGGCGATCTACAAAACAGCAGATATGTTTCATCATGAAAGTGCAAGAGCGGCTGAATTCCTAAAGAAATCCAGTTATGTAGATGACCTGATTGACTCGTTCCACAACTTGTCTGATGCTCAAAAGGTTACATCTGAGGCAGAGATGATGCTCAACAAAGGAGGTTTCAAAATCAAATGTTGGCAATTTAGTGGAGAGTCAAATGTGCATGTAACAGGAGATCCATCTGAGTCTACCAACTCCAAAGAAGTTGAAATGTTACTAAAAGGCACGAAGGACAATCTTCGAGTACTTGGTCTTGGTTGGAACCCAGTTCCAGATATCATGCTATTTCAAGTAACACTCAATTTCTCCAAGAAGAAAAAGGGACAACGCACAGGACCTAACCTTTTGGAAGCCAATCTACCAATGGATATTCCAGTTGTTCTCACCAGGCGTATGGTATTAGAACAAGTCATGGTAATTTATGATCCATTGGGATTACTCAGTCCATTTACACTTCAGTCCATTTACACTTCTTGCTAAAGTATATTTAAGAGAAACTTGGGAATTAAAACTTGGATGGGATGATCAACTTCCAGAAAATTTACGAATGAAATGGGTAAATTTCTTCAAAACTTTGTTTGAATTAGAACAACTAACGTTCCAAAGATGTTTACATCCACTAGATGCAGTTGGACAACCTTCTTTGATTATATTGAGTGATGGTAGTAATGTTGCATATGGATTTGCAGCATATATCATGTGGA
Source organism: Lottia gigantea (assembly GCF_000327385.1). Taxonomy (NCBI): domain Eukaryota; kingdom Metazoa; phylum Mollusca; class Gastropoda; family Lottiidae; genus Lottia; species Lottia gigantea. Next base: position 3,810,411 of record NW_008710370.1, read on the forward strand.
AATTATAAGATGGCGGACATTGGTTAAGGTTAATAATGGCCAAATGCAGAATTGCTCCAATCAACAGATTGTCAACTCCCCAGATGGAATTGAATGGTGCAGTCCTTTCCAAGAGAGCAAGTGTAGTGTTACAAAAGGAGATGCGGTTTAACTTTGAAAGAATTCTTCATCTTGTTGACTCAGAAACAGTCTTGAATATGCTCAACAAAACCAGAACCAGATTCAAAGTTTATGAAGGCGTTAGAATTGGTGAAATCCAAGCTCTAATGGTGATATGTCAAATTGGGCCTGGATTTCGGGTGACAATAACATAGCAGATTGGTTAACCAGAGGTCGTACTCCAAAACAGTTGGGAAATGAATCCGAATGGTGGAATGGTCCATCAATTTTATATAAACCGGAAGAAGAATGGGGATTAAAATTTGGTTTACAACAAGATATCTCACTACCAGGAGAGCGGAAAGTGTGTAGACCAGCAGCAACACTTGCTTGTCAACAGTTTATTGACTATAATCGTTATAGTTCAATAAAAATCATCATATGGATCGTAGCAAGGCTAAAGAACATCATCACACACAAGTCTTTAAAAGGCGGACAACGCAGTAATGTAACACCAGAGGACTTACGAAAAGCAGAGAACTTCATAGTCAAAGACATACAGCGCACTATAACAGAAGAATTACAAAAGGTCAATTGCAAGTCAGGAATAGGAGGTCGTTATTCAAGACTCAACCCTGTCAAAGGCCAGGATGGGATATGGGTTGTAGGACAACGCATGCAGAAGTATAATGCTATGACAGCTGATTTTGAACTTCAGAAGCTACTGCCTAAAAATCATTATGGCACCAAACTGTTCATGCAACGTGCTCATGAGTCCGGTCATCGAGGCAGAACTGCAACTTTGGCTAAATTTAGACAGCATTTCTGGGTCCCCCATGGAGATAAACTTGCCAGAAGTTCGAAAAGAAGTCGCCAGCTTTGCAAGTTAAGAGAACCAATTCTTCTCAAACAAGAAATGGGTCTATTACCTGAAGCACGTTTGGAACCATCTACTCCTTTCAATCATGTTATGCTTGATTTGTTTGGACCCTACTTGGTTCGTGGTGATTGGAGCTGAAAATGATTTAAAAAAGGCTTGGACTGCCATGGAAAAGGATTTGATAACAACAAGTAGTGCTGAGAATGGTTTAAAGTGGATTTTTTGACCTGCAGACAGCCCTTGGCATCAAGGAGCTGTTGAGTCCCTTGTCAAAAGTGCCAAAAGAGCTATAAACTTTGCAGTACACAACCAACGCCTTTCAGTGCCAGAATTCCCCACAGTCTGCACTGAAGTATCTAATTTACTTAACGAAAGACCAATTGGGGTCACACTGAAGATGCAGACATAAAAGTATTTACACCAAACAGTCTATTACTAGGGAGAGCCACTGCCAAAAATCCAGGAGGCTGGCAACCTCATAGCTCCATCCATTCCAGATATCGTTTGGTACAAACCGTCACAGATTATTTCTGGAAGAAATGGATTGAATTGTACGCTCCAACTCTTGTCATACGTCAAAAATGGGCTACATCTAGTCGCAACCTACAATGTGGTGATGTTGTAATTGTAGCCGATAAAAACACACTCCGTGGAGAATATCGACTTGGATTAATCAAAGAGGTATTTCCTGGTGCAGATGGTAAGGTGCGTCAAGTAACTCTTACGTACAAGAACTATAAAGTTGGAGAAAAATCTGAAGTGTACAATGGAGTCAAGGATACAACGTTTGGCTTTAATTGTTCCTGTTGATTACAAGTCAGATATAGATGATGAACTAGTTCTGTGTGGTTAACGTAGTCTGTGCTTA
>NW_008710370.1:3812307-3813079 GCF_000327385.1 Lottia gigantea
TACCTTATTGTTTAGTTTGCATATGATTAACCTTATTGTTTATTTTGCATATGATTAACCTTATTGTTTATTTTGCATATGATTAACCTTATTGTTTAGTTTGCATATGATTAACCTTATTGTTTAGTTTGCATATGATTAACCTTATTGTTTATTTTGCATATGATTAACCTTATTGTTTATTTTGCATATGATTAACCTTATTGTTTAGTTTGCATATGATTAACCTTATTGTTTAGTTTGCATATGATTAACCTTATTGTTTAGTTCATGTATTATCCAGATGTAAGTCTAAGCCATAATTACCCCTTTGTAAAACAAAATAGTGTTTTATTTCCTTTGTTCCCCCTTGTTTCATTGCATTAGTCTTTTAGTATAGTCCATGTGTCTTGATGTAAGTAATACTTTTTATTGTTAGATAGTATAGGTTACAGTAGAGAATAGTTACGATTTTAGTTTAAACTTTTGAATACCTTTTATATATGTTTCATGTGTTAAGAAAACCTTATTTGTTTATTTAAGGTTTTACCAAGTTTTTTATTACGATTGAAGATTGTTTAACAATAAAGAATATTGATGATCAACTTGAGTTGAAACTACCCTTCTAAAGAATACATCGGTCCAGGGATCACATCCCAATACAGTAAAACTTTTACACTAAGACGAAGGGTTACCAGTCCATTGTTACCAGTCCAGTGTTCCAGTCCAGTTTTCCAATCAAGATATCACGTTTTGAAAACATTGTAGAAAAATAGTTGAAAGCTGTGCCAGT
>NW_008710370.1:3813129-3860815 GCF_000327385.1 Lottia gigantea
ACGTAGTCTGTGCTTATATCAAAGTGTTTAGATTTAGTGTGTTCTAAATCAATGTGTTTAAATTAATATTTATGTGGTCACAATAATACCACATAAATGTGTTAAAAATATACATGTTTTACAATTTGTGGTTTGAATATTTGGATTTGGATTCAGATATGTTCAAAATACTGATCGTGGCGACCTCATCCTCCCGGTGTATTGGATTAATATGGAACATTACTATAAACAATGAAACAGTTATTGTTAATTATATTCGCCAAATCAATTATTTTTCTCAACAAAACATTATTTATCATTTTATATGTTTTACTTCTGTAGTACCTTTAAATTCAAGGTGCACAACTCCAGTTTTCTTATTGGCATTAGTATTTCTATTTATGTTCCACCAATCAGAAATAAGGAAAGTTTGACCTAGTTTAAGAGGAATGATGCCATAGTCAGTTCCATTGTCAGTTTTCAAACATGTGCGGTTTTAAAATATAGTAGTCAGTTTAGGACCGTATTCAAAAGGAAAAGTAAGTTTTTGTATTTTAATATGTAATGGAACTATTGTAGAATGTGTCACTTTTTTATCTTTTGCATTTATTGTCTTATTCACAAGGTTTTATTCTTTTTATGGCAAATAATGTTATATTTCCTTTGTTTGTATTTGGACATTGCTATATGTATATATTTTCTCCCCTGTTTCAGTGCATTAGCCTAATTGTTTATTTTGCATATGATTAACCTTATTGTTTAGTTCATGTATCATCCAGATGTAAGTCTAAGCCATAATTACCCCTTTGTAAAACAAAATAGTGTTTTATTTCCTTTGTTCCCCCTTGTTTCATTGCATTAGTCTTTTAGTATAGTCCATGTGTCTTGATGTAAGTAATACTTTTTATTGTTAGATAGTATAGGTTACAGTAGAGAATAGTTACGATTTTAGTTTAAACTGTTGAATACCTTTTATATATGTTTCATGTGTTAAGAAAACCTTATTTGTTTATTTAAGGTTTTGCCAAGTTTTTTATTACGATTGAAGCTTGTTTAACAATAAAGAATATTGATGATCAACTTGAGTTGAAACTACCCTTCTAAAGAATACATCGGTCCAGGGATCACATCCCAATACAATCCTGCTTGTGCTGCATGGTACAGTAAATAAGCAAAGTAAATAAACGACACTAACAGAAGATAACATTGGTGGTAAGGTCATAAAGCCAAAATATCATAATATGTTTCATGCTTAAAATGTAATAAAACAATATAAAAAAAAATAGATAAGTGCATGAATATGACAGGCTCACAGGAGAACCGGAGTTAAATGACTAAAAGTTGCAAAAGGTTCAAAAGCCAAGAGATTACTTCTCGTGACACAATCAGAGCTGTTCACAGTTTAAGTTTTTTAACTTTCAATTTTCAGAAAAAATTATTATTTAATTAGTAATTAGTGTTTACTGCAGCACTTGTAACAGATGTAATTTATTATTCATTAAAAATATTAATCTTGCTGATATATCATTAGCATTTGTCTATTTAAAATAAATGAATAAAATTGTGAATCGTTCAATGAAACATACATACTAATGTTAATATGTAAATATATTTATATACTTATTTAATATATATAAGGAACCAAATTAAAAACTTCACAATCCTGCATTTTATTTTTTGACAAGGAATTTTTAAAAGGCTGGAATTTCAAATTGATTCATCATATGGAGCTGTATTATATTCCTTATAACGTCAATTAACACTTCAATTTAATGTTTTAGAAAAATTACATTTTTGGTAAAATTATCCACTGTTATACATCATTTCTTCCTTGAAAAGGCATAATACAGATGAAGAGAATTTTTGTTAAATGTCACGTGGCAGAGTTCTTTAAAGATATATAAACGGTTTTCAAAACCGGAAGTGAACATCGTACAGCAAAAATGAATATACCATTCGAATAATCTCGTCTAGAGCTATCAAATTGGTTCTAGTTACAAGGTCATCAAAAGTCACGATATAATACGACCCTTCGAATTTTTCTTGTATTTTAATCGGGGATAAAATTAAAAATAAAAATTAACAAAATCGGTTCTTAAATATATATTAGCCAACGATAGTAGATTCCATAGACATCAAGATTACAGAAGTCAAAACCGGAAGTGGTATCGAAATTATCGGAATCAAAATATCAGCGACAGAAGTTAAAAATGAACAGTTTCAAGCTACGGTTGTGTAGACAACAGTTCAAAATAACAGACAAATAAATTCGATATAAATCGGTTAGGAAAAAGATAAAAAAGCGAAAAACTGAAAAAACGTCATTTCTGATTGGTCAAAATGGGGCGCAAATTTACATTCACCAAAAAACGGTGCACTAGTTTACAACAGAAAATAGGCAGTTCTTCTAAGGCAGGTGTAGTTTTGGATGCGCATCATGAGCAGAATTCGAAAAAAAAATTAATTTGTGAAATCATACCGAGCGTTCGACTAACGCACTGTAAAGTAAAAAGAATTGATATATCGATAGCACACTAGGTATAACAGGTGTGATGGTTAAATTAGAATTTTATTTATATTATATTACCATATTCTGAAGCAAATATGTATATAATATAAAATAAGGTTGAAAAAATTTGTGTCTTAATTTAAGAAGTTTTCGATCGCTTGAGTGCATTTTGTTTTTAAATTGGGAGCTATGAAAGTTTCTCAAACCACGTGGTCGTAGTGCTCCACGTAATGACAGCTATAAGTAGTGCATTTCACTGATATATTTCCGTCCGTTAAAACAACATAAACTATTACTGTTTTAATGTTAATAATTTCATTTTTATACGCCCACGTGAAGTGTGGGGCGTATATTGTCGTGACCCATGTCCGTCGGTTCGTCCACAATTGCTCGTTAACACTCTAGAAGAAACAATTCTTGACAGATTTTGACGGAACTTGTTGAAATTGTTTAACATCACCCATCGATGAAGCATATAGAAATTCTGAATGTTGAATATTTCATACTTGTGATTGTTACTGTTTTGCCTAATATTTGTATTCAAACCCAAAAGCTGCCAGTGGGCACATACTACCTTGCTATCTTTTAAATTCTTAAAATAAAACAAGTATTCTCTCATACAGAATTCATCCATAATTAAACCCTCCGGTATCAACGTATAATATACCACAGAGACGTTAATACATATATGCCGGTATCTTTTATGTGCTTTATCTTATCAGGGCATTGATCATTAAGTGAAGATAGTAAACTTTACAAAATATATCATGCACAGAATAATATATTATGTCTTACACGACCTCGTATTTATAACACTCTTAGTGATAGTAGGGTTGTGACAATATCATTCTTTTCTTGAAATACTTTGAATGCATGTTATTTTTAGAGGCAAATTATACTGTTAATGGTAAATTAGATTGGGGCGGAGATAATAGGCTTATCTGTAGAAATTTACTTAACACATCTATTCTACATGATCAGCTGCACAAGGATCTACCTGTAGTTTTTCAGATCAATCAAAATAGATTGTAGAATTAATAAACCTCAAAAAGTGATGTCAGTGACAGAAGTTAAAAGATGAACAGTTTTAAACTGCGGTTGTGTAGACAACAGTTAAAAATAACAGACAAATAAATTCGATATAAATCAGTTGGAAAAAAAACTGATAAACGCCATTTCCGATTGGTCAAAACGGCACCAATTTACATTCACCTAAAAACTGTGCACCAGTTTACAACAGAAAATAGCCACAGTTCATCTGAGGCAGGTGTAGTTTTGGCTGTGTATCGTTAGCAGGATTCGAAAAAATTAATTTGTAAAATCATGTCGAGCGTTCAATGAACGCACTGCAAAATAAAAAGAATTGATATATTGATAGCACACTAGGTGTTACATAGTTATGTCTTAACACGACCTCGTATTTATATCACTCTTAGTGCTAGGCTAATCTTACTAGTGTAGAAATTTACTTAGCACAACTATACTACGTGATCAGCTTTCCTGATCGAAATAACACTTTTGGATTTTTCAATCCGTTTCCACCTGTCAGTGATGCAGGTAAGAGAGGCTGACATGGAAAAGCGTCTAGTCGTTGGGATGGGACAATAAACCGAGGCCCCGTGTGCTACAGGCTGTGTGCGGTACAGATCCCTCGACAGTTGGAAATCGAAAAAGAGCAGGCTATCCTGGCAAAATTTCCCCCATTGCACCCTGCATGGCGTTTCCGTCTTCATTAGCTCACACTGGTGCAGAAATGTAGGACGTAAAACTCCATTCATTTCATTTCCACTCCATTTTTATTATTTATTAGAAAAACTGTTATTGCCATTCCCGTTCATGCGTCATTCTTTTTTACAGAAGTAATTTCTATATTAGAATCAATACCGTGTATCGTGACGTAAAGATATATAGGTTGTTACAGCATAGAAGACATTGGTAATAAGGTCATGTGTACACATCGTCATGTAAACGACAGGCACACAGCAGCAAAATAAAGAACCCTCCGATGTAAAAAAAAACAAGTGGTTGCCTAGCAATCCTGATACATTTTCAGTATATCAAGGGCAGTCACCTATCTGTGGCAAATCACACCAAAAATCTAATTCGTGCAAGATATTGTTGATTTAATCAAACACACAGTATTTAATAAAATTCTGACATAAACTGTCACCTCTATCGCAATAACTCAAATTCCGTTGATCTAAAAATTGTCAAATTTAATCTTTACTAAAATCTCATCAATATAAATGATCATACCAAATTTCATTTAGATTGGATGAAAACTGTACTCTCTATTGTGTTCACAAACAAATTTTGACGGTTTTTCATAAATCACGGGAAATAACTCAACAACCATTCATCGAAAGATAGCCAAATTCGAACTTGTCCAAGATCTCATCATTATAAATATTCACACCAAATTTCATTTAAATTAGATGAAAACTGTAGTCTCTATTGTGTTCACAACCGAATTTTTACGCGTTTTTCATTAGTCAAGGGCAATATCTCAAAAACCGTTCATCGAAAGATCGTCAAATTCGAACTTGTCCAAGATCTCATGAATAAATATGATCACACCAAATTCCATTCAAATCAGATAAAAACAGTTGCGTTCACAAGCCAATTGTGGACCGACGGACGGACAGGGGCGACAACAATATACGACCACATTATAATGTGGACGTATAAAAAGGGTGGGGGAGGGTAGATAATGCAATGTTTGCGCCATCGGACGCGATGTTCCATTTCATTTCAATTTCAGATGATGTACGGTTGAATATTTTGTACTACGTGAGATCGCAAAGACCTTGAATTAACCATGGAACCAAAAGAACCTCAATCAACTTTACTCCAACAAAACAAATCTAAAAGAAACAAATCACCAATTGATCAAGGATGGGCGTGGGTTGTTATGTTTGGTAAGCTTATCGATTCTTTGAGTTACAGAGTGTCATGGAACAGTGGGTAATAAGCTTTAGGTGAATCAATATATGCTCAGTGCATCACTACCACAAATATTATTTAAACCATTTGCTCGCTGCAGATTTCGTAATTATTCCTTTTCTCAGATACGACAATATGTCCAATAAGCAATTAAAAGAATATGACCTCGGTTGTGATTATACCTCAACTGTCAACTTAACCTAGAACTAAAGCGCAAAATAGACGGCGTACAGATATCGAAACCTACGAAATGCACCATAAAGACATCTCAAGGGAGTAATCTTTAAATTTTTGGTAAATAATGAGGCGCTTCAGTAGTCAGTAGTTCTATTCAGTTAGGCAATATTCACACATTGCGGGGAACTCCTAGTTGAAAATTACGAAGGATTTATAAAGGGAGACGTGTTAATGCAATTGATCAAGGATACTGAAGGGGTAATAGAAAGAAAAACGTCGAAAACCCTTGCCTTTGGGACTAATACACATATAGGGAAAACATGTTTCCAACCAGCTCTTGTCTTTAAAATGGCATGTCTTTATGACATACAAATCTATCATATCATATTTTTATATCAAATTTTAGCCAGTTTTATTATAATGGTATTAACAATGGGCTATGTAAGAACATTTGGAATACTTTATGTGGAATTTGAAGAAAGGTTTGGGGCTTCAGCTACTATGACGTCATCAACTATGGGGTTCAGAAGTGTTGTACAATCTCTTTCCGGTAAGATACACAGTTATTAAACGAGGGGTAGAAGGAGAATACATTATGGGTATGAGCGCATACCAAATGCTCCTCAAATGATGAAAGATATTGAGATATTTCCGAAGATAAGGAACTGAGTATTTTCCCTTGTCGCATAATTCTTTATCTATAGCTTCCAAATCAAATATATCTAAAGCGAAGGTCATTCTGGAAAATTGGTACACTTTACAACAGTTAATGCTCAGTTCACACCAACGGCGCTTTGATGGCGCTTTAAAGCGGCGTACAAAGCGGTACCAAAGCGTAACAAAGCTCGACTAAAGCGCCAGGGTCGTAATAGATCGTTGGAAAGCTTTGAGCAAAGCTGGATATTCGGCAAGAGCGCCAAATTTTTTTAAACTGTTTAAAAATTTTGGGCGCTCTGTCACGAATTGATTAAAGCGCCGAGAACGTATCAAAGCTTAACAAAGCGTAACAAAGTTCAGTCAAAGCGTAGGAAAGCTTAAAAGAGCTTTTTTCAAAGCGGGGACCCCAGTCTTCACGGTCTGTCACCACTTGATCAAAAGCGGCATGAAATCGGCCATTTCGAAATTTTCCAATGCGTAACAGAGCTTACCAATGCACAACAGAGCTTAATAAAGCTTATCAAAGCGTGATTTAAAGCGTCATAACCGCATCAAAGCTTAATAAAGCTTATCAAAGCGTGATTTATAGCGTACAAGGCCTGATCAAATCGGGAAATAATTCGTCCCCAAAGCGTAACCAATTCGTATCAGAGCTTATCAGAGCGTAACATTACTTAGGAGATCGTTATATTTTTTGAAAAGTAAACAAAAAATGATGGCGCTTTGCTCGCCGATTTAAAGCGCGGCATTCGCCGTTGATGTGAACTAGGCATAAATGCATAGTTCTCCCTGCTGTCGTTAGATTTTACATGGTTATCTTGCAACTTTGAAATTTGAAATTCACAAGCTGAAGCGGACGTGGTCTATTATCTAACTTATTCAAAAGAAATACCTCTTAGAATGGACATAAAATTTAAAGTTTCATACTTAGTCAACAAGTGTATATATTCATCAGTTAGACTTACCAGGTGTCACGACCAAAGAATAGAATCTCTATTTAAGACAATATATCCTTTAAAACTAAACAATTATTGAAGAATGCTTCTAAATATGTTTCAAAAATACTTAGTTTAATGAATTATTACTTAGTTCTATTGGATTAAAGAGGGATTCTGTTGTATAGTTAAGTCCACTAATACAAAAAGACCAAGTTAGTCAAAACAATTTATTGGTCATCCTAAGAGGTAGTATACTTTTAATGTAAGATTGTACAATAGCTGTTAGGCATATCTCGTTTTTGATATTTATTACCTTTATTGGCATTGATTTTATTTCATGTTGTGGACTTTTGCTGTAAGTAGTCTACTATGATATCCTTTACTTTCAGCATTTTTAGTACATGGTGTGGTTTTAGAATTTGTTTCAGTTCGTGTAGTTATAATATTTGGTGGATTTATATTTGGTCTTAGTGTTCTATTAAAAGTCTTTGCAACCAATATGTCGTATGTGATATTAACGGAATGTTTATTTGCAGGTATGTAGGTTAAATTTTATGATAAATACGCCTTATATTGCCGTCACCCATGTCCGTGGGTCTGTTCGTCCACAATTGGTCGTACACACTCTAGACTCGTGCACAATTCTTGACTGATTCGGACGAAAATTGGTATGATTGTTTGTAATCACCCAAAGATGAACCCTTTTAAAATCAGAAAATTCGAAAAATATGTAGTTTGAGTTAATGACCTTGTTCTTAAAATGCTCGCAAGCACTTTGAAAGGTGCAATTCTTGACGGATTTGGTGTGAGTGTTAGTAATCACCCAAGGATGAACCCTTTTGAAAATAAAAAAAAAATCGAAAAATAATAAGTATGAGTTATTGCCCTTATTTTTGAAAACGCGTTTAATTTAAAGATGGCTTTCCTTGCTTTTAGTGTCAAATTAAGCAAACTATTTGATTAATTGGTGTTTCTAATGAATTAGCATGTATATCATTATTTTCTTATATTGCCTATAATTTAAGTTTTAACCAATCATAAATGTCCATGTATGTACAGTCTGGATAAACAAAAAAAGATTTTTGACCTTTTTTGATCGGTCACTCATTGTAATTCTGCTGGTAATTCTCTTCTAATTTAGCTAATTATGAATTAATTATGGACAAACTGGTATTTTCCCAAGTCATTAGAACAACTCTACTTTCTATTCATATATGTATTAAATGAGGGAACCCATCTTTAAGCTTGTAAACACTCGTCAAGGTTCAATAAATGATAGATTTTGACGAAACTTGGTGTAATTGTTTGTTTTCACCCAAGGATGAACCCTATCGAACATCAGAATAATCGAATAATAATTAGTATGAGTTATTGGCCTTGTTCTTGAAATACGTTCAATTTGTAGCATTCTAGAAGGCGGATTATTGACGGATTTTGATGAAACTTGGTGTGAGTGTTTGTAATCACCCAAGGATGAACCTATTCAAAATCAGAAAAATCGAAAAATATTTAGTATGAAAACGCGTTCAAGTTTTAGCCCATAAACACTCTAGAAGGTACAATTCTTGACAGATTTTGACGAAACCTGATAAAATTATACAGTACCGCCCAAAAAAGTTCAAAAGAAATGTAAGTCTGAAGGTTAAATATTTCAAACTGGTAATTGTTACTGTATTGCCAAGTATTTTTTATTAAAAATCAAAGCTGCTAGTGGGTGTATATTACCTTGCCTGGCAAGCTATCTTTCAATATTCCTCAAGGATGTGTAATTTTAGAGGTAAGGTAAATGGTGATAGCGTACATCGAATAATCTAGAATAGCATAGCTCTAAGTATACGCATACCAAGTTTTTGTTTGCAAGCGAAAATTTATCTGTGTGTTGGACAACTCCTCAACGTAAAATCGATCAAATATCAATTTCTACTCTGTGTTATGACTAAAACATACCAAGTAAATCAGTGCATACTATATTAAAGATAGCTTTTCAGGTGAGGTAACATACGCCCACTATCATAAATGATGACAAAGTCTGTAATGGTTAATATGTGAAACCAATCATCCGATTGTTACTAATTTCAAGCTTTACTAAGGTCTCATACCAAGTTTCATCAAGATCGGATAAAAAATATAGTGTCTATCTCTACGAGCCAAATTAGACGCATTGAACTAATTCAAGGGCAATAACTCCAAAACAGTTCATCCGATTGTTACCAATTTCGAACTTGACTGAGATCTTGCCCATATATACATGCATACCAAGTTTCATCGTGATCAGATAATCCATGTAGCCTCTATTGTGCCTACATTCCAAATTAGACGCATTGATTTAATTCAAGGGCAATAACTCCAAAATCATTCATCCAATTATTACCATTTATGAACTTGAGATCTCATCAATGTATACATGCATAGTGCATACCAAGTTTCATCGAGATAAGGTAAAAACTGCACCCTGTATCATGACTGCAAGCAAAACGTGAAGCTTTTTTACTAAGTCAAAGGCGGTGACTCAAAAACCGTTCATCTGATTAAGACCAAATTCAAACTTGATCTCATCAATATATTTTCAAGTTTCATCAAAATCGGATAAAAACTGTAGTCTATATAGAGTGTTTTTACTTGGTCAAGGGCAATAACTCTGAAACCGTTCATCCGATTATTAACAATTTCGAACGTGACTGAGGTCTTTTCAAAATCTACAACCATACTACAAGTTTCATCAAGATCGCATCAAAATTTTAGCCTTTAGCATGCATACAAGGCAAATTTAACGTGTTTTTACTAAGTCAGGGACAATAAGCTCTGAAACTTTTCATCCGATTATTACCAATTTCGAACTTGACCAAGAATTCATCAATATATACATGCATACTAAGTTTCATTAAGATCGGATAAAAATTGCAGCCTTTATCCTGCATCGAAGGCAAATTTGACGCGTTTTTACTAAGTCAAGGGCTATAACTCTGATACCATTCATCCGATTATAACCAATTTCGAACTTGACCGAGATCTTATCAATATATACATGCATACCAAGTTTCATCAAGATCAGATAAAAACTGTAGCCTCTATCGAGCATACAACAAATGTGGACGGACGGACAGTGGCGACGGCAATATACGTCCACATTTCCATGTGGGCGAATAAAAACGATAATTAGAGAAATGAGTGACAAGGCTAATGTGCAAATTGTGATTGAGAATCGGAAAAAGTCAATTTGGCCACTCGTTAGAATCGAATAGCAAATATGACATATTATTGGACATCTCAGATCAATGACCTTGACCCTCCAAAGAGTAAGATGATCAAAGGTACAAAAATGAAAATATGAAAATTTAAAAAAAACTGAGCTTTAAACACGAACTAGTCAAAGGCTTACGGTATCTATGAGCAGAGTCCTTTTTGAACAAATCTTTTCTATACGAGGTATATGAAACAAGTAAAAGTAGTTTGCAAGGCAAGGTAATATATGCCCACGCCCAATCACGAGTTCGAATTATTCAACCTTCAGTCATACACTACTTTTGAACTTTTTAGGGCCATAGTGAATAATAAAACCAAGTTTTGTCAAAAATCTGGCAAGAATTGTGCCTTTTAGTGTTTAAGAGCTATAATTTGAAAGCGTTTTTTTGTTTTTTTATTTTGTTGATTTTCGATCGGGTTCACAATTCATGCCTTCTAGAGTGTATACAAGCTAGAAATTGAACGAGTTTCAAAAAACAAGGGCAATAACTCGTACCAAATATTTTTTCAATTCTTCTGATTTTCTATAGGATTCGGCCTTGGACGATTACAAACCCTCCCCCAAATTTTCGTCAAAATCCATCAATAATTGTGTCTTGTAGAGTGTTTACGTGTAATTGTGGACGGACCAACGGACATGGGTGACGGCAATATACGCTCCACATTTATGTGGGCGTATATAAAAGGATGATCTGTTGATCAATAAGATCAAAAGCTTTGTTAAAATAAGGTAGACAACAAAAGCTTCAAACCAATTATCAGTGATTCGAAAAGATCATATTATGGAGTAAAGCATATTTAGTTTTAAATTAAAGAAAAACAACTTTATAACATTTGTACATTCTTCTTGGCAAAACCAGAAGCTCTTTAGAATATTCAACAAAAAGCGCGCATAGGTTAACCGTTTTTGTCGAGAGGTGATGATAAACATAAACAGTTCATCTGACTTCACCTTGTTATCTTTTCAGGTATGGCTAAGGGTATTGTGTTCAGCCCCCCTTTTGTAATGATGAGTCAATATTTCAGAAAACATCGATCTTTTGCTACCTCATTTGCTACATGTGGATCTAGTCTTGGGTTAATGGTTTTTGCTCCAGTGTTAAGATACCTATTAGACCAAGAAGGATATCAGGGAGCTCTTCTTATTTATGGTGCAATATTATGGAATATCATTCCGTGTGGGTGTTTATTAAGACAATTAAAACCCCATGAAATTCAGTTTAACGAAGAACTTCCTCCAACGAAACAGGACATGCAGATTTCTTCAAGTGGTAGCATAGACAAAGAAATGACTGTGATTGTTTGTAGTTCTTTGAACATGGAAGGAGGAGAAAATCCTTTTGATCCGCTTGGTTCCAATAAACAGTCGCGACTTACATCTGTGAGATTAGCTCTTTTTAAAATGCTGAAAGCTTTTGACTTTCAATTGTTTAAAGACCTCCGTTTTTTGGTGATAATGGGATACACGTTTTTCGGTGGTGTAGGATCAAGCGTTGGTGGCCTCCTTTTGCCACCTTTATGCAAGGAAATGGGTGTATCTAACGACGAATCGTCTCAACTTTTAATTATTTTAGCTGCAGTGGATTTTGTCAGTCGGTTTTGTCTAGGATTGATCGCTGATAGAAATTGGATAAAGAAACAAAACATTGTTTTAATCACGTTGGTTATAATTGGAACAGCATGTCATTGTACCAGATTATGTGAATCGTTTGGTGCGTTTGTAGTGTTAACAGTAGTGCTAGGTCTATTTTCTGGAGCTTTTTACGCTCTCTTATCTGTAACAATAATAGATATATTAGGTTTATCAAAATTAAGTACTGTTCTTGGCTTCGTTCTATTGTACGATGGACTCAGTGGTGTGCTTATGTATCCAATATTTGGTAAGAAACTCAATTTTTATACGCCCACATTATAATATGGTCGTATATTGTCACCGCCCCTGCCTGTCCGACCATTTTTGACTTGTGAACACAAAAGAGACTACAACTTATATCTGATTTTAATGAAATTTGGTGTTCTCATTTGTATTAATGAGATCTTAGTCAAGTTCGCATTTGACGATTTTTCGATGAACGGTTTTTGAGTTATTGCCCTCGACTTTGCGAAAAAAATATGTTTGTGAATACTAAAGAGAACAGTTTTCATCGGATTTACATGAAATTCGGTGTTATCATTTATAGTGGTGAGATCTTGGTCAAGTTCGAATACGACGATTAATCGATGAACGGGTTTTGAGTTATTCCCCTTGACTTAGTGAAAAGTCGTCAAAAAATTTTATGAACATTATAGAGACTACAGTTTTCGTCTGATTTTACTGAAATTTGGTGTGATCATCTTTAACAATGAGACCTTCGTCAAGTTCGAATTAGACACCTTTCGATTAACAATTTTTGTTATTATTCGTAACTTGGTAAAAACTGTCAAAATGTGTGTGAACACATTAGAGAATACAGATTTCATAGAAATTTGCTGGTATGATTTATAATTTTGAGGAGATCTTGGCCAAGTTGGAATTTGATGCTTTTTTGAATTAGTTTTCATCCGATAAACTTTATGTGGTCATCTATAACAATTTCGAATTCGATTTTTCGATGAACTTAATTTGAGTTATTGCCATTGACTAAATAAAAACGCGTCACAATTCGTTCAAGACTTTTAAGATTTCATCTGATTTGAATGAAATTTTAAAGTTATTGCCCTTGAATTAGGAAAAACAAGAAAAAAATTGTTTTTGAACACAATAGAGACTGCCGTTTTTATCCGATTTAAATGAAACACAATTTTGTTAAATACGGCTTGTGAGCGCGATCTTGGTGACAGTTTTAAGTCAGAATTGTATTAAACTTTTTGTTTTGGTTTAATCAAGATCAAAAGATTTGACACAGATTTGCGACCACCCTTGATATACTGAAAAATTATCAGGGATGATGGCGTATCTTGCTAGACAACCACTTCTTTTCTAAGTATATATGAACATAATATATTAAAACAAATGTTTTTGTGAAGATATGAACCCTTTATAAAATATTACGCCATGTTTTTTAACGTTTTTGGTAGCTTTCTATGAGTCAGTATTTTTTTTTTTTTGAAGAATTATTATTATTTCATTATTGTACTCTTGTATTTTACAAAACATACCGTATCGAATTTAGAAGAAAAACTGTGAATGGAATATAAAATCAAATAATTTTACAACATAAAAGAACACAACGTCAGCCAGTCTCTTTACCTTAAAATACAATAACTTCGGTCCGTTGATCTTTCGGAATCTTGAATGATTATTACATTAAGAAAAATAATCTTTTGTTTCGTTTTGCAGTTCTATTTCATTCTTTTTATTATTTCAGGAGCATTACGAGATACAACTGGTACTTATATAGCATCGTATCATTTTGTTGGTGGTTGTGCCTATTTGTCAGCTTTGATATTAGCATTAGAACCTCTGGCTAGTCGACCATATAAACAACCTATGAATAATGATAGCAATCTTAAATCAGAAGAAAAATCTGATTCATAAAGCAAAAATCTATTTTAAAATTGCATTTTTATCAATGTTGCAATGTTTCCAAATAATCAACAATCATTCTCTCCACCTGTATTTTGTTGATCGTTCTAATTTGACCTTGAAACCTCAAAATGGCAGCGATTTATTGTATCTGATCTATTGCAAAGTAAAATTTTTCCCATTATTTATTATGAGAATAGGAATAGCAACATCAAAATAGTACTGTTAGTTTTAGAATGTCTTTGCGTCTTAGGACAATTTGCAGCCAAATATTTTTGGGTTGAAATTTTTAGGAGCGAGATGTGTTTCTTTTCAATGTTAACTTATAAAAGATTATATTTTTATCAACGCAAAGACTAAGACTATCGGTATTATTTTGAGGCTGAAATTCCAATTGTCAGCGATTAGTCGTCTCAATATCGCCTTCATTCAGCAATTTTACACATGGTTGGACGGTTTTGCTGAAATCGGTAGACAAATTTGAAGACATCAATGTAATAAGATATCTTTAAAGCTTGAAATTAACAGCATGCAATTATGGATTATGCCATTTGTTGCACATGACACGTTCTCTTGTAGTCGTGAAACAGGTTAATGTTAAGGTCTATTTCCTCCATTGACAAAAAATAAAGGCATATCGGAAAGAATTATCAGCGCTTCAAACTGTAAATAGACAAGTCAGTCGTGAGTTGCTTTTCCAAATTCTTTTTAGGGGAGGGTATGGTCGTCAAGAAACTAGTTTGATGCGAGTCTAATGAACGGATTGAGTAAAATCCCTTTAAATAGTGTCCATGTTTATCCATTTCTTACTTGAAAACCTGAACGGTATGGAAGGCGGAATGGCTTTTTATTCATAATCTTCTTCATTGCTATTTCTTTATTCTTATTGAAAACTGACATTTGTGTACAAAAATAATAATTTGTACTGAAAATAACATTCTTCGATAAACTTTCGGTTTTCCAATCATTGAATTAATAGATTTCTTGCCAAAAATATCCTCAAATACAAATCTAGCTTAACATATCTTCAAATGCAAAACGTCAAACACAAAACTCCACTAACAAATGTTCAAATACAAATATTTAATAACAAATCTCGCTCAACAAATCTTGCGAAACATTTTTTCAAATACATGTCGAATAATGTCTCTAATTTCCGTAAAGACGTGGACCCCTTGCTACGACTGCAATTAATTTTCAATTAAGAGATAAGAATTAAGAATTAAGAAATAGCAAAGAAGGACATCGAATAAAAAGCCATTACCTTCCATAGAATGGAAAAAGACGCATGATGGTTTCGTCCGACAGTAAAGCCAATTTGCAGGACATTACTAAAAATGTGACAACTCTTCCTTTTTTCTGTGCGCCAACAATGAAATGAAGAACCATATAATTCTGCGACCCTGTCTGTCAGTTGTTTGTTTGTGAGCAACAATAAAAGCTGCACTATTCACTATTTGATTTTCATGAAATTTGTTGTGGTCAATCCGTCCATGAACATACATCTTAAAAGCTACAGTTTTTAATCGATGGCTTTATGATTTCATGGAAGGGAAAGTTTGATTCTCCCAATTATACAGGCCTATGGAACATAAGCATCTGGTCTGGATCTGCTGGGTAATTTTCTTCTGTTTTGATGTGAAATGACATAAAAAAAAAATAACTCAGTGTGCGAAAGGTTAGTTTGCTAAAGACAAGATTGTCATTTAACTTCTGTTTTTTCGAATACGCGACTATCATTCTTTTTTAAAACACGTTGGGAATATTTCTTGAAGACTAGGCATGGACTATCGATTGATTGGGACAACAAAGGGTGCATTATGTTGAGTTAATGCAATGAACTGATTCATGCTGTGTGAGCGTATGTTTACACAACCTGGAAAGCTATCTTTGCCAAACAGATTTAAGAAATAAGAAATAGTGCTTAAAAATGTAAATCTTAAACCATATACTGTATACTCAGCTAAACTAAAGTATACGAGCTTATGCTAGAAACAAACGAGGGTAGTTCGCCCGATCATGTTGATTAAAAATGCCTGCGAAATTTTTACACATGGCGTGTATTGCACAAAAAATCTAAACCAGTGAATGAAATCACCGACGTAAACAATCAGCAGAAAATATCTTTCATACCGACGATCTGAAACGGCGTACAAAATCTTCGTCGACCTGAACAGACCGGCGAGCGAATTTTTTGAGAGATTTTAAACAAAACTAAAAGATGATACTTGTAACCTCGAATAGGATTTTTTTATTTTTTGTGATAGAATTAAGACAGCGGTCCATTTTTGGAGAATATCAACACGCAGAAACATTTGACCGAAATAAACCTCAGCGAATATGAGAAATCACAGTAATAAAATGAATTATCGGATGTCTGTGGCCCTATGAAAGATTTAAGCTGAGAGTCTCGTACTATTAGTATGCGGTTGGCAATGTTCAAGAATGTTATATCTTGGTCGATAAACTGCTTTTCAGTAAACATATTCAAAAAAGTAATCAAAATATACTGCGTACCTCCTGATACATACGATTTTTATTTATCACTGTCATAATTACCCGAAAATTACCTTAAAAATTATCATAAATTCAGCACTGTGAGTGGTACTGATCTGGCTTTACTTTACCTAGAAACGGGTTTCAATAGACTGAAGGAGATTGACGTAAGTTGAAAATGCTTAACAACCTTACTGCAAATCTGGGGCTTATGTCCAGTTTTGGTGAATATTAAATATCAATGAACCACGATGACAAAATATAATGGTAAGATTTTCGTCATTTACTTATAAATTGATAATCTTGATTTTGGTTTTAAAATAAACATATACTTATACATAATTGACTAGTTTAACGCATTTTTATGAATTGACTTTTAGCTCCCCAATATAAAATCTTTATTTATTTTTCAAAATAACTTCAATCAGAGGTCTTGAATTGACAGATTTTTGTCCGACACATTCATGGTTTAATAAATGATAAAAGAATCTGATTTTGATGATAAAGATAACGATTGGTCTTACGAAACCGAATCTGGGGAGCATCATTTTCTGATAACAATCTACAAATAAGATGGAAAACTCCTTCCTCTAAAAAGTGGAAGAAAACGCCTAAAACCTAGGGAAGGAACTCTGATAAATACAAAATACACAAAGCACATAAGCCAGTAAATTGTACCAACTGTAGGCATACAATTACGTATTTCTTTGTAAAAACCAGATGGTATGAAATAAAAGTGCAAAAAATTCTTTCTTGCTACATTCAATGTTAGTGCAGGTACAACATAAACAGCTGCGGCTAAGAAAGGTGACTCTGGTACCTTTAAAGTTGAGGAAAAATGGGTCATCATCAATCAGCTGACAAAATGAGTGAAGAAAGACTAGATTTTGTTCATAGGCACCAAGAGAGTTTTCCGATTGCATCTCATCACACTAGAAGTGATACTCTCAGCCTATACTTAAATCAAGACCTCACTATAGGCAAGATGTATCATTTATATAAGTTTGCATTGTGAGCAGTAAGTACCACTGATAACAGATTTCCGTAGAAGAATAAACATACAGAAGAATATTTATACCGAATATAACATTTTCTTCTTTCTTTCAAAAAAGTCCAGTGCATGAAATGATCGAAATATAAAATCCTGACTGGCATTGATAACTTTAGCTTTGAGGAGGAAAACCCAGCTCATCCCCAGAGCAGCTGAAGCTGTATGTGATTCAAATTTCATGCCTGTTACTTTTGATCTTCGAAGTGTCCTGCAGCTACTAAATACCAATGCGCCACTTCTTTATTACAGTAGAAAATTAAGTCAACCAAATCTAATGATGTATTTTGCTACTGTTGGAATGAAGGTCAAGCTGGAAGTGGTAGCATTGAGATTGGAAAGGCTACTTAAAATTGGTTAGTCGATCTAACACCTGATATTAAAGAGACATCTTTTTTCAAGTACATACTGAGGTCAGAACCGGAACCAAAAAGTGGCAGCAATATTCGAACATTGTAATCCACTCCTTTCCACTATTTTCTCGAAAGCGGACACAGCTAAATGGAATGCGATAGCATATATTCTACAATCGCAGAAATAGCCATGCACCGGGAAACAAAAAATAGCGACAAGACTGTTAAAATCTTTATAGGTCAAGGGAGGTAACCTATGACAATATTATTGAACTGGCATATTTTATTTATTCTTCATTGTTTCAACGGAAAAAAACTACCAGTTTCGCTAAAACTGTATTTTCAATTTCATCTTTCAAAAACTTTCACGGTAATGACATGTACAGCTTCGAATTTAAAAAAAAAACGTATTTAATCACTATCTTCGCCTGTCCTGCAGTGACGGATCAACGAATTGTGGACCTTTGTGACCTGCGGCCAATTTACTTCCTTCGAGACTCAAGTGAAAAGGAAATGAAACATTCCAATGAAAGAACAAATTTTTGTATATGGGGAAATGTTTCTTCGTAGATACCAATCTAAATAGATCTACCCCTTGTATCTTCAAAATTGTATACTAATATGTTAGTAGGACGAACAAGTGACTTTCTTGTTCTAAATAACAGGGTGCAATTAGGACCTGAATATTTTGCAAAATAAAGCTATAAAGATGAGAGTTTTGTTTTAAGCAATTAAAAATTTATTCAGCTATTGGAAGGGTTTTTATCAAGAGTTGAGCAGTTTTTGAAAAGGAGGGCGCATTAGCAGAAGATGCAAGAACATTTTCAATTAAAATGATCGTTACCAACACATAGCATTCAGAATAAGTCACACAAAGCACCCCGTAATGCAACACAAACAGGATTTGAACTGAACTTTTGTCAAGTATTTCTTTTTGTATGCATAAACGTGCATCTACTTTTACTACGACGAGAAAGATCAACCCCAACGACTACTACTTTTCCAGAATCATCACGGCTATTGATGTGGCTAAATGTATTCAAAGTCAAGCAGAATCAAGTACGACTGTTGATACGGCTACCACATCAATTCAATCTGACCTTACAGCTCCGGTTACTGATACGTCTACTATTCCAGTATCATCCGAATTGAGAGCTATGGCTATTGATTTTTCTACCAGTTCAGTCCGATCAGCTATAGATCTATCAGTGTAACTGATTTCACAGAAAACTGACTGCCAGAATAATACTGAATAAAGACATGCTCACGCAGTTTATAACATAATTAACTTTATTTTTAATTTTCAATTGCTTGAAAGACATTTCAGAACGTGAAGATACTTCAATCTTAAAAGCGGTACATATAAGATCCCTCAATTTGATATGGCTCTCTAAGGTGACGCAGGTGTTGATCAACCATCCTTCAGCCGTATCCAGAACTTGCATGATATAGTAAACTAAATTCAATCAGTATATTATAACAAACTGATCTTTCGCCTCGAGAGAGTTATTATTTCATCTAATCCGAGATCAAATGTAAGAAACTGAGATTTACAGAAGAAAACTACACGGTCAATCCAGAACACCTATATTCTCAATGAGGCATTGTTTCAACTTCGACTTGGAGAATAAAACCTTTCCTTCCCCAAAACTAACACTTTTCAAAATTATAATGATAAATGGTGTAAGTAATTTTAGTGAGAGAGCTATAAATATGGGCAAAATGGTTTAATTTGTCCGAAAGTAAAAACAAGCCGTGACAGTGAGTAAAAAGGATATATGTTATGTTGTTGGTTACCTTTTTATCTATGGTGATATGTATTTGTCAGTGTATAATCTTCTTTTTTACGATGTAGCTTACTTATACCAAATATATTTGTATCGGTTAATTGGCCATATTGAATGATTATTGTACAGAAAAAAAATACTTATTATCGTAATTAATGATCAGATCTAATGAAAAAAAAACGATGTTTTGGACCTTATTATCAGTACATCATAGTTCATTGTTATGGTCATGTCCTCTTTGGTATATCCATATCAAGGAAAGTTTTAGTTGAAGTTCATGATTTGCCCACCCTTCTGTAATGTAACGGTACTTTGTCATTTCCGTGAGAGATTTTATCGCATTCAAACTCGAGATCTTTAATGGTATCGTCTCATCTACATGATTTTTTGGTCTAAATCTCCTCTAAGAAGTATTTCTGGCCTCGACCTGAAATCGACCCTGGAACCAGCATAATTTTGGATTTGGCCAATTTTAAAGTTCGAAAGTCGCCAATTGGGAAAGGTGATATGTGAAAGGGGCAAAATAAAATGGGGCGAAATAGAAATGATATAGGGGCGAACTGACAAGACACAAAATGAAGACGGGATGTGCTTTACAATGTATATTTTATATCAGAATTCGACCACTAAACGTTCTTCTGTAAGGTAGGATTTTCCTTATTTTGTGTAGCTCAACGAAAATAATTTCATTATTATTATCAAAAACGTGTGCCGTTCCGTAAATAGGCAAAGTAAATATCCGACACTAACATAACATTGGTGATGAGGTCATAAAGCCAAAATATCATGTTTCATATCCTGCTTAAAATGTAAAAAACAATATAAAACAAATGAGTATGATCGGAGAACCGGGGATAAATGGCTAAAAGTTGCAAAGGGTTCAAAAGCCAAGGGATTACTTCTCGTGACACAATCAGAGCCGTTCACAGTTTAAGTTTTTTTTTACTTTCAATTATTAGGACAATTATTAATTAATTAGTAATTAATAAGTGTTTACTGCAGCACTTTTCTATCTTAGTAAGTTACATCTACAGATGCAGTCCATTAAAAATATCAATCTTGCTGATATATCATTACATAAATGAATAAAATTGTGAATCGTTCAATGAAACATACATACTGATGTTAATATGTACATATATACCCTTTATTGTGTGTTCAAACAGTAATTGTCACGTATTGTCTTTTCGATAACATCCGCCCTTTTTGCAGGAAGATTGATCGAATCAATTGTGTGGCACTATAGTGGCCAGAGTGTGTTTTTTACGTGCAACTGATAACGTGGTCATAATTCGCGCGTGTTTTCAGCCATACTTGTTGGGTTAATATCTTATCATATTTTACAGATCACTTAAACTCACATTGTATTCTTTATAAGGTCTCTTAACACTTTCAATTTAATGTTTTAAACAAAATTACATTTTTGTTTCAAATTATCCAATGTTATACATCGTTTCTTTGATAGAAAGAAAATGGCAAGCATAATACAGATCAAGAGAATTTTTGTCCAATCGTACAACTAAATTGAATAAACCATTGGATTGATCTCGCCGAGTGCTACAAAATCTGTTAAAGTCACAGGGTCACCAAAGGTCAAGGTCTAGATATACGACCTTCGAATTTTTCATAAACGGGAATAAAATAAAAATCAAATTAAAAAAATCGGTTCTCAAATATGTTTTAGCCTTCGATAGTAGATTCCATAGACATCAACATTACAGAAGTTGAATATTCTAGTTTGAAAGCGAATGACGTCAAAACCGGAAGTGGTATCGAAATTATCGGAATTTCTGTTTGCATTCAAATTATCTATCGGTCTGTAGTTTTTCTGATCGATCAAAATAGTTGAAAAAACCTCAAAAATTGAAACTCAAAAAGTCAGTGAGAAAAGATAAACAGTTTTGAACTGCGGTTGTGAAGCCAACAGTTCAAAATAACAGACAAATAAATTCGATATAAATCGGTTGGAAAAAAAGAAAAAAAAAGCGAAAAACTGAAAAAAAGCAACTAGTCAAAATAGCGCCAATTTACATTGACCTGAAAACTGTCCACCAGTTTACAACAGAAAATAGCCACAGTTCATTTCAGGCATTTGTAGTTTTTGGCTGTGCGTCGTGAGGAGAATTCGAAATTTCATGTCGAGCGTTCGACGAACGCACTGCAAAATAAAAAAGAATTGAATATCGATAGCACACTAAGTGTAAGTGTAACAGATGTGATGGTTACATTAGAATTTTACTATTATTATATTACCATATTCTGAAGCGAAGGTAAGATCGAATCATTAATCGTGCGCCTAGCTTGGAAGACTAGCGTAATGATTTTCTAACTGATCTAGAAACTCTGATGAGTAACTTTACAAATTCTGGCGCATGATAGTTACATGAAACTAAAATCAAAACAATTTTATTAGCCTACATCTAAGCACATGTTGACATAATATCCGATCATATTCCTTCATACACGCTCTCAAATGAAGTTTTTAAACGATCGCAACTTCGTATTGGTTTACAAAACATTAAAAAAGATTATAAGGCGTTGATTTTTGGCGCTTTATAATGGGAGGTAGATCTATTGCCACTGTCCTTGAATGGTGAAACTGCTGTTGATCTAAAGTACATTTTGGTATATCTTGAAATGAATGGAATTAAATTAAAATCTAAGGCAATGCATTAGCAAGTATGAATTTGTACGGTTTGCGGCTCATTTGTGCGCAATTTTGGGAGTTGGTTTGGTTGAAATGGTTTGTACGAAATTTAATCACGGTTTCTATTTTTTAGTCTGCGTTTTTCCTGCTTCACGTTAATGATTTGTTTTGTAAAAATTGACTGGCTTGCAGCTGAAACCAACTGGATAATCAGATTTTTTCAGCTAACCAGTTTCTAACAAAGCTGAAAAGGCTAGTAAAGAAAATCAGATAATTAAAGAGGCTAAAACGGATTTCCTTCATTAAAAGTATATTATTATTTAAAAGTTAATATGCATTATATCAGGCCATTTTACGTGACAGGTATCATATAGAACAGTTTTTTGAGGATTATAAAGTGGCGACTTCAATCGGCACAAGAAGCAGTTTCTGGCTGAAAAGAAACCGGCGGATGCGGCGCTCAAGGGTCTTCTCACAAGCAGGAATATTCAAAATAAACTCTCCTGCTCAGCAGCGGTATCAACGTATTTTATATCCCATAGATGTTAATACATGTATGCCGGTATCTTTTATGTGCTTTATCTTATCAGGGCTCTGATCTTTAAGTGAAGATAGTGAACTTTACAAAATATGTCATGCACAGAATAATGTATTATGTCTTACACGACCTCGTATTTATAACACTCTTAGTGATAGGCTAATCTTACTAGTGTCGAAATTTACTTTGCACAACTATACTACGTGATCAGCTGCACTAGGATGTATATTTACACTGTCATTTGGGTTCGTTTATATATTTTTAGCTTACATTTGTTTCGTTTTGTGTTTTCATATAGCGGACTATCCATCTCCACTCTATTTTTCGGAGCCGCGGTGGCTCAGTGAGTGAAGACGCTTGCTCACTAACCTGAGGGTCCAGGGTTCAATACCTTCGGATTTTTCAACCCGTTTCCCCCCTTGTCAGTGATGCAGGTAAGAGAGGCTGACATGGAAAAACCGTCTAGTCGTTCGGATGCGGACAATAAACCGAGGCCCCGTGTGCTACAGACTACGCACGTTAAAGATCCTTAAAAAAAGAGCAGGATAATGCCGCTATCCTGGCAAAATGTCCTTCATTGCACCCTTCATGGCGTTTTCTGTCTTCATTATCAAACATGGTGCAGAAATGTAGGACATAAAACTCCATTCATTTTATTTCATTTCCACTCCATTTTTATTATTTATTAGACAAACCGTTATTGCCATTCTCGTTCATACGTTATTCTTTATTACATAGCAGAACAGAAGTAATTTCTATATTAGAATCAATAACGTGTATCGTGGCGTAAAGATAGATAGATAGGTAACAGGATAGAAGGTAACATTGGTGATAAGATCATGTGTACGCATCGTCATGTAAATTACAGGCACACATCTGTAAATAAAGCACCCTTCCTATGTAAAAAAAAAAAGTTGAGGGATGGGAGATAATGTAGTTCTCCTGGCAATGTTTGTGTCATGTGCACGGCATGGTCTCTATTGTCCAATTCAAGTGTGGAAAATCGAACGCGATGTTCCATTTCATTTCAATTTCAGATGATGCATGGTTGAATATTTTGTACTACGTTAGATCGTTAAGACCTAGAATTAACCATGGAACCAAAAGAACCACAATCAACTTTACTCCAACAAAACAAATCTAAAAGAAATAAATCATCAATTGATCAAGGATGGGCGTGGGTAGTTATGTTTGGTAAGCTTATCAATTCATTCAGTTAGGGGGTGTCAATGGAACAGTGGGTAGTAAGCTGTAGGTGAAACACTACATGTTCAGTGCTACCACCACTTTATTTAAGGCGCAAACCATTTGCTCACTGCAGATTTCTTTAAGTCTTAATCATTCCTTTTCTCAGATAAGACAATATGTCCTATAAGTGATTGAATAAATATGGACTTCTTAATAATAACCCAACTGTCAACTGAACAATTTTCATTAAGGACGTCCTATTCAGCCAAGCAATATTCCCCAACATGAAAAAGATTGCGGGGAACACCTAGTAGAAAATCACGAATTAGTACAGATTCATAAGGGGAGGCGTGTTAATGCAATTGATCAAGGATAGCCTACTGAAGGGAGTAATAGAGTAATTGAAAACCCTTGCCTTTGGGACTACAACATATAGGAAAAACATGTTTGCAAACTAACCCCCAGTTCCCAACCAGCTCTTGCCTTTAAGATTACTTGTATTTATGATATACAAATCTATCATATCATATTTTTATATCAAATTTTAGCCAGTTTTATTATAATGGTATTATCAATGGGCTATGTAAGAACATTTGGAATACTTTATGTGGAATTTGAAGAAAGGTTTGGTGCTTCAGCTACTATGACGTCATCAACTATGGGGTTCAGAAGTGTTGTGCAATCTATTTCCGGTAAGATACACAGTTATTAAACAAGATGTAGAAGGCAAATACATTAAATGTACGAGTGCATACCGAATGCTCCTCAAATGATGAAAGATATTAAGATATTTCCGAGGATAAGGAACGGAGTAATTTCCCTTGTCCCTTAATTATATATCTATACATAAACATGTAAATAATAGATTCCAAATGAAATATACTTAAAGCGAAGGTCATGATGGAAAATTAGTACATTTTGAGCTTTTGGGCAACATTTCGAAATTTTACGTTTTACAACTTTTAAATGCATATCGTTACATTTTCATAAGCTTGCAGCTTTAAATTATTACAGCCTATAAAGTTATTGCCCTTTATCTTGATTAACGAATAGAATCTATATATAAGAACGATATAACTGCAAACAGAACTGTTTCGGTCTTCTGGGCGTCGTCAGTGCAGTGCTGATACTGAAGTTGAGGTTTGGCTTTATAGCCGACTCAGAAGAACCAGCATAAATATGTGGTATCATCGCACCATGCCAGAGTGCTCAAACTAGCAAGCTAGTGAGCTACGCATACACGCTAACGACAATGGTACACTCCGGATAGAGTGCTCAACAAGGAGAATCAAGGAGCATATCTAACTGCAAACAGAACTGGTTCGGCCTTCCGGGCCTCATCATTGCAGTGCTGATACTGGAGTTGAGGTTATATAAGTACGATGTGTCCATTTAACTAAATAATTATTGAAACATGCTTCAAGGCATGTTTCAAAAGTACTTAGTTTAATAAATTTTTACTTAGTTTTATTGGATTATGGAGGCATTCTGTGGTAGAGTTTTGACACTATTTAAGTCCACAGAGACCAAGTTAATCAATAAATTTTTTGGTCATCCTTAGAAGATAACTTGTACATATAACTTATTTTGGATATTTATTACCGTTGTTAGCATTGATTTCATTTTGGCATTTAATGTTATGGACGTTTGCTTTACTATGTTATGATGTCTTTTCCTTTCAGCATTTTTAGTACATGGTGTGGTTTTAGAATTTGTTTCAGTTCGTGTAGTTATAATATTTGGTGGATTTATATATGGTCTTAGTGTTCTATTAAAAGTCTTTGCAACCAATATGTCGTATGTGATATTAACGGAATGTATATTTGCAGGTGTGTAGGTTAAATTTTATGATAGATACATAAAATGTAATTTTTTATACGCCAACATGAAATATATTGCCGTTACCCATGTCCATGGGTCTGTCCGTGCACAATTGGTCGTAAACACTCTAGAAGGCACAATTCTTGACTGATTTTGACGAAACTTGGTGTGAGTATTTGTTCTCATCCAAGGATGAACCCTATTGAAAAATCGGAAAATATTTAGTATGAGTTATTGCCCTTGTTCTTGTAAACGCGTTCAAGTTTTTGCCCATAAACACTCTAGAAGGCCCAATTCTTGCCAGATTTTGACGAAACTTGGTAATATTATACAGTATCAAAACAAGTGTAAGATTGAAGGTTGAATATTTCCAACTAGTAATTGTTACTGTACTGTCAAATATTGTTATTTAAATCAAAGCTTCCAGTGGGTGTATATTACCTTGCCTGGCAAGCTATCTTCCAATATTCCTCAAGGATGTGTAATTTTAGAGGTAAGGTAAATGATGATAGCGTACATCGAATAATCTAGAATGGCATAGCTCTAAGTATAAACATACCAAGGTTTTGTTTAAAAGCGAAACTTTATCTGTGTGTTAGCTCTTCGACGTTAAATCGATCAAATATCAATTTCAACTCTGTGTTAAGACTAAAACATATCAAGTAAATCAACGCATACTGTATTATA
Source organism: Lottia gigantea (assembly GCF_000327385.1). Lineage (NCBI taxonomy): Eukaryota > Metazoa > Mollusca > Gastropoda > Lottiidae > Lottia > Lottia gigantea. The sequence goes on from NW_008710370.1 coordinate 3,839,646, forward strand.
AACAATAATAAGAGACATGAGCGGCATACAGTGGGACTTTGCTTATGTGTAAATTTGGTCACTGTAAGAATCGTATAGCAAATATGAAAGTATTGTTTGATATCTCAGATCGATGACCTTGACCCTCCAAAGAGTAAGATGAGCAAAAGTCAAGGTACTAAAATGAAAATATGAAAATTAAAAAAAAAATGAGCTTTTGACACAAACTAGCCAAAGCCTTGCAGTATCTATGTGCAGAGTCCTTTTTGAACGCATATTACGGATTGACGCATATTTAGTTTTAAATTATAGAAAAACAACTTTATAGCGTTTGTACATTCATCTTGGCAGTAGCTCTTAAGAATATTCGACAAAAAGCAAACAGTTAGACCGTTTTTGTCGAGAGGTGATGATAAACATAAACAGTTCATCTGACTTCACCTTGTTATCTTTTCAGGTATGGCTCATGGTATTGTGTTCAGTCCTCCTTTTGTAATGATGAGTCAATATTTTAGAAAACATCGATCTTTTGCGACTTCACTGGCTACATGTGGATCTAGTCTTGGGTTAATGGTTTTTGCTCCAGTGTTAAGATACCTATTAGACCAAGAAGGATATCAGGGAGCTCTTCTTATTTATGGTGCAATATTATTGAATATCATTCCCTGTGGGTGTTTATTAAGACCCTTAAAACCCCACGAAATTCAGTTTAACGAAGAACTTCCTCCAACGAAACAGGACATGCAGATTTCTTCAAGTGGTAGCATAGACAAAGAAATGACTGTGATTGCTAGTAGTTCTTTGAACATGGAAGAAGGAGAAAATCCTTTTGAACCCGATCAGCTTGGTTCCAATAAACAGTCGCGACTTTCATCTGTGAGATTAGCTCTTTTTAAAATGCTGAAAGCTTTTGACTTTCAATTGTTTAAAGACCTCCGTTTTTTGGTTATAATGGGATACACGTTTTTCGGTGGTGTAGGATCAAGCGTTGGTGGCCTCCTTTTGCCACCTTTATGCAAGGAAATGGGTGTATCTAACGACGAATCGTCCCAACTTTTAATTATTTTAGCTGTAGTAGATTTTGTTAGTCGGTTTTTTGTCGGATTGATCGCTGATAGAAATTGGATAAAGAAACAAAACATTGTTTTAATCACGTTGGTTATAATCGGAACAGCGTGTCACTGTACAAGATTCTGTGCATCTTTTGATGCGTTTGTAGTGTTAACAGTAGTGCTAGGTCTCTTTTCTGGAGCATTTTACGCGCTCTTATCGGTAACAATAATAGATATACTAGGCTTATCAAAATTAAGTACTGTGCTTGGATTTGTTCAATTGTACGGGGGACTAAGTAGTGTGCTTATGTATCCGATTTTTGGTAAGTATAGTACCTTATCTTTTATCTGGCTCGGAGAGGTCGGCTGCAACCTAGAGGTCTCGGTCGAAGTAATGCCCGCTTTTTTTTCAGTGACGCAGGTTTGAGCTTATGATTTAGATAAGCTACTGCCCGTTAAGATCCGGTGAAATATTCGTATGCGTACTAATTGGTAGTAAGTGAGATATAGACTATGGAGGTTCATTTCATTTCTGTTCTTCACAGGATTGGTATCTCATACTTATCACATCATTTCAATAAGAATAGATTTATATTTTTATATTAAGCTGAACTGGTTACAAGACAGTCAGCTCGTCAGGGTATAACAAATTGCAATGTATATGCTGCTGATTTCTCTGTCATAATGCATGGACGTGGATCTGTAAAACCAGAAATAATAACTTTACAGATAACTGTTAATTAAAATGGATTGGAAATTTTGTCTAAGTTATGCATGTTTATCGGAGGTAATTTTATCTTTAAACTGCATCATTCCATTCGTTTGTGATTATCTACTTGTAAATCCAAGAAAACTAGACCCGATTAGCATAAATCAGGAGTCAATTCAGTCAAGTCGAATGTTATCTCAGGGGTTTGGACAAATGATTTGCTTGATTTATTCCAAATCTAAATGTATGATATTTATAATTTTTTTTGTCCCAAAATATGTGTCAGAATGCATCAAATTGATTCTCATTTTCAAAAATTTTCTTGAGGGAGAATTTCAATAGACGTTCTATGGGAAGCTTTTGTCTGAGCGCTTCCACACAGCTACCACTATTAACACGTTCGAAAATAGCAATAATATTTTTTTTATCTATTTCAGGGGCATTACGAGATACAACTGGTACTTATATAGCATCGTATCATTTTGTTGGTGGTTGTGCCTATTTGGCAGCTTTGATGTTAGCATTAGAACCTCTTGCTAGTCAACCATATAAACAAACTTCTAGTAAGGCTATCAAGAGTAATCCAATCGTTAAGCCGGACTTATGAACTATTTCTAGGGTGTTATCCCATTTATTTCTTTTTATTCTAACCGTAACTTCAATTCTATTTTTGGGGTTAACCGAAAGCCGCCTTCGTGAGATTATTTTACTACATTCCAAATAATATTTTTGATATTTAAGAATATTATTATTAGTATTAATAGTTTTAATACATTTTTAATTTGTTCAGTAACGGTATATACATATATATTCGTTTTGTGTTTAGAGCTCTTTTTGTACACAGCTTATGTGAGTCAATGATTTTTCGTTTCTTGTTGAATGTTATAAATTTGTTCATTACCAGCATGGTTGAAAAAAAATATTTCTTTAAGAAAGTTTGCATAGAATATTATTTCGGATTTTAAAATTAGATAGATTGTTAAATTCAAGATGGCAGCAAAAAAAGCTTTTTTAATTTTTATACGCCCACATGAAATGTGAAGCGTATATTGGCGTCACCCATGTCGGTCCCTTAGTCTGTCGGTCCGTCCACAATTGCTCATAAACACTCTAAAAGGCTCAATTCTTGACGACTTTTGACGTAAGTATTATCATCGAATGATCCATCCTATTGAAAAATATTTATATGAATTTTTGACCTTGTTCTTGAAATGAGTTAACTTTTGTTCGTAAACACTCTAGTAGGTACAATTATTGTCGACTGATTTTGACGAAAATTAGTGAAATGGGTTATTCTTTCCAACGGATGAACCTACTGAAAAGCTTACAAATCGTAAAATATTTAATATGAGCTATTGCCCTTGTTCTTGAAGACGGGTTCAATTTTCTAACTTGTAAGAAGAACCATTCATGACATAAAATATTATATTATTTGAAATAGCTGAAACTTAATGAAATTGTTTATTTTCACCCAGGACGAACCCTTTTAAAAATCAATAATATAAAAAGAGTTATTGCCCTTGTTCATGAAAAACAAACATAAATTTACTTACTAGTTCTTAAACTTACCCCTACTGGTGCTCCAAGAAATATAAAATAGCACTGAAAATGACTGTCTAAGATCTTATGCAAAACAGTTTTACTGACAGATGCGCCATTTTTTAACCAATCCTGCCCAATGCTCATAAATGGGAATTGTTTTAGCTTAGCCAATCAATAATAGTTTTCACAGCAAACCGTCGAAATTTTGAGCCTTCAAATCCATGCGTGCAGAACTATCCGCGTTTGAATGTTAAAACTCGTCATTTTAAGATACTTTGATATATAGAAAAACATATATAGAAATAGTGAGTACAAGGTCTGGTGATTGACTGGCGGTTGTTGTCGCTGGGGCACGACGATCCATGGTACACCAGAGCTGTTTTATAGGGTCGAGCGTTGTCATGGGGATAAATGACTGTCGGACGGACGAAGAGCTGTCAAGTTGCCATTACCGAAGAGTCCTCTCCTGTCCGCAAACCCCACCCCCACACCATGACGGACCCTCGTACCACCTATTAAACGCAGCATACCACTGCCAGTTTACAACTTCGGCTATTAACCCCCTGCCTCTTATTGTCTCTGAATAAACAGATCGCTGATGATGTTACTGTCAGAAAGAAATTCCAGAGATGCAAGGTAGCAAATAAAGGTCATCACGTTGTGTGGTCACGTTGTGTGGTCACCATGTTCTGTTTGCTGTGTGCCCTGTAACCTTGCATCAAGTGTGTTATAGTAACTCTTGAACAACCGACAGTCCTAGCGATGTGGGCATGGGTTGCTCCCACCCGTACCATTCCCAGAGCTTGCTCACGTTGTTGCTGTATTAGTCATCGCATTCTTCAAGTGTTTTTGTATCGTTATGTAGGCCCGACATACCATTCAACCTGGTTTTTTTTTACCATTGGTGCACGTGATTTTAACTGTCTTGAGATTTTCCCACCCAATAAACGTTATTGTTGTGTTTGTTCAAAGTTATTTGGATGGATAAGTTCCAAACCATATTTTTTGGTCATAATTCACTTTTTAAGTTGTTAAGTTTCTTTTGGTGTTCAGTACATGTTGCAAGTTATCAGAATAGCTGGACTTGGGTCGACAGCAATACGCTCAATTTGACAAAGTATTTGTATCAACTGGATGGCTGCCGCTAAGTTTGACGAAAAAGGTTTTCTTGAAATTAAATCATCGGCAACTGAAGGATAACAAAGCCAAAGTCATTTTTTACTAGTTTGTTTCTGAGGCCGACGTTAATCAGATTCTCCGAAATGCTTCCAGTTGCTATCAGTCATTGAAAATCCAGTTCTGCCAATCGCAAAGTCGAGTAGTGGATATAGTTTTCCAGTTAAGGAAACATAAGAACACGGACAGCTGTCAGCAACAAGTGACTAACATACACAATGTAATGTAATTGCAATTAATTTTTTTTTTAAATATATTAGTATCTCATCAATTTACTGTCAGTTATTTATAAATAAAAAGCAATATTCCAGATACATCAAATTACTAAGTACTAACTGAACATAATTTTTTTTTTAAACCAAAGCACTATCCCAAACACAAATATTTATCACACTATTAATAGCCTCGTCACACCGGACTGGCAGCTTTGATTTCGAATAAAAAATATTTTAATCAGTACGGCAACAATCACCAGTACGAGATATTGAACCCTCGGTCGTTTTCAAGAACTCAAATAAATATTTTTCGATTTTTTTTATTTTCAATAGGCTTCATTCTTGGGTGATTACAAACACTTACACCGAGAATGGTACCTTCTAATTCTAGGGTGTTTACGAGCTAAATAAATGGAACGCGTTGTCAAGAACAAGGGCAGTAACTTAAACTAAATATTGTCCGATTTTTCTGACTTTCAATAGGGTTCATCCTTGGGTGATTACAAACACTCACACCAAGTTTCGTCAAAAACCATTTCGAATTGTGCCAGCTCGAGTGCTTATATGCTAAAAATGCGATGTCAAAGAACAGCGATGTTAAGTTAGGAGAGAAAGAATATGGCACAAGTATAAGGAAGATCATCAATGGACGGCACTGCAAAAAGAAAGAAATCGTTACAGATAGAAGCTAAGCAAGTCTGAGGAAAGCATTATATCAGACGTTATATTACAATTACAAACAAGGAAACGTAAATCATATATCTGTGGTATTTGATCAACTTAAGGGCAAGAAAAATGATAATTCATTGGATATGCTGAAAGAGGGCCTGGTTCACCACTGGTTGACAGTAACCTACGACCACGTCAATTCCTATGACATAGCCCTTTTACAAAAAGCACATTCTCATATTTGCCTGCTACATTAGTGACCACTCCATTATCATCAGTTGTCATGTAACACTTCAAATGATCGAAATACCAATGAAACCGGGCAGAAATTCAAAAAAAAATTTTTTGTCACTAGACTAAATCATGCGTGACGGACCTACGAGTCAAGAATTTCCGTCACGTTTGTTAAATAAGTTCAGTACTGAGAAACTACAACAACCGAAATACATTTTTAAATCAGTTGATGATGTTAAATAGATCGAAGCCAGTTAACAATACTATTAAAAATTATCAAAATAAATAATAACGGACTCAACATTTTTAACAGTCCTCATACCTAAAGGGTATTTGAAATTCATATTATGCAATTGCATTTTTAACAAGTTCACTCTTAATCTTACAAACACTTTTTACACGGGAATTTGTTGCAATCGTCCAATATACCCTTCTGCTGCCCACATGATTTATGAAACCAGGATTGACAGGAGGCGCATATAACCCATTCTTCAGAAATTCTAGGATCTGCTTAATCACCATATTACCACTAGCAAGATGTGCAATTTCAGTTTTCATCCCACCAACTGCTTCCTTTGTGTACTTGCCAGGAACATGCCCTGTTGATGGATCTGTGGTGAAAAACTTCAGCTAAACTATTCCATTCCCAACTGACTCAACATCCAACATTTTGTATTTGTCTTATACATATATCATCTTCGATCAGTTGTATTACATTGATTCCCAATGGAACGAAGTGCATTAGCAAAAGACTGAGAACCTGATATGACAGTAGAACGTGACATAATCAATCAACAATTCCATCATTTGGTCCAATGCCGTGACTCGTAGCAAAATAGTTCCATCTTATTTTGACTCCATGGTGCTCCTGAAGACGTGGCAATAGTGCAAATATATACTTATTCATGTACTGGCTTGACGGCCCATCCGCCAAACATCTACAGTTCTAACAGTATGGAACTTGTCAATGATAATATCAAATATTGAGAATGTGAATGCAGCTACAGCCGTTTTCTGGTGGCTTACAAAATCACTAATGATCACATATACGATAACTTTTTGTTTCTGTTAGTGATCATGATGGTATAGATCGTCACCTGGTGCTGCTTCCAATGGGCTGACAGAATTTCATCCTGCCAGATTTCAGAAGTCCATTTGAAGGATACATTCTTCAGATGCGTCTTAAAGTTTAAAAGACAATATTTTCATGTCCTGGTACGATGAAGACTGTTTTTCTTTAATAAAAAGATGCCCGTTGAACTTAAAAATCTGCATAGCTAATTCTTCAAATACACCAGTTGAATTGCCAGATTGTTTCCCCTTTTGTAAGAATCCATCTTCCCATTGGTACCTATTGGATCTTTATTTTCATATATTTCGTTGAAAAGCTTACCGTCATTACATCTCTCGCAGCCATTTTTATACAATCTTCATCGTCAATATCGCAGACGCAATGAGCAATAAAATCTTCCTTAGAATGTAATGGAATCAAATTAGGTAATTGGAGGGATCTGGACTGATCTCTCTGAGTCCATAATTCCCTGGCAGACATGCCGCAAGATCGGATCCGAGTATTCAAACGAGCGATGGAAATGGTTAGTATTAAGGATGTTATTGGTCCACCTGTTGGTTGTTGACGAAGTATTTCTGAAAGGAGTTAATCGATTGATTTTTCAGCGACCCGGTTTTTGTTTATCTTTTTAGGTCGACCTATTTCAATAGCGAGTCGGTGTTGTGCCGAAAGTTTATCGTCGGGCACTCATTCTGTATTTCTTACCAGGCAGCACGATTAGTGTAAGGAAGTTTTACGGATCCGTTATTTATCTCGTCAACTAATGATTTACAAACAACGGAATCCTCGGTAGATCTTAATTGAAGGTACAAAGATGGTGATACGCAATCTGCAGCATTACGTCTCGAGAAGTAGCGGCTAACGGTTGAAAGAAATGTTGAGATACTAGGGAGAATTCTCCACGGCATAATTTTTCAAATGCCTGCACACATGGTTTACTATCGGTCAAAATACACGCTGGGGTACGTGTCTGAATGATGTAAGGACTAAAGTGTTTAATAGCCACGACTATAAAGAGTGCTTCTATTTCACAAGGAATCCAACCAGGCTGACGTCCTCGGAGTTTGGCGCTGAAGATTCCGGCAAGGAGTGTTTTGTTCTGACGTGTCACGTACAGAGTAGCTCCAATTTCGTGGTTTCTGACGGCGCCGTCTGTCACGACGAGGAAGAACGATAGATCGATTACTTTGAAGAGATTTTTGGGCTTTACGAAAGTCTTCTATACTTTGATCCGTCCATTGTATCTTATCACATGAATGTGAACCAGCTATAAGCGCATCTAGCGGACTAAGAAGAGAGGAGCAATTGGGAATGACTCGGGCTAATACCTTGTAAGCTCCAATGAAAGATCGTAGGCTTCAGTGGTTTCTGGTAGGTTACAAGTGGACAATGATACAATGCGATGGGGCTGACGTTAATGGAACTATCCCTCCATATCCATCCAAGTATTATTGTTGATGCTGGGCAAATACCGGTCTTATGTGGTGAAAGTCTTATGCTATTTTGATGAAGCGACTCCAAAACTCGTTTCCAGGTATAGAAAATTCGTCATCAGAGTTGGCACCACAATACAAATCATCTGCTAAATTTAGTTACACACCCTTCTTCGAGTAGGTGTCTAAGAACGCGACACATGAGTTCTTTCAGGGCCGTTTCTAACCTTGGCATGCCCATGGCAGAACGGGTATAAACGCGAATACCTTTTGAAGGGCGTTGCTATCCCGCAATATTTCATGGAATCTTTAGCAAGGGGAAATTGATAAAAAGCATTTGTTAAATCTGCGGTGATATTTCCATTTTGCAATTTGTCGGAGTCCACGTCGGGCACCAAAGACGGCCGTGACGTCAGCGAAGGCTGTTACTAATCGGAAACTGCCATTGGGGTTTTTGACAAGGAAGGATGGGTGGAGATATTCCACAGAGATGCGACCCTTCCGTTACGGGGTTGAACTGGTCCCATGTTTACTACGGCCTTGAAAGGACCGGACATACCATTTTATTTTATTTTTTATTATTATTAAAATTAATAACATAACATACATTTGTACAAAATATATAATTGTTACATACAAAGGTAATTCTTCTGGCGTTATTTGTAGTCTACTTAGCATAGTGTATAAACAAAATCACATTTGCCAATTGAAACATTGGTTAAAGAGTAAAATAAGGATGAACAAAAAGAGGATAAGGATAGGATATCAATCAATGCAAGTGGTTATAATATAATATGTTATGTTGATAATAAACCTTATATACCATTAAATGTCTATATTACGTTATATAGATATTTCCATTTTTCCTTAAGGAAGGAGTTGTTTTCTGAATATCGATTTTCAATATTTTCATTTTTGAGGAGATAAAGTTGATAATCATTAAGATCTAACGATTTTTCAGAAAACTTTGTCTTAAAAATATAATATTTTGTCAAAATAATACCATTTTAGCCTGGATAATTAGGATCGAAAACGTCATTGTATTTGTTTAGAAGTTCATTTGTCATTTGGGGACAAGGTGTTATCAGGATTGATAGATATAGTGTCTGAAAAGCGCACATTGGATGTTTTGGAAGAAGTAGTGTGACAGTTACTCGCTCAGTGTCATTTATAAATCCTCTCAATGGCGTTGCTCTGGTCTTTTTAAGCCAGTGAAAATCGGCGACCAAAAATTGTGCAAAGTTTTCATCGAGTAACACATTGTCAATGAGATTTTGCTTCCAATTTTCGATCGAATTAACGGTTTCTGTCTTGGCGAGACACCATTCTTTTGGAGCTCTTGGAGTGTTCGCCGTTGTTAGATTTTAAGGCATGCAGCTGTCGAAACGTGTTTCAGGATATGAACTGCCTAATCAGGGCAACTAGCTTGAGCGTCTGCTTTATATTTCGAATTAAGACCAAGAGTTCTTTACCAACAAGATTTTTTTTATTTAAAAAAAAACAGAATTTTTTCATTCGTGTTGCCCCATGTCCATATTGAGTTGAATTGAGTTGGTGTAAGGTAAAAATTCTGTTAATCGAATGTGGAAATTCAGTTGGTGTTATTTAGAAATTCAGATAGATGATCGAATGTGGAATTCAATTGGTGTAATGTAGAAATTCAGATGATCGAATGTAGAAATTAAGTTGATGTAACGCAAAAATTCGGTTGGTGTAACGTAGAACTTCAATTGATGTAATGTAGAAATTAAGTTGATGCAACGCAAAAATTCAGTTGGTTTTATGTAGAAATTCAGTTGGTTGAATGTTGGTGGACGTTTTATCCACAACGTACAGGGTCGAAAATATTTGGCCACTCATTACAATGAGATGGTGGGGCGTTTCCACTACTTCCATAGCACTTACATTGATACGCCTTGCAAGAGTTAGAAGATGTCCTATGCCTGTAATTGTTGCGTAGTAGAAGAGAAAAAGCAAGGAGCCTTGGGCCATGAGGAGGTCATTCTATGCATGCTTGCTGGCTATCTCCTCAACAAAGACAACATGTTTTTCAAACATGAAAGGACAACATTTAAAAACGTTTTGTTTACTGGGTCCTAACTGATTCAAACTGTAAAAGAATTTCTCAACGCCCGAGCTCCAATGTGAAGTTACATCGCCGATATAGCACCGAAGGGTTATGAGACGAAAATTAAAAACGTACAATTACAATTTTCTGTAAATATTGGACAAGAGTTAAAGGTATGCAGTACTGTTGTCGAAACGGGATATAAACTGCCTAATCAGGGCAACTAGCTTGACCGTCTCGCTTTATATTTCGAATTAAGACCAACAGTTCTTTACCAAAATGATTTTTTTATTTCACAAAAAACAGGATTTTTTTTATTTCACAAAAACAGAATTTTTTCATTCGTGTTGCCCCATGTCCATATTGAGTTGAATTCAGTTCGGGTAATGTAAAAATTCAGTTGATCGAATGTAGAAATTCAGTTGGTGTAATGTAGAAATTCAATTGGTGTAATGTAGAAATTCAGTTGATGAATTCAGTTTGTTTTATGTAAAAAATTCAGTTGGTAGAATGTTGGTAGACGTTTTATCCACAACGTACAGGGCCGAAAATATTTGGCCACTTATTACAATAGGATGGTTTGGCGTTTCCACTACTTCCATAGCACTTACATTGATACGCCTTGACATTAAAACATTCTGTAGCTACTCTCTCTACACAGTTTCCACCAGTACGCTCCATACACTTGCAGCATTCGTTGCAGCCCAACCACAACCCTCCAGTTGCAAAGTCGCTCCATTTACTACATTTTGACCACGTATCGTAACAATTGGCCGCAAACACTTCCTCAATAGGTAGGATGACGCAGATCACAGCCAACAAGCAAAACACTTTCAACATCTTTAGCAGTTTAATCAAAATAGCCTTCTAGTTAATACGTAGGCCTAACGGACCGCACGGGCTTATATACAAGTTGTTTTTTTTTCTGTGCAGATAAGGTGATTGATAAGACGGTGAACAGAATGTTATTGATAATGATTAGCTCGTAAACACTACAAAAGACACAATTCATGACGGATTTAGACGAAACTTGGCATGGTTGTTTTTTATCACCCAAGGATAAACCCTATTGAAAATCAGAAAAATCGAAAAATATTTACTATGAGTTATTGCCCTTGTTTTGGAAAACGAATTCAATTTTTAGCTCGTAAAAGGTCTAGAAGGTTCAATTATTGACAGATTTTGACGAAACACCAGAGAATGAACCCTATCTAAAATCAGAATCGAAAAATATTTAGTATTAGAATTATTGCCCTTGTTCTTAAAGACGCGTTCAAGTTTACACTCTAGAAGGCTCAATTCTTGACAGATTTTGACGAAACTTGGTAATATTATTCAGTATCGCCTCAAAAAGTTTAAAAGTGTATGACTGATGGTTGAATATTTCACAATGGTAATTGTTACTGTACTGTCAAATATTTTTTATGTAAAATCAAATCTGCCAGTGGACATATATTACCTTGCCTGGCAAGCTTAATTCAATATTATTAATGATGGGAAAATTGCTCGAAAATCTACGTTTTTGCGTTATATTGACTTCAAAAAATGTTTTACTCAATAAAACGATTCCCTTTATGGCAAAAAATAGGATTGTGTGGAAACATTTCAAATGCTATTAAATTACTTTATCATAATACCGTGAGTGCTATGAAAGTAAACAACAACCAATCTGTTTGGTTCCCAGTAAATTTAGGCATTAAACAAGGATGTCTTTTATCTCCAAGACTGTTTTCAAGTTTTATCAAGGACCTTTTAGATGATATTGAGAAATTGAAATGTAATGTTAATATCGAAGACAATCACCAGATTTCTGTCCTGGATTATGCTGATGAAGTAGCCATATACTAGCCCCAGATGAAGCCAGCAAGGACAAAATGTTAAGTATACTTTATACCTGGTGCTAAAAATATAAATTGCCCATTAACCCCTGCAAATCTAAAGTAGTCCACTATAGAAACCCTTCAGTGATCACGCCATGAGTTTAGCTGTGGTAATTTAAGTATTAGTTATGTTGACTTTTACAGATATTTAGGGCTGAGCACGTTAATATGAAGGAAGCGACTTCAGAGCTTGTTAAATCTACGAGTCGGGCTTTGGGCACGTCATGCACAAAATATAAATTATTGTTTATAATGTTTGCCTGTTTGACAAGTGTTTTGGTATTAACCCTGATTTTACCCGGCTTCCTTTGTTAGATGGTTGGTAGATGACAAATTAACGTTCGCTTCCAGCTGATGCTGATATTGCAAACAGGGTAGTTTTTGATAGTTGAATTGGTTCAAATTGGATGATTCTGTGCAGTTGGTTGGGTAGTTGATACTTCGTGAGATTTGGTCGGGTCGAATGACATGGCGGTGAAACTCGGCCCTGGGTGGTGTGGCGTGAGTTACTCAATCTTCTTTATTCTTCCTAACACGTTCTGATCTTTGTAATTGGTTGATTGGTAGTCTAATGATAGTCGTTGGTCTGGGTTGATAAGATTTTTTAAATCTGTTATTTCATTATGAGTTCAGACGGATATCCCGAATAACCCCTGATGTATCGGAGACATGTGAGGGTGGGTGTGTATGTGTGTTGAGGGGGTGGGATTAACACGAGTTATGTGTGTGGAGCTAATTTTCTCTCTGGCTGGCAGCATCCACATCCCCAGATTGGAAGAACAAGCTCTAGATTTGTAGAGAACACTAAGAAGACTAGCAAGAGTTAGAAGATGTCCTATGCCTGTAATTGTTGCGTAGTAGAAGAGAAAAAGCAAGGAACCTTGGGCCATGAGGAAGTCATTCTATGCATGCTTGCTGGCTATCTCCTCATCAAAGACAAAATGTTTTTCAAACATGAAAGGACAACATTTAAAAACGTTTTGTTTACTGGGTCCTAACTGATTCAAACTGTAAAAGAATTTCTTTTGCCCGAGCTCCAATGTGAAGTTACATCGCCGATATAGCACCGAAGGGTTATGAGACGAAAATTAAAAACGTACAATTATAATTTTCTGTAAATATTGGACAAGAGTTAAAGGTATGCAGTACTGTTGTCGAAACGGGATATAAACTGCCTAATCAGGGCAACTAGCTTGACCGTCTCGCTTTATATTTCGAATTAAGACCAACAGTTCTTTACCAAAAGGATTTTTTTATTTCACAAAAAAAAGGATTTTTTTTATTTCGCAAAAACAGAATTTTTTCATTCGTGTTGCCCCATGTCCATATTGAGTTGAATTCAGTTCGGGTAATGTAAAAATTCAGTTGATCGAATGTAGAAATTCAGTTGGTGTAATGTAGAAATTCAATTGGTGTGATGTAGAAATTCAGTTGATGAATTCAGTTTGTTTTATGTAAAAAATTCAGTTGGTAGAATGTTGGTAGACGTTTTATCCACAACGTACAAGGCCTAAAGTATTTGGCCACTTATTACAATAGGATGGTTTGGCGTTTCCACTACTTCCATAGCACTTACATTGATACGCCTTGACATTAAAACATTCTGTAGCTACTCTCTCTACACAGTTTCCACCAGTACGCTCCATACACTTGCAGCATTCGTTGCAGCCCAACCACAACCCACCAGTTGCAAAGTCGCTCCATTTACTACATTTTGACCACGTATCGAAACAATTGGCTGTAAACACTTCCTCAAAAGGCAGGATGACGCAGATCACAGCCAACAAGCAAAACAATTTCAACATCTTAAGCACACAGTTTAATCAGAATAGCCTTCTATTTAATAACGGACCGCACGGGCTTATATACAATTTGTATTTTTCTTCTGTGTAGATAAGGTGATTGATAAGACGGGAACCAGGATCGATAATCTATTTGTGGTTGATACCAATCTTATATCTGGTAAACCTTTAGAATGTCAGCAGGGCCCACCATGGCTTTGTCCGAAACCTTCATCTCTATTCTGATAGATATTTTGAGATTTATCGGCTGGAGAAGAGAACAATTAGGCCCTGTTTTGGGGGATTTTCCACTTTTCCGAAGATACATAATATAAACGGCCGGAATTAGTGTTGGGTATCACAGTAATTTTCGTTTTGTAAGGATCTCTGACTCTGTGACCCCTGAACTCTTTGCTGGGCACGCAATTTTGAATATCCGATGAGAGATCAGTTTAGTTACAAAAGCACTTTGATGGAACCACAGACTAAACATAAATGGTGGAGGGAAAGTATGATGGTATGATTAAACTACACAAATATCCATCTTTCCGAAAATATTTGGGTTTGACCGATTGGGTTTAAATATATAGGATTAAAACCCCCGCACCTTCACAAAAGTGGGTATAGTTTCTCTGTCTCTATACCAGCCGACAAATAATGACGTAGGTACCACTTTTAGATTACCACCCTGCTATTTCAAGGGTTACATATCGTCTGACTCCTACACCTTTTGATAAGTTAAGATGGTAGAGTTAATACCTACAATAAGCACGTCACTTTTTGATACATTTTCATTTCGCGTTCAATGTACCTCATCTCTTTAAAAAAAAGTTTTCTTTAAGGGGAATTTTTTAAAATGCAATCATGGGAAAAAGATCTCGATTAAGAAGTGCTCCATGTTTGTCCAGTAGATGCAANACATGTCCCTTTATATCAGANACTCATTATTTTGTAAGCAACTCTACAAATAAAAGGTACCCGATCCAGGAACATCTAACATGTGAACATTCGAATGTAATATATTTAATTTCATGCAAGAAATGCCCCAAACAATATGTAGGAGAAACTAAGAATAATTTACGAACTCGCTTTAATGCTCATAGGTCAGACATCAAATTAAAGAAAGACAAGCCTGTTTCTAATCATTTCAACCTCGACGACCATTCAATAGACGATCTCACCCTAATCCCAATTGAGCGTATAGAAATTGACTTGCCCGAAGATGAAACTACCAAATTCCGTCAATCTAGGGAGGCCCATTGGATTGAGACATTGAATACAGCAAGACCTATAGGACTAAATATTCATCATAATGTAGGCATAGCACCCTTTGTTGTCCCGTTTAATACAACCAGCAATCGAGCAAGCAAGATAGTTCATGCCCACTATAAGAGCCTTCAAGAGAAATTCCCCCATGTCTATAAGCAGAAAATGATAGTTGCATATTCAAAAAATAAAAACTTAAATGATAATATTGTTCATAGTAAACTAAAAACAATCAGTACATAACAGATACTATACTTCTCGCCCATCGGGCGAGTTATTTTTTCTAATTTCAGATCAGAATAAGAACAGATCAAGACCCTTAATCCTAATTTCTAAATAAAGTGTCTGCTCCACCCTAGGCCTGTACATTTGGGAGAATCAAACCCTCCCTTCCCCGAAATCTAAAATCGTTTATCCAATTATTACCAAATTCGAACTTGACCGAAATTTCATAATATGTTTAAGAGTGCAATTAAATTGGTTTTAATCTAATAGTAACCATTCCTCGACACTTGAAAAAGGATAATATTTCGAAAACCGGTTCGTGTCAATTGCGTAAGTTTTTGTTTTACTTGTTATAATTTTTCACATCATTGTTAGCGTTATTTATCACCTAAATATATATTTTTGCATTTTTCATCATAACTTTCATCTTACTTCATATATCCCCAAACCCAGTTTGACTTATTTGCATAATTTGATCCCCACATTTTCACGCTAGCATATACAGTTTCCTCCTGCTACATCCGCTGTACATTCCCTTTCTAACCTCAAGTTATTTTCATTATGCTCCCCAACTACAACAACCACTGGCAAGAAGCCAGACATAGACACACTAATCGTCAACCAAACCAATATCACGTACCCTACAACGGCCCTGTCTTCCATCGACCTCTACCACCTACCAATCGCCGACCACCAACCAACCCATCCAGCTATATCCCACCCCATCGCCGACCTACCTACAACAGCTACCAATCAAGAGGTAACCATCGACCTGACCAACGACAGAAATGACTACCAGCCCACCGACTTGTGAAGGTGTTCTTCCAAGTTTTGCAGTGCCTCCATCATTTGGCAATCCTTACCCTTCAACAGCAAGGCCAACCAGCGTTTACCTTCAAACGCAAAGTCTCTGAGTTGGATAGTTTTATCCGTCCAGCAATGAAAACATCAGCTGTTGACGCGAATATTAGATCCCTCAATCGGACATGGCTCAATCGGCTGTCCTGGGCCTGTCGCTCCTATGGGAAACGTCTCACTCAAGCTGTAATCACCAAGTTCTATCAAACAATCAACGAAACAAAAATCAGAGTAACCATATCTCTACCAACTGAAATGGACATTACACCTGCACCGTCTAGAGCCAGGACGCTGCCGAACCAAACCCCTAAACGAGTCCAGCAGACATAGGTAAACGGTCTCGTAGAGAGGGCACTCCCCTTCTCTTTTCACTTTCAGACTCGTCTTCCCCTTCCACACCATCTGAATCTTCACCACGTGATCCAGGATCCGCCAACCTTTCTTCCTTCTGTGCGTTTTTGGACCAGCAAACCACCCCTCAGTCTCCATCCAAGTCGAGACGTATATCCAGACCTTCCCCCCAATCCTGGAATCATACGACCATGATCCCAAACCTACTACCATTATTCTTCATGTAGGCCTCAACAACCGATCAGCTACCAAAGACCTCCTTTAACCAAGCCCAGAAATTAATCGCCACAGCCAACAAAACCTTCCCAAACTCCAAGATCCTCTTCACATGTATACCCATTTCAAATAAAATCTCGAAGAAAGCACAACAGAACCTCGGCACTCTCAAAAACATGATGATGGAGTCCAGTATCAACAGCGCAACAATCTTACCACCCTACGAAGAAGAATTCGAACCAGTTGATAATCTTCATTGGTCTCCAGAAACAGCAAACAGCATTTATTTGTTTTGGATACACCAGCTCCAAGCATCGAGTAAGTCTTTAAACTAATTACTGGGGATAAAAATACTGAGAGGCCACCGCTAGGCCAAACTGTAGTTAACTTGAGCCGCAAAATTCTCACACCCCTTCAGCATTCAATCTTAGACCGTGGACTTAAATTTATTCCCACACCAAAGATAAGTAGTATATGAGCTTATAGATTGGTCGCATAGGGGGAATCCCCATTCCATTTCATTTCATGGGGAAAATGCGACCAATATATAAACTCCCAAAAAGAGTATATGAGCTTATAGATTGGTCGCATAGGGGGAATCCCCATTCCATTTCATTTCATGGGGAAAATGCGACCAATATATAAACTCCCAAAAAGAGTATATGAGCTTATAGATTGGTCGCATAGGGGGATTCCCCATTCCATTTCATTTCATGGGGAAAATGCAACCAATATATAAGCTCCCAAAAAGACCTAAACTCCCTACATTTCATAAATTCTTACACCTAAATTCCCTACATTTCATAAATTTTTACAGCAAAACATCCTACATTTCATAAATTCTTACACTAAAAAAGACCTAAACTCTCTATAAATTCTTACACCTAAACACCCTTACATTTCATACACCAAAAAAAAACCTTCAATCAATTTCCTACATTCCATCAAAAAAAAGCATATTAAAATAACTCTTTTTTTGAAATTTTCTACTCAAATTTTAAACCTTAAAAATGGCAAATAAAATACTAGATCCAATCTTTAGATTATACGATCCAATTCGTTATTCATTTAACAAGAAAAAAGAGGATTATATTATCATCTCACCCACTGTTGGTTCTAAATCCCAATTGAATGATGGTGGTAGAATTACCTTCGAAATAAATTCATTATCGAATTGGTTGCTTTTTTCCGATGCTTATTCAGATGCGATTTTAAAATTAAAGATGGAACTCCCAATGAAAATTGGGTTCCACAAACAAATACAACGTTAGAAAACAATTTCTTTCCATCTTTATTTAGCGAGATGGTTTTGGAAGCTGGTTCAAATCCGATAGAAACAATCAAACACCCTGGGGAATTCGACACAATGTTGAAAACAGTTTTATATCCTAAAGATTTCGATTCAGTCTCAGGTTGGATACCCGATGTTGGTGATGGAAGTATTTTAAATGAACCGGTAAGAAATCTTGCAAATGATGCCGATTTAGCTAGAGTGAGAGTTGTTGCTCGAAACACGATAGAAAGAGTAGGACGAGCAGTTAATCATGAATTCGAAAAACGAGTACTTCAGTATAATAATGTTGTTGAGAATAATAGGTGGGGTAATTACGTAAATTGGAAATTATATCCTTTATTCGGTCTGTTGGAACATAGAAAAGTTTCCATAGGCTTACCATATAAAATTCATCTACAAAGAGAAATCAACGACGATAAGATATTCTTTGGAGAGAATGGTTCAGATGCAAAATTAGAAATAACGAATCTCCAACTTTTCATACCCGTAATAACACCATCAATTGAAGTAGAAACGAGAATATTCAACTCGTTAACTAAAGATATTGAAATAGCTTTTCTTCATCGCAATATGGTGGTTAGCATGACTTTAACGGGAGAATCCACCACATGGCCAATCACTAACACTATTAAACCAGCAAGATATTTAATAGTTGGTTTCAAGAACTTACCAGATTCTCAAACGAATAACAATAATTTCATTAGAGTGGCAATGAACCAAACTCAAGATCCTTTAATCCATAAAGTTCAAGTAAGATTAAACAACGATAATTATTCTAACCAACCTTTAACAATTAATCCAACCACAAAGGATTATAATGAATTGTATAGAAACTATAAAAATATGTGTGAATTATTCGGAAATCTACCTCAGTTTGAATATGTAGATTTTGCACTTAATCATCCAATCTTCTGTTTTGATCTATCAGCTCACCAAGAAGATCTTTTCAAAACAGGAGAGAACATAAATATTCATATTGAAAAAACACAAGGAGATGTAACAGGTTATTGTTTATTATTGGAAGAAGCAAAACATTTAATTAAAATAGCAGATAGAAGAATGATAAGAACTGAGTAAAAAATACACCTTTAAAAATGAAACCAGAAACTTTAGTCAAGAAAATAATAGAAGCTATAGAAACAGCTTCACCAACTACAATAACTTATAATGGTAAAAAAGCAGCATAACTAAAATACTTCTTGATAAATACAAATATTGTAAAGTCAGAGACGATATAGACTTGAAAGAAGAAAGAAGAAAGAATTGACGCGAACGCAAAAGAAGGTGGATTTATATTTTCCCTACCTTTAATATTTAGTGGACTTATTGCAGCCGGTACAGTAGCTGGTGGTACAGCTGCCGTAGTCAAAGCTGCCAACGCAAAGAAAGCTGCTGATGCAGAAGCTGCTGCTACAAAAGCTGCCAACGCAAAGAAATCAGCCGAAGATCATAGACGCAATTTAGTAATGGAAAAGTTGGCAGCAGAGGTTAAAAAACCTAAAACGGAAAAGAAAGGTTCAGGAGTGGGAGAAATGATAGGCACAATGAAAGAATTTGGAAAAAGATTTAGTGAAGAAACCAAGAAAACTGTTAAACAAGGATTAAATAAATTAGTAGATAGTATTGACACAGGAGAAATCAAAGTCAAACATAAGGGTAATGGAATATTTTTAAAAAACATACGCACTGGAGAAGGAATATATCTTTCGAAGTATAAAGGAGAAGGAGTTATTTTTGGAAAAAATTAAGATAATAAAAAATGGGTAAAAAATTTAATCATTCACAAATATTTCCTAATAACCCAATGCTCATGTGTATATGCGGTAGTTCCGGTTCTGGGAAAACTCATCTCACTTTTAACATGTTGACAACACCAAACCTTTTAGATTTCGATTCTTTGTATATCTACACATCAACACCAGAGCAATCGTATTATCAATTTCTCAAAGCTTTAGAATATCTACCAAAGAGAGATGTTCAAGACCTATTTCAATATTACGAAGAAAACGAAGAAAAAGTGGAATTAAAAGATTTCATAGATAACTACATCGAAGGAAAGAAACCAACGGATATAGAAGTTTTTCTTACGAAAAATGTTAATGATCTGTCTCAAATTGATAGCGAGCGAAAGAACTTATTAGTGTTTGACGACTGCGTAGCGCAAAGAAATCAAGCTGTTCAACAAGAATTCTTCACGAAAGGAAGACATCACAACTGTCACTGCATATACCAATCCCAATCTTTTTACGATTATTTTTCAAACCCTGACCCAGATTTACCAAAGAGCATTTCACCAATCATTGATGAAGCAGGGTTACGGTTTAATGGATTTAGAATAAGATTTAGGGCAAATACCCCCGAATTTATAATCGATACAAAAGAATATATCTATAGTCTCTAGATTATGAGTACGAACTCGATCGCAATCAAGAATATGAATTGGGATTAAAGTATTTCTCTGTTTACAATTCCATTAGAAATATCAACAAAAATAATAACCAAATAAAAATATCAACAGATAATTTGAATCTAAACAAAATAAAATTGATAGTAAGAAATAATAGTCAAGTTGATTTCAACGTAGAAAATTCATTGAATACTTTACTAGGCTTTGATAAAAAAAATATACACCCAATCCACTTTAGCACCACACAAAGCTAATATCGAGAATGATATCGATGTGATAAATATACATTGCAATTTGATAAATGGTGGATTTTTCAATAAATACAAACGTCAGATTATTTACAGTTTTCCAACATTCACTGTTCCTATTGGATATAGAATTATAGAGAAACCATTTCAAACGACGTATTTACCACTTAATTCCTTTATGATTAAAGATATAAATCTGGAAATCAAGGATGGTAAAAATAGGTTTATAGATTTTGGTAACGAGGAAATTGTTATTCAACTTCATTTAAAACAAAAAAATTAACACTCTTCATTCTCTTCTTGAATAGTTAGATAATCGAAATCATCAAATTCATAGTTTTCATCTATGTTTAATTCTTTTCCGTCGTTGTAAGGATACATAATTCCTTCACTGTTTGGTGCTTTTCTCTTAACGAGATTCAGATAACTTCTGAAAACTTTCTTTTGTTTTTCATTAGGAATAACTATTCCATCAGTAAAACTTTTTACCCAAGG
>NW_008710370.1:3861037-3862619 GCF_000327385.1 Lottia gigantea
TTCGTATACTATTCCATCTAATATTCTAATAATTTTACCACCGGATTTCACTATTTCTTGAATATCAACTGATGTTAAAACATCGTGACAGAAACCATTTCTGAATCTGATTTTAGTGCCAGTTTCCTTCTTACCTATACTATTCGTAAAAGTTATTTTATCTTTAGCTGGTATGGGTTGAAAGAACATGTTGGTAGGATATTCAAACCAGACTTTTAAAATAGCTGTTCTAGGTCTGAATTTTTGTTTATTGAAGAGTTTTACAAATTCTTTTTCTTCTTCTGGTAGAAACGCTCTAGCACTTTCCGCTTTAGGATATTCACCTTCTGTCATGGCTGAAGCGTACAACCCATTAGCGTCAAATGCCATCAGTTTAGAATAGTCCAGTTCTATGAGTTTAGCGTGAACTTCCGTTTTATCTTTTGGGTTAACACTGTATTCTTTGAATAAATTATTATTCCTTCAGTGTCTTTTAATATGGCGCAGATCTCATTCATTTTATCCGTTTCAAATGATTTTCGATTTGCCGAAACTCTTCCTCCTTTAATACGTTGTCTGATAAAATATCTTATAAAAGGGTGAGTATGTGAGTAAACTTTTTCTACGTTTTCTTTTTCGGTGTGTTTCGGAACCATTCTAGTAGTTTCATACCATTCTTCTTCTACCATTTCTTTATCGTAATGATAAAAATAATACCAACCCCTTAAAGATAAAGAAGGAGCCGTCAGATTATTGGAAACGTTTTGGAAGACAGTTTTTTTCATTGCTTGATTGTATTTTATCAAACAAGCTCCGAGACATAACGTATCTCTTTTAGCGTAAGGTTCCCATTCGGGTCTTAAAGATCCCAATTATCTTTAGTGTATTTTGCAATATTAACATCCTCGATCTTTCTTAAATTCATTGGTAGATTAGATGAATTTTCCCATGCCGTTAAACTAGATTTTTCATGTTGATAGGAACATGTGAAATTAATATTTTGCAAATAATTAGATTTCGGGGAAGGGAGGGTTTGATTCTCCCAAATGTACAGGCCTAGGGTGGAGCAGACACTTTATTTAGAAATTAGGATTAAGGGTCTTGATATTGGGTTTTCTTCTGTTCTTATTCTGATCTGAAATTAGAAAAAATATCTCGCCCGATGGGCGAGAAGTATAGTATCTGTTATGTACTGATTGTTTTTAGTTTACTATGAACAATATTATCATTTAAGTTCTTATTTTTTGAATATGCAACTATCATTTTCTGCTTATAGACATGGGGGAATTTCTCTTGAAGGCTCTTATAGTGGGCATGAACTATCTTGCTTGCTCGATTGCTGGTTGTATTAAACGGGACAACAAAGGGTGCTATGCCTACATTATGATGAATATTTAGTCCTATAGGTCTTGCTGTATTCAATGTCTCAATCCAATGGGCCTCCCTAGATTGACGGAATTTGGTAGTTTCATCTTCGGGCAAGTCAATTTCTATACGCTCAATTGGGATTAGGGTGAGATCGTCTATTGAATGGTCGTCGAGGTTGAAATGATTAGAAACAGGCTTGTCTTTCTTTAATTTGATGTCTGACCTATGAGCATTA
>NW_008710370.1:3863144-3865104 GCF_000327385.1 Lottia gigantea
GCCATGAAAAGGTTTGCGTACGAAGGGGCGAATCGTTTGCCCATTGCTGTCCCTGAAGTTTGTAAATATGTTTTACCATTAAATGTGAAATCGTTTCGACTAAGACAAATCTCTAAAAGCTGTAGAATTGCATCGTCGGGTCTGTTTGGATCTGGGTTTCTATTAAAAGCTTTACGAACTGCCGTTAAACCAGTAGTGTTATCGATATTGGTATACATAGAAGAAACGTCGATAGAAATTAAAATAGCATTAGAGGGAACTAGAAGATTTTTTATTTTATTGACAAAATCGGTTGTGTCTTTAAGGTAGGCGCGATGTTGGCATGCTAGAGGTAGTAAGAAATGATCAATGTATTCTGACACTGCATATGACTCACTACCACAGTCAGATATAATCGGGCGGCCTTTAGGGATTTTATTCGAGATAAACCACTCCTTGGTTGGATTCTTATGGATTTTAGGCAAAGTGTACAAATGTCTCTCGCGACAATCAGGTTTGGCAGACAGATAGTCATATTGTTTCTGTTTGAGATAACTAGTTTTGACTAAATCGGCAAGAATATTATTAATCATGTTAGTAGTTTCTTTGAAAATTGGTTTCGGTAAAATGGCATAATGTTTAGGATTATTCAGTTGATTCTCTGCTTCTGAAACGTAATCCTCCCTATTCAGAATGACACAACATGAACCTTTGTCACTCATTTTAATAACAATGCTATCGTCTTTCTTAAGTAAGTTTAACGCTTCACGTTCCACTCGTGTGAGATTAGGCTTTTCGTGTGTTATGGAAAGGTTCACTGTTTGGCTATTCATACTAGCAAATGCTTTCAATATTTCAGGATGGATGGCGGTCTGAGGGGGTGTCCACGTGGATTTAGGAATAAACTTTGTTCTAGCACCACGTGGGGGGTGGTTTCGAAAAAAATATGTACAGCTAAGATTTCGTTGAAATCGTTCAATGGATGGTCGGAGATAATTCAAGTTAGCTATCTTTGGTGTGGGAATAAACTTAAGTCCACGGTCTAAGATTGAATGCTGAAGGGGTGTGAGAATTTTGCGGCTCAAGTTAACTACAGTTTGGCCTAGCGGTGGCCTCTCAGTATTTTTATCCCCAGTAATTAGTTTAAAGACTTACTCGATGCTTGAAGCTGGTGTATCCAAAACAAATAAATGCTGTTTGCTGTTTCTGGAGGCCAATGAAGATTATCAACTGTTTCGAATTCTTCTTCGTAGGGTGGTAAGATTGTTGCGCTGTTGATACTGGACTCCATCATCATGTTGTTGAGGGTGCTGAGGTTCTGTTGTGCTTTCTTCGAGATTTTATTTGAAATGGGGATACATGTGAAGAGGATCTTGGAGTTTGGGAAGGTTTTGTTGGCTGTGGCGATTAATTTCTGGGCTTGGTTAAAGGAGGTCTTTGGTATCTGATCACGGTTGTTGAGGCCTACATGAAGAATAATGGTAGTAGGTTTGGGATCATGGTCGTATGATTCCAGGATTGACTGTATGTGATGGATTTGGGCACCGGGGTAAGAATGTATTTCGGTGTCTGAACTGGTTTTGGTAATTCGATTCAGGTTAGATGATCCAATTATTAAGGTTGATTTCTTTAGAGCAGGTAGTTTCCATAATGATTTGTCCTTGGTTTGGTGATAATACGGTTTGGTAGCGGATATAATGGTCGTCGACGGTGTGATTGGTACTGGTTTGGTAGTTGTTAGAATTGTAGCATTGGGAGCGGACTGGGATCTGGTTCGAGGAGGGGAAGGTCTGGATACATGTCTCGACTTGGATGGAGACTGAGGGGTGGTTTGCTGGTCCAAAAACGCACAGAAGGAAGAAAGGTTGGCGGATCCTGGATCACGTGGTGAAGATTCAGATGGTGTGGAAGGGGAAGACGAGTCTGAAAGTGAAAAAGGAAGGGGTGTGCCCTCTCTACGAGAGCGTTTACCTATGTCTGC
>NW_008710370.1:3870084-3923475 GCF_000327385.1 Lottia gigantea
TAATCGGGAATGGTTGGAAAACGTTTAGTTTTAGGGGTGAAACTTGCGTTACCGCATTATCATCCTCACAAGTTCTCCATACGTTTTCATCGTAATTATCTTCTATTTCTTTAATGCCCAAGCTTTGTTATTTCTTCTTATCAAACAGAAATGTTCTTTGTGTAAATAAAAAACCCAATCTAATTCTTCGGTTACTTTCTTTGGTTGAAATGTCTATGTTTGGGCATATAAATTTGAAAATAAGTATTAAATTTCTTATTGAATTCGCAGATTCTAGCAGTTGTCATAACTCCTTTTCTGTTTGATTTTGAAAAAGTGTTTATGAAATCTTGAAATTCTCTCATGTCTTCGTTTAAAACACGATTAACGCACTTTACAAAGCAGCATCCATCGCTCGGTATATAACAATTTATACCGATATATTCTTTTATCTTTTTGAGTAGGCTAACACCACTACCCTTTTTTGATCTTTTTATTTCTTTGAAATTGTTTTTATGGAAAATCATTTTTCCTGTGAAATACCAATCGGAGGCATCCGATTTTTCATCCACTGCAGCGAAGAAATTGACAAAAGTTTTGGTATTAAAACCTACAAATTTCATGTCTTGTTTGTATTTTCCATCTTGAGTTATCTCTCCAACTATTTCAATTTGCCCTTTAAATGTTATAAATTCATCAGAGATAAGGTCAATAACATCGGAAAAAAGTTCATTTGATATGAATTTATCAATTTTTTTCATATTTTTTAATTCATCAGAGATAATCTTGTCAATAATATCGTCTAAAATTTTATTCATATTTTTAAAGCAACTATTTTTAACTAGGAATTTTTAACTTTTATTGATGATATTTCTACATCAAATTTATCTAAAATTTCATTGAATTTTTCTAATTCTTCAATGGTTATGATCTTATCCTCTCTCGATCTTTCGAAAAAAAAGAATAATTTATTAAGATATGTATTTAAAATTTTTGTTTTCCTTTTATAATGAGCTTTCTGTTTTGATGTAAAACCTACAGTAATCAAACCACAAGATGAAGTTTGAACGGCAGTGAACGCGGCTAATACAGTTGAGACGATTATTGGAAGCATTAATCCACCGGTTACGGCTGTTGCCACCGTTATCCCTATTGTTAAAACTGTACTTAATGTTTTGAAAACAGAATCGATTCTACTCCATGTTTTTCTGCATTTGTTGAATTGTTTTAGTTTTTCTTTTAGTTCGTTTTGTTTTTCTATCATGTAGTTTTGTCTTTCGAGTTCCATTTTTAGGTAATTAAATTAAGTGAACTTCTGATAAAGCTACTTTACTAAAAACTTTTACAGTTACTAATGATATTTGTTCTTTCGAATCATTAATCTTATTCAGATGAACTGAAAATTTTGGTTTTTCAATATAGATTATTATATTAACATATGCATCATCTCTTATTAAAAAATTTTGATTGTTGTTGACTTTTATGAATATCGATTGAGGTAAATATATCATTATCAACAAAATATAGTTTTACGTATTCAAAGTCTGTTGCTCGTAAAAACTGATAATTGATTATTTCTTTTTGTGGTTTTGGATTTCTAATAATACTTGCTGATGGTGGAGTTTCCGTTTCCAATAACATATCAAAATTATTCAATGAAAGACCATCTTCTTCATTATCTGGTATGATTAACATTCTAAATCTATCTATATATTTTCCACTTGTTTTAATTTCATATAAGTGACCATGCTTGCTGTTTTCGTCGTTAATTTCTAATTCTTTTGTTTCTACATTTTTTGTACCATTGATAAACTGAAGAACTTTGCGAGTGTTAAATTTCTTAGACATATGTGAGTTTTGTCTGAAGAATATTGAATCAACTTTTACCTGAAAAGGAAAATTAATTTCAATTATAAGTTTTTCTCCAAAAAAAAAATCTGATAGATGATCGCTCTTAAATATATCATAGGGGTGGATAAAATTTGAAGGAGAAAATACTCTTATATTTAGTTTAAATCCATATTTTTTATATTCATAGTCTTTTGATTTATCAATATTATCAGTAATAGAAGCATCATCATAACTCAAATTTCCAAATGGAAGATTGAAATAATATGATTTATTTTCTTGCTTGAGTTGCTTTTCTAATGCGAGTATATTTTTATCCTGTTTTAAAACTAGGTTATTGATAGTGATTATCTGTTGTTGAATAACACTATCATCAATATTTTGTATTTGTTGATGAATATTTGTTAGTTCTTTTTGTAATTCACTGTTAAGTTTAGTTTCCAGAGCATTTAATTCCTGTTGAAACGTATCTTCATTTTCATCTGGAATGTTATCTATTAATTGTTGAATGTCTAATTTTTGTTTTGCAATCTTATCCTCTAATTTAGATATTAATGAAATTAAATTTTGTAACTCAGTTTTATTCGCTACTTTGGCCAATTGTTCTTCTATAAAACTTTTCAAACTTGTTACTTCTTGTTGTAATTTAGTATCATCAATAAAATCTTTATTATTTATTAGTCGTTTGAAGTATCTTTACACATTACTTATTCTTTCTTTTAAATGGTCTTTATTTACTTCAATTAAATTTAATTGTTCCATTAAATATTTCTTGTGAATGGCATCATTATCGTTTTCCGGAGACTTTAAATTAGTTATGCTAAAATTGTTCATATCTAAATCACCTTGAAGAGTGTCTCCGATTTGATCCAGGAAGTAAGGTTTTGCTTTATTTATCCATGCTGTAGTGTTAGGTTTTTTAGTTTCTAAAGATAAAGAACCTAATCCAAACTTATTCGCCATTGTTATTGAGTTAAATTTATTACAATTTCTTCAAACTGTTTTCCTAAACTCAACTGATATAAAACCCAAAGTGAAAGCTGACCACAAAACTTTTGTCCCGGTAATTGAATTTGAAATGTTGAACATTTGATTGGTTTATTAGTCAATTGGATTATCTCTTCGGTGGGTTCTAATCCATAAGAATCGAAGAAATAAAAGTCAGAGTCTTTGTACAAAGCAGAATGATGAACTCCTTTTTGATCGGAAGTATGTATATTTGTTATAGCGTAAAATTTACCTTTCTTATATTTGAGATCATTTATTTCATCTCTCATACAATAATAAAACGGTGATATATTTAACTCATTCGTCCATCTCATAAGTTGAAAGTTTGTGGTTGTATCGGTTCCATATTTATCGAGAAAATCATTCATTTTTAAAAGTCGGTTTTTTGAAGTTCGTTTCGATAAAATCTACCTATGATTTGTTCTTTGTCTTGATCGATTAATTCATATGTCGGAGGTGACTTTAAATTTGGGTTTGATATTTAAATTCTTTATTTCATTTTCGTCGTTATGTTGCGCGTTAATTGACTTTATGATATTTGGATTACTCGAGGCTTGTGTTGGTGTGACACCTATAGATGAATGAATTTTGTTATTGTATTCAGCTACAACCTCTGGTAATATTTTAAGCCATTTTCAATTCAGTGAATTTTTTGAATAATTTATTTTTTAGAGTCCTGTTGAATCTTTCAATAACTACAGCTTTACCGTCGTTATGCGTACTGTAAATTTCAAATCCCAGAGATTTCATATTTTTGTTATAAAATTCACTTCCTTTATCTACCCATAGTTTTTCTGGATGACGGTTAGATTGTCTCATAATCGTTTCAAATGAGTGTTTGACTGATAATCCCGTTTTGTTTTTCAAAGGAATAACCCATACATATCTCGTATATAAATCTATAACTGTTAAGCAATATTTAAATCCTCTTTCGACTGGCATATGAATTAAATCGGCTGACCATATTTCATCTTTTTCAAACACTTTTACTTTTAAAAAGTTTTTAGTTTTTCTAAATTCTTTATGAATTTCATCCGCCAATCCCTTACCTAATTTCATCTTTGCTTTTAACAGTTTAATGATTAATGCTCTTTGCATTCTCTCTTTGAAAGTTGGATTTGGAATATTTTCAAGTTCTATTATCATTTGTTTGTCTGCTTCGTGTCTAAACTTTATGTCTTTGTTTCTGTATAAAATATCATGTTTAAGCGCAGCGCCGTCAACTCTATTGACTGGTTCTTCCCCTGGTTTGGGTTTATCGTTTTCGTCTAATCGCAGATCTAACCTAGTGCCTGGACCTGTATAATTGTGCCCTGGGAGATGTTTTTCTCCGGGATATTTCGCCCAGGGAAATCCAGGAAGAGAACCCAATGATTTTTGTATATCTCCTGAACCGAAATAAGTTTTTGGAGCGTGAGCGACTATCATTTTTTATCCTAAAACTTTAAAACCTTTTCCTTTCCTTTCTTCTAATCTCCTGTTTCGAAGTTCTCTTATTAGTTCTAATTCTTTCAACTCGTTAGATTGTTTCACTGTGTCGCTTATACTCTTTCCCGCTTCAGCGATTGAGCCGACGGCTTTCGCTCCGGTTGAAATGAGTGATTTGTTTTTTTAAACAAAGCTAGCTACTTTTGGAATTATTGTTTTACCTAGAGAAAATAATGAAGAAAAGATACCGTCGCCCGAATAATCTTCGAATCTGTGTTGTTCGTGTTTTAGAATTAAACTCATCCTATTTTCAAATGAGTTAATTTAGTCTGTTTTTATCCAAAAAAAAGTTATCTCCCTTCTACATTACTTAAAACGCGGCTATTAAAAATGTTATGTTATTTTATATAAGGGTATTTTTAATATGCTTTATTTGGTGTAACGGTGTTTAGGTTTAAGAATTTATAGGGAGTTTAGGTCTTTTTTAGTGTAAGAATTTATGAAATGTAGGATGTTTTGCTGTAAGAATTTATGAAATGTAGGGAATTTAGGTGTAAGAATTTATGAAATGAAGGGAGTTTAGGTCTTTTGGGAGCTTATATATTGGTTGCATTTTCCCCATGAAATGAAATGGAATGGGGAATCCCCCTATGCGACCAATCTATAAGCTCATATTATCTTTTTGGAAGGTTTATATATTGGTCGCATTTTCCCCATGAAATGAAATGGAATGGGGATTCCCCCTATGCGACCAATCTATAAGCTCATATACTCTTTTTGGGAGTTTATATATTGGTCGCATTTTCCCCATGAAATGAACATTATGCCATTTTACCGAAACCAATTTTCAAAAAAACTGCTAACGTATTAACAATATTCTTGCCGATTTAGTCAAAACTAGTTATCTCAAACAGAAACAATATGACTATCTGTCTGCCAAACCTTATAGTCGCGAGAGACATTTGTACACTTTGCCTAAAATCCATAAGAATCCAACTAAGGAGTGGTTTATCTCGAATAAAATCCCTAAAGGCCGCCCGATTATATCTGACTGTGGTAGTGAGTCATATGCAGTGTCAGAATACATTGATCATTTCTTACTACCTCTAGCATGTCAACATCGCGCCTACCTTAAAGACACAACCGATTTTGTCAATAAAATAAAAAATCTTCGAGTTCCCTCTAATGCTATTTTAATTTCTATCGACGTTTCTTCCATGTATACCAATATCGATAACTCTACTGGTTTAACGGCAGTTCCTAAAGCTTTTAATAGAAACCCAGATCCAAACAGACCCGACGATGAAATTCTACAGCTTTTAGAGATTTGTCTTAGTCGAAACGATTTCACATTTAATGGTAAAACATATTTACAAACTTCAGGGACAGCAATGGGCAAACAATTCGCCCCTTCGTACGCAAACCTTTTCATGGCAGAGTGGGAACGTGAGGTGTTGCCCCTCTGTCCATTTGACCCACTTTTTTACGGACGCTTTTTGGATGACATCTTTATGGTTTGGACTTATTCTATCGAACAGTTTTGGGAATTCTTTGAAATTCTCAACAACCACCATCCGTCTATCAAACTAACCGCAAACGTGAGTGACAAAAGCATACCACAGTCTTTAAGGGAGATTCCATAGCAGAAACAAATAAACTGGATATTAAAGTGTATTTCAAAGAAACTGATACTCATCAACTCTTGCACAAGAGCTCCTTTCACCCAAAACATACCTTTTCTGGTATAATTAAGTCACAAGTTTTACGATTTCATCGAATTTGTACAAGATCTTCTGATTTCAACCAAGCCTGTACGATTGTTTTCTCAAAACTGAAAGAGCGTGGGTACTCCAAACGATTTTTACGAAACATAAAAAATTCCACCTTAGCACAGATAGCAGCTAAAAACAGACTTTATGCCGAAGTACCTCCAGGTTAAAGAAATGCTCCATGTTTGTCCAGTAGATGCAAAACATGTCCCTTTATATCAGAAACTCATTATTTTGTAAGCAACTCTACGAATAAAAGGTACCCGATCCAGGAACATCTAACATGTGAACATTCGAATGTAATATATTTAATTTAATGCAAGAAATGCCCCAAACAATATGTAGGAGAAACTAAGAATAATTTACGAACTCGCTTTAATGCTCATAGGTCAGACATCAAATTAAAGAAAGACAAGCCTGTTTCTAATCATTTCAACCTCGACGACCATTCAATAGACGATCTCGCCCTAATCCCAATTGAGCGTATAGAAATTGGCTTGCCCGAAGATGAAACTACCAAATTCCGTCAATCTAGGGAAGCCCATTGGATTGAGACATTGAATACAGCAAGACCTATAGGACTAAATATTCATCATAATGTAGGCATAGCACCCTTTGTTGTCCTGTTTAATACAACCAGCAATCGAGCAAGCAAGATAGTTCATGCCCACTATAAGAGCCTTCAAGAGAAATTCCCCCATGTCTATAAGCAGAAAATGATAGTTGCATATTCAAAAAATAAGAACTTAAATGATAATATTGTTCATAGTAAACTAAAAACAATCAGCACATAACAGATACTATACTTCTCGCCCATGGGGTTATATGGAGTTATTTTTTCTAATTTCTGATCAGAATAAGAACAGAAGAAAACCCAATATCAAGACCCTTAATCCTAATTTCTAAATAAAGTGTCTGCTCCACCCTAGGCCTGTACATTTGGGAGAATCAAACCCTCCCTTCCCCGAAATCTAAAATCGTTTATCCAATTATTACCAAATTCGAACTTGACCGAAATTTCATCAATATGTTTAAGAGTGCAATTAAATTGGTTTTAATTTAATAGTAATTAGTTGTATTCAGTTCACAGTAATAACTAATAATTACACTTCACTGCTTTCCTATCTCTTCTCTCTTTCTGAGTTTTATTCATCCTAACCTTTAACCTTGTCCTTTCTAGGCTATTGTAATGACCATTTGAGTTGTTTTCACTCTCACCTGTATGGTCATTCTGTTTGGATAATTTAGGATATGTTCAGGTATTTTGAATTCTAGTATTTTATATATTTGTTAATACTGGTTACCAAGGTGTTGGCCATATTGAATTAAGGAATAGCTTCAAGTTTAGCACATATTTCTGCAGTCAATTCATTCATATAATTCTTACATAAAATTTATACAATTCTAATTTTCTCCCTGACTGGCAGCAAGACCAGCAAGAGTTAGAAGTTGCCATATTCCTGAAATTGTTTCGAAGTAGTAGGGAGATGTTATTAGGTCAAGCCTTGGGCCCAGAGGACGTCGTGCATGCTTGCTTGCTGGCTATCTCCTCAGTAAAAACGTTTATAAAACGTCACTAATGTTTGGACAACATTTAAAAACGTTTGTTCGAAAACTTTTTGTGTTTACTGGGTCCTAAATGATTTAAACTGTAAAAGAACACCCGAGCTCCAGTGTGACTAATATCTCGACTTTTCATGATGTAAAATCAACGAAAAGTTACACCGCCAATATAGCAGCGAAGCTGAAAATTGTCGCAAACGTTCCACCAAGATTAAGATTAATAATTTAGAAAAAATAAAAGCGTACAAGTACATCTAACAATTATCTGTAAATATTGTACAAGAGTTCAGGATATAAACTGCCTAATCAGGGCAACTAGCTTGACCGTCTCGCTTTATATTTGGAATTAAGACCAACAGTTCTTTTACCAACAAGACTATTTTATTTCACAAAACCAGAATTTTTTCATTCGTGTTGCCCCGTGTCCATATTGAGTTGAATTCAGTTGGTGTAATGTAAAAATTCTAATAATCGAATGTGGAATTCAGTTGGTGTAATGTAGAAATTCTGATGATCGAATGTGGAATTCAGTTGGTGTAATGTAGAAATTCAGTTGGTGTAATTTAGAAATTCAGTTGGTTTTATGTAAAAAATTCAGTTGGTAAAATGTTGGTGGACGTTTTATCCACAACGTACAGGGCCGAAAATATTTGGCCACTCATTACAATAGGATGGTTTAGCGTTTCCACTACTTCCATAGCACTGACATCGATACGCCTTGACATTAAAACATTCTGTAGCTACTCTCTCTACACAGTTTCCACCAGTACGCTCCATACACTTACAGCATTCGTTGCAGCCCAACCACAACCCACCAGTTGCAAAGTTGCTCCATTCAGTACATCTTGACCACGTATCGAAACAATTGGCCGCAAAAACTTCCCCAAAAGGCAGGATGACGCAGATCGCAGCCAACAAGCAAAACAATTTCAACATCTTTAGCACACAGTTTAATCAGAATAGCCTTCTAGTTAATACGTAGGCCTATATACAAGTTGTTTTTTCTTCTGTGCAGATAAGGTGATTGATAAGACGGGGACCAAGATTGATAATCTATTTGTGGTTGATACCAATCTTATATCTGGTAAATCTTTAGAATGTCAGCAGTGCCCACCATGGCTTTGTCCGAAACCTTCACCTCTATTCTGATAGATATTTTGAGAGTTATCGACTGGAGAAGAGAACAACTAGGCCCTGTTTTGGGGGATTTTCCACTTTTCCAAAGATACATAATATAGAATTACCTTTACGACGACTGAATTAGTGTTGGGTATCACAGTAATTTTCGTTTTGTAATGATCTCTGTGATCCCTGAAATTTGCTGGGCACGCAATTTTGAATATCCGACGAGAGATCAGTTTAGTTACAAAAACACTTTGATGGAACCGTAGACGTGACATAAATTGTGGAGGGAAAGTATGATGGTATGAATAAACTTCACAAATATCCATCTTTCCGAAAATATCTGGGTTTGACGGATTGGGTTTAAATATATAGGATTAAAACCCCCGCACCTTCAGAGGTGCAGTCCACAAAACAGGGTATAGTTTCTCTGTCTCTACACCAGCCGACAAATAGAGAAGTTTAGAGACAGATGTTTCGGTCAAACCGTGGCTAAGCAAAAACAAAATATTGAGTCGAGGTGATTCAGAATGGCCATTCTGGGTAAATATATAGTAAAGTCAAATAGAATAATGACGTAGGTAACACTTTTAGATTACCACCCTGCTATTTCAAGGGTTACATATCGTCTGACCCGTATACCTTTTGATAAGTTAAGATAGTAGAGTTAATGTCTACAATAAGCATAATATCTCACCACGAATTGATACATTTTCATTTCGCGTTCAATGTACCTCATCTCTTTAATAAAACAGTTTTCTTTAAGGGGAATTTTTTAAAATACAATCATGGGAAAAAGATTTCGATCGACACACGTATTTCTGTTGTTTTTTTTTCGGTCGGTCTAGCATGGGTACTATGGGTACATAATAAGTCATCTTCTCTTCTCTACTTGTCTACAAGACAATAATAATTCATGGGCAATAACTCCAAAATCGTTTATCCAATTATAACCAAATTCGAACTTGACCGAAATTTCATCAATATGCTGAAGTGTGCAATTAAATTGGTCTTAATTTAATAGTAATTAGTTGTATTCAGTTCACAGTAATAACTAATAATTACACTTCACTGCTTTCCTATCTCTTCTCTCTTTCTGAGTTTTATTCATCCTAACCTTTAACCTTGTCCTTTCTGGGCTATTGTAATGACCATTTGAGTTGTTTTCACACTCACCTGTATGGTCATGTGCTTGGATAATTTAGGATATGTTCAGGTATTTTGAATTCTAGTATTATATATATTTGTTTATACTGGTTACCAAGGTGTCGGCCATGTTGAATTAAGGAATAGCTTCAAGTTTAGCACATATTTCTGCAGTCAATTCATTCATATAATTCTTACATAAAATTTATACAATTCTAAATCACATAAGCATTATCTTACATTCATACATTATTTTATTACAGATTCCCTTTATAACCCTTTGATAGTAAGGTACTTCACCTTTACACAGGCAATAATTTAAACACCTAGTCTAAAGAAAACACACAATATTAAATTATTAAGCTAACTCTTTAACTATAGCTTTGTCTTTTTTTCTATATTTTCAGTTGTAAAAGAAAAGAAGAGTACAATGACTTCCTGGAGTTTACTCAAACTGAGCCGTTGAAAATCATCAAACATTGTGCTACTAGATGGTTATCTTTGGAGAAAGTAATTAAAAGAACTATTCAGCAATGGGCAGCCTTATCCTCGTATTTCAATAGCCATGAAGATGTTGATCAGCCAGGAAGAGTGCAGAGATAGCTCAAAACCTGACCCAACATAGAGATGCAAGTTTATGTTTTGTTTTTGGAGTTTATTCTACCACACCTGAACCAGTTCAACACCATGTTTCAAGCAAGTGCCATTTCATTGTTTCATGTTTTCAGGATATTTCAAAGATACATGATCTTTATTGTGTTAGTATTTTTCTCTGGCTCCATCAATTCAAGGTCATCCAAATTTTAATTTACTGAAATAAGCTTTATAAATTGATTTCATTTCAGTCTGGAAGTTGTTTAATTGTCGATATGGTGGGACAGATGAAAACTTTGTTAAAGACGTTTTTGGGAAATTTTTTAAAGATTGCTTCAATAAAATCAGCAGAAGATGTCACTCAAGTTGATTATACCAATAAAGATAATTACCTGCCAGTCGATTTTATAGCTATAGGAATGAAGGCCAGAACTGTTTTAGCTGATAATCAGGATAATCTTGAACCATCAACACTACACAGAATTTACAGGTAACATCTGATTTTCTTTTGAAGTGGATATCATTGTAATATTCATTTTGATAGACCTGAGTTGACATTTATTTTGAATGGCATTTTTGGAATTATTTTTACAGTGTAATGTTTTAATATTTTATAGCTCCATAAGAGAATGTTATGCTACTAATGGTCAAGAATATGGTCCGATTTGACAATGAATTGCTAAATGGCATTTCATTTGTACACCCTGGGGAGAAGCCTCTTCATTTGAAAATGGTAAGAATTCATTTATTTATTATTCATAAAAATCCATTCATTTGCTTAAAAGTCTATTAGTAACACTGGTATGGCATTAAATTTATTATTATTTTCAGTGTATTTTAATCTTTTTCTTTTTATTTTTTCAGTGGCCAAGATTAATAAGAAATTCAATATTGTGCACAATATTGATCAGCTACAAGAGGAATTTGTAAATTTTCAACTGACAGACAATGAAGATATGCCACTTTTTGAAATTAGATCAATTTTGGGCCAAGATGAGTGAAAAGATTTCTGTCACTGGTGTTCATCTATATCCACTTTTATCCAGGCTATGTTTAACCATTCTGTCACTTCCCTACAGCAATGCAGGTGTTGAAAGGTCATTTTCCGTTCTCAGAAAGGTTGAGCAGGAGAATAGGGGGAATTTAGCTCACCATACTGTAACATCTTTAATAAAACTTGGACAGTATTATATTTATTTATATTAATGTATATATTTTTATTGTTATGTATATATTTTTGTTAATTTTTACTGTGCCATGCAAATAAGAAATAATTAATAACGCTGAAGTCTTAGCAAAAAAAAAAGCAATTTTGAGCTTAAAATTCTCGAATTTAAGTGCTTTGAAAAAATCTTTTCACTCAATCTCCAGATTTTTCAAGGCAAATCTCCAGATTTTTTTTCCTAAGAGTAAGCTTTATTTGTATTGCTATTTAATTATTTCAATTAGTATTAGTTTTGTACAGCATAGAGTAGGTTTTCGTGCTGCCAGTTACTGTTACTCGAACTGTATATTTTATACAGCTTGTAAGTTATTTGTGTATTATAAGGTTCCTATATGATATATCTTGTATTGCATTTTTAGGACCTGTTTGTAACTATTCTCATTTTGTACTTTCGTGGTTTTAACACCTATCACCTCCCCTGACAACAAATCCATAAATGAATACTAAGTTTCATCAAGATCAGATAAAAACCTCTATTGGATGGACACTTCCACGTAAAAAGTGCTAGCTACAATTTCCATTTCATTTCCAGTTCTCAAAAATTCTGCTTTAAAGTAACTATATAAGATATATTTTATTGTGTTAAATATAGATTTATTTTGACAAGTACAGATGATAATATTCTAGACAATCTATAAAACACTAAATACTGTAAGCATATTTTTTTCTAAATTTTTCTTAAGTTTTCATGTGTATCGGGGACACTCATAGCATCAATTTGCACATTCCAATATTCAACCATTTTTTATGTGTATCAGGGACAATTTTCACCATTTCAATTTTCATTGGTCTGTGGTTCTTGCAATGCCACTAAAACTATCAGTGTCACAGACACACATAAAAAATTTAGAAAACCTCTTTACTTTATAATCCCTTTAACTTATTTATAGATTAAGCATATCATTGCATAACCTGACACTCATTGTTCTTGGATAGATTAATTATCATAAATGACTATCATTGTCACCTTAGACTAGCAAAGAAAGTAACCTCTATTAATAACAAGTATAAGTTCCCAAGGATCCTTTCTGCCAGCTGGATCTTGGCTAATCCTCTTGGCATAGATCTTTCTCGGATTATCTATACCCATTTGCAGTGGGGTCGACTGGAATAATGAGGAAAGATTAATTATTCAAGGTCATCCAACTTTTACACGACCATCGAGATAAGAACCCACAACCACTATTGTAGCAGATTTTGTATTTTGTACTGTATGTTTAAAATAACTTCCTAAATCATTATCATGATGTCTTTTTTGCTTTTTCTGTTTCATCCCAGATTGTTGTTCCATCACATGTACAGATTTTCTTAGAATTTTCAAAAATGCCAGCAGATCTAGCGATAATTCCACATGATAGTCTGAAAAAAAAAAAAAAACAATCAGATTTTACATGGATGATATGGAAAGGAAATTAGAAACAACAAATCTGGTAGTCAAAAAATTTGACTCTTACCAGCCTTTGATAGATATTTTTGATGACTCTGCAATTACTGTAGAGTTAGTTACATTTGGCACCATTTAGTGGGTATTATTTGCATATTGGGAGGTTATGGGTAAACTCTTTCAACCTTAGCAAGTAAAGCACTTTAAAGGGACATTCCTCTTTTTTTTTGTAGGTCGAAAATTTTTTTGGCTCATATTTTTGAAAACTATACGCCGAAATCTAGAGAAATGTACATGAAAGTTTTTAGAGTAAAATAAACGCCTAATTGTAGAGAAATTCAACTAATAATATCAAGCTATTATAAAGCTAAACACCAAAACTAGTTTAAAATGCTTAATTAATAAATAGTGCTCTCCGTTTTTAATTAACCCTTTTAAAACAAATTAGTTTGATCAAGTAGATACATAGATACAAATAGCATATTTAAGAAATATTTTCAGGTAAAATTTACAACCTTTTATATCATAAAAAAAGGCGGAATGTCACTTTAAGTTATAATTCATAGTTCAGGGTATATGGCGCATGTTGTTTTGTCATTAACACTCGGTTAAGCCACTTTATTTCTTATCAGAAGGTCTGTATTATTTGCTGAAACAGCTGATGAGAAAGACAGAAAGAAACATATTTAGCAAAGATACCAACAACAAAATTTAACTATCAGCTGGTCATTGGAAATGCTTTAACTTTCAGTCGGCATTTTCAGGGATTGATTTGGGTCTTGAATGTCCTGTAATAGTTTTAAGAAGTACTAAAACACACGGAAATCGCATAATCCCTTCAAATATACCTCAAACTAGAAATTTCACTGTCTATTCCTATATATGTGTTTTCTATATATGGCATAGTCTCACTCAAATTTTTAACCTTCTAACGTGAATAATTATGGATACACATGGATTTGCAGGCTCAAATTTCGACAATGTGCTGTGAACACTATTACTGATTATGTAAGCTAAAATAATTTCTGAAACTAAGGTATGATTGGTTGAACGGACAGTGAGAGTGCTCCTTAAATGATCAAGAAAATGACGGCACATTTCAATTTAACTGCATGGATCTGAATTCTGAAGAGTGATACAAATTGCTCAATTGAGTTTTATTATTTGGTAAAGCACATAATCCTTTTATAAAAGCTTATGCCAAGCTTATATCAATCACTATAAACAAAACTGAAAAGTTTACCTTTTATCTGTATCTGTATCTAAAAAATATTTTCCTTGGTGTACAACCAATGACCGACCAATTATATCCCATACTTTAACATCTTTATTTTCTATTCTAAATTCCCCTCGACCTAATTCACCAACTTTAAGTTCTGTTACTATACCTTCCACCTAGTGATGACATAAATAGTATACATTTACAATAACGCTAAAGTATCTTAAAGGGAGAGATGTGCCATTTTGACGATTGATTTGAGTCTTGAATATATGTAAATATTCTTCAGAAGTACTAGAAGTACACCAAAATCGCATAACAACTCGTCTTCTTAACGTTCAAAATGGATAGTTCTGGACACACATTTCAACAGTGAACTGTGAACTGATTGACTTAATTCAAATATTCCTGTTTCTGAGACTAAGGTATGAGTATGAAATGGCGCATTTGTCCCTTTAATACAATAAATTACTAGAAAAATACCAAATATTTTGATGATGTGTCAATGCCATTAAAGAAAGAAACAACCATTTTTATGATTACTAGGTTAACAACTTAGGTTCACAAGGACCTTTGCTATAAGCTGGTCATAGGCTGAATCTTCATCTAAACCCAAATTATCCATACCTATTTACAACTAGTTCAACTGGAATAATGAGGCAGACTTTTACAGGCTGACCAAGACAAGAACCCACAACCACCCTTTGTTCAAATTAGATCATGTAAATTTTCAAATGCCCTAACGGACTATGCTACAGAACCCCTGGATATACCATGAAAACATAAGCCGAGTTTCATAGTTTTTCAATTCAAACATTTTAACTAACTTTTTCCTTTAATCCCAAATTACCAAATACAGGTCCACAACTGAAAAATTAATGAAAATTCAATTAAGCCAATTTCATATAGTTGCAGATTAAAGATAGTCATTAGAAGATGGAATGGAATTCAATTAAAGTATATCCTATTGAGAAGTTATTTTACTATTCTCTATCTGATTATTCAGTGCATTTTTAAAAGAAGTTTTAGTCTTGTTTAATTTTTATCACTAAAGTTTATTGGTTGATGATTTAGTTTTAAATGTCATATTTTCACTTCCTTGAGTGGCATTTAGTAATTGATGATATTAACACGAACACAATTATATGGATAACAATTACTTTAATAAATAACTTGCGACGTTTCGACGATGATTCTTTCGTCTTTATCAAGCAATGATGTCTTTTTACTGCCTCATCTCCATATTGATGTCTAATAACTTCCTTGAGTGGCATTTAGTAATTGATGATGTTAACACGAACACAATTATATGGATAACAATTACTTTAATAAATAACTTACGACGTTTCGACGATGATTCTTTCGTCTTTATCAAGCAAGTTATTTATTAAAGTAATTGTTATCCATATAATTG
Organism: Lottia gigantea; assembly: GCF_000327385.1. Lineage (NCBI taxonomy): Eukaryota > Metazoa > Mollusca > Gastropoda > Lottiidae > Lottia > Lottia gigantea. The sequence goes on from NW_008710370.1 coordinate 3,885,784, forward strand.
TGTTCGTGTCATATTTTCAATAGCTATCATTTACAAAATGTGCGAAACATGGATAAATGCAAAATGCAAATATTGTTTACAGCTCATATATTGTGTGTATGTATCCAGTATTCCAATGTTCAGAAGAAAATGCAGTAAATGAAAAATTTTGTCACAACTGATTTATCATCACTCCCTAGAAAAATTATAATCATTCCAAAAAAGTTGCCATGACAACTATCTATCAAAAACACTGCACTGCCATGCTGACAAAGAGATTAAAGGGACATTCCACTTTTTGGTAGGCCAAAAAAATATTTTTTCTAGAGAAATGTGTCCTTTAGCCCTTTATTTTTTTTAAAGCCAAAACTATTCAAAAAGTTTTCTTAAACTTTTTATGTTTCCTTATGATTTTTGGAAGCTTGTACCAATTTAAGTAAAATTAACGCCTCATTGTAGAGAAATATTTCTCCTACTTATGCTACAGGTTTTAACTAATAATATCGAGCCATTGTGAAGCCTAATACCAAAACTAAGTCAAACTGCTTAACTAACAATTAGTTCTCTTCGTTTAAAAATAAACCCTTTTAAAACAAATTCAGTTTGATCAAGTAGATACATAGATATAAATTACATATTTTAGAAATATTTTCAGGTATAATTTGTAATATTTTTGATAAAGAAAATGTTTTTCTCCAGAAATTGATGTGTATGAGCTATGAAAGTAAATTCAGTGAACAGGAATTTTTACTTTGAACTCATATGCAGTCAACATGTTTTGGATAAATAGTTTTTATCAGGACAACTAATTTGGCAGTGACATTTAAATTGCCACGTAGTAGTGACAAAATACTGGAACAAGTGTTAGCTTTCAAGGACTTTTTTTGCTGTTGTTACATGTGCAGCTGGTATCCTTACCTTTTACACCCAAGAGAAATATCACCATATTGATGTATACAGACACTATGATGACCTTCAGGTAAACCATCAATAGTACCTTCTATAATACATTTATTTTGATCAGATTGTATAAACCTAACTACACCTTTAATCAGACTATTACCAGCTTCTAATATCACTACAGCTGCTCCTAAATGACTTTTAGCTAAAAATGAAAGAAAATTCCATTTCAATAGTGTTAAAATTTGATAACATACAGTCTTTTTATTGAAGCAAATCATATCAACTCGCTTTGACGGACAATTATCAGCATGTGGTATAAATCAACAACAATCTTCATAACCGAGTTGCATGTTTACTTGTTTTTTCCCAATAACCCAAACAAAAATAGGAATTTTACTCACTATTTCTATATGTCTTTTATCACAGAGTATCTTAAATTAACGAGTCGTCATTTACACGTTATTAAAAAAATTCCAGTTTCTGAGACTAAAGCATGATTGGTCGATTGGCCTACCTGTCCCTTTAAGCCTCAGACAATATAATCCACTATTAAAATCTACAATGTAGATGTAAAATACTTACTATCTCCTGCACTCTGTCCAGTTAAAGCAACTTTTTTCCCTGTTTTCTCTAATAGTGCTTGAATATGTGAGGATGGTAAGGTGGTTTCTACTATAACCTGTTCTTGATCACGATTAATTGTTACATTATTTATTCCTGAAAATAAAGATAGCTCTGCTGTAGTGCTGGCACTATTATAATGGTCAAACTGCATTAAGTGTTTACAGGTTTCACCATGCCAAGCCCTTAGTGCAATATTGAAAACCTATAGACACGTGTGCGGTTTGACTTTTATCATATACAATTTTGTTTACTGTTTTGATTGGAGTACTAACTATAAAGTACCACATCCATTGCAACAAATAATTCATAGTCTTGTAATAAATGGCTGAATCAAATACTTGTAATCAATATATCATATCGTGTGGTTGTGTATCAATGCTTGAGGATACCAGATATATTAGACAAACACATATACATTTATATGACTACCACAATCCAAATGCATGAAAAGTTCACTTGAGGTAACATTAAACCTATTGACAATAAAAATTTAATAGTAATAATACTAATAATAACTAATTCTACTCATCCCCTTACCTTCTACATTGTCCAGTGCCTTTTTAACTCTTTGTTCACAATCACCACATACCATCTGAACAGCAAATTCAATCTTGAAAAAAATAGCACATCAATTAAATTCAACAAAAACTTAAAAACTACATATGACAAAATCATACTCAGAATAAGTTTTTATCATGACAAGATTTTATGCGGAATGTTAAAGTCAGACTACTCAGTTTTGCCATTAGTTCGTGGAACTAGTAAATAATTTACATGTGGGCCACTTTGGGTGAATATTAGCAAGTTTTGATATAGATATAGAATAAATCTTGTTGTTTCAAGCATGGTCAATTCATTATTCATTTCTATCATAAAAAAATTGATGCATTTCAGTTAGAACCAAATACTGGTACAACACTTTTTATCGTCAAATTTCCTTATAAACAAAAAGCCTTAATAAAGTAAGTTAAAACTTTAATTGCCTATGTCTGATTATTGATTAAAAGTTTGTAATGATTATATAGTATTGTCATTTCATTTAAAAAGGAAAATCAAAATGATTTGTAGGCCTATTGGCAGTATTGGATTCATAAAGGCTAAGATTATACAGAGCCAAGGGAGATAACTCTCTTACATTGTTGTACTTAGAAGAAAAAAAAACCGCCATATTCCTACAGACAGATAAATCAATCCATGGCATTCAATTGTTATAAAATTTCCAATATTCAGAATCTTAAAAAATTCATTCAAATAAAAAATTATGGAAGCAACAACATTAAATGATACATTTAATCATAGAAATGATGAAGCGAATACCTTTGTGGGCGCGGCCATTTTGTATTTATTTTACTATATTAAAAAATTCAATGCTTCAGTCAAATACGGATACATCATGCTGGTACATCAGATATAGATTTATACAAATATGACACATAAATCTGGATTTCCCTTGATGCCTTCAAACATAATATGTGCGAAAATAGCCATCTAATTAGAGAATCGACACAATTTACAAAATTAATAAAATTTGTCAGTACCGTACTGGATAACTATAAAACAAGTTAAACAAATGTCACGTGAACACCTTGACCTTACCACAGTTTTAAATGGTGGCAAAGTTGATGTTTTTGTCCTAGTATTAGGGTTTTGGTGGTTTAAATTGGTGCATGGTAAGATTATTACCATGCCGAAGGTAAATATGATATTTTATTTTTCACGTGTGCTGTGCGGTGTTTTGATCGTTCAAAAGTCACTTAAGCTACAGGACTGGACATGGTTTTGCAGGTTTTGTCAGTCAATGCGTTAGTGTAGTGTCAACATCATTCTGTTTGTCACCCCACTGACACCGACAATTTTTTCCATAATTTTAGTGCTGGTTCAGATCCATACCAGGTCCATTGTCCATTCTTTTATTTTGCACCCACTTCACTTACAGCACTTATAAACGCCTATTAGCATCAGGCTATTTCTAGTGCATATGTGACTGTCTGGTACTTTTGCTACATATTCAGAGTCAACCAGCAGTATTCACAGTCAACCGAGTCAGAGTCCATAATGATTGTATGTAGTCAAATCACTGATAGTCTCCGAAAGCCAATCAAAAATATGATGGTCTTCAGGAAAATGGTAGAGAAAAATTTCATAATTTCACTACACGCTGAACAATTTAAAGTTTGCAATTATAAAACGTAATTAGGTATTAGGTAATGGCAAAGATGGACTTAGACTTAAGTAAAATCATCAATTATTTTCAGAACACATTGACCATAACTTACACTGGAAAGAAAAAAAGACCTAAAAATAAGTCTGGAAAAGGTAATTCAATTTAAATTGATTATGCTGATTTCATTGATTTGGTTGAATCATGCTATGTTGATATAGGGCTGTGTATTGCTTTTCTGCTATTATGCTATGATTAATAGGGGATAACCTGATAGATAAAAAATAACACTTTATCTTAAAGGTTAAATGATTTTTATTACCAGTACTGTAAGCTTATATCTTTGGATGATAAGAACATTAAAAAATACTAAAAAATTGTAATTTATTGTTGTCATGGTTACATTGATCAACAGAGCTTCTCCTTTTTATTTCTTATGCATTTGCAGTGCAAAATTTGGATATAAACATTTTGTGCCATGTATATATTCAAGTATTATTATTGACTGTTACTAGTGTCCTCAGTCAACTGACTGAATGTAAAAATATGAAAGTAGGTCCAACCTGAAAAAGAAAAATACGTTTTTGATTTTCAGGTGTTATTGCATTAGTAGGCTACATTGCTCATATAAATGCATTTATAATCTTGTGCAATGTTGAATTTCTCTCTGATACATAGAACAACAGATAGACCTATTTTGTCTTCGTTGACTTGAAGATTTGCTATTTGATTTTTAAGTTGTGTAAATATTCTAGCAATGACCATTGTTTTATATTTTTTGTAGCACCATTAAAATCTGGTCCGTGTTGTTTTTGTTTGAGTTACAAAGATAAAGAAGAAGAATATGGTAAATTAATCAAGAAAAATGGTTTCATTGTTCATTATTTTTGTTTGGTAGGTTTTATTGTATTTTTTGCTGGCTGACCAGTTATAGTTGGGAAAGTCATTGCATTACCATGTCTGAAATTTGTCACAAAATGTTTGGAATGGGGAATGTACCCACAGGCATCTGCTTCTATCAATGATCTCTCTCTATGATAGTATTATGTGAGAAGGTGGCTAACGCACGTCACAACTACCTAGGCTTCAGACGATTTTCTACCATTTACCGTATTGAAACATAATCCCAACCTTATATGGTTCGTTTCATTGAAGATTTTCCCTTCACACAAGACATCATTTCTCCCTCAGTGTTCTTTTTCATACTAATCTAACTATCGTTCAATAAAAATACTAAAAAAATTGACACCCATCGTTTCAACGTGTGTTAGCCACCTTCTCATATATATACCATTATAGAGAGAGTCGACTATTTATAGAAACAGATGCCTGTGAATGTACCGGTAAATTCATTGAAAAAGGCCTGCAATTGGGTCAGAGGTATTATAATTTGTCCAAATTTTTCATTATCAAGCCAAACACAAAAACTAGGTCAAACTGCTTGATTATAAACTAATCATCTGCCATTTTAATAGCCCTTTTAAATTCAGTAATAACAAATAGATACATATAATAGCATACTTTAGAAATATTTTAGGTATACTTTACTACATTTTTGACATTGACAATATTTGCATACTGCAGCCTCATCATGCAAAATATTTGGGCTTGCACAATATCATTTGAGCCAGTTGTCTTGAATTTTTACTTGCCAAAATAAAAAATTTCAGCATGTGGCTATACCCTATTTCAGGCACTGATAATACTCTTCTGCATTGCATGACATTGTCCATCCTTTTTGGCCCAAGTTTTTTCTTGTAAATAAGCTAATGATTGTAGAGAAATGTCTGTACTAAAAAAATGAGGTTTTATATTTTAATTTCAGATAGTAAATAGTTCAACCAGAATCTAAAAAAACAGCTGTCTTTGTTTTTTTTATACAAAATATTCTGCAATAAAATCTTAATCGTTTGAAATTATTACATTATTTCTATCTTTTGCTTCAGTTATTTTCTAGTGCATTATGTCAGAGAGGTAGAACTGATAAAGAAGGAATCTATGGGTTTTTATCTAAAGATATTGATAAAGAATTGGCTAGAGGCTCCAGACTTGTAAGTGTGTTCTTAAGAAAATAAATAAATGTTTTAATTTAAAAATCGTTTCTCAATGGTACCTCATCATTACGACTAAATATTGCAAAATATACCATGTAAATTGGGATTTGTACTCGACTTTTATGTCATGTAATTTAGGGACTAGATTTGATTAACTGATCATACTTTTGTGAACTATTGGGTTAATATGAGAGTCAGAAGTCATGTTCACTCTAACGTTTTAAGGTGCATTAACGCATCGCACTAAAACTGCTTTGAACTGATCTCAATGTTTCAAACTGATTTTAATCCGCTTTAATGGATGGTGCATTTGTTTTGTACCAAATTGAATCGCCTTGGCGAAAAACGAATTCCAGAGATCACTTTCCACAAATTGATATCGCTTTCAGTGGGAACGAGCATTAGAAAAGTAATGATACATCAATCATGAATGATGAACTCGATCTTTCAAAGCAAAATTTTTTTTTTATTACGTAGAAAATCTAATTATTTTAGAAATGTGATTATTGTAAGAATCCAGGAGCAACTATAGGTTGTGTTGTTACTTCGTGTCGGAGAAAATTTCATTTTGTATGTGGAAAAGAGAATGGCTCACTTCACCAATTTTACGATACTTTTAGGTAAGTTAATACTTTACTCTGTCAATATGCACTATTGAATTTGGTGATGATCCGATGATTTTCTTGAGAGATATGGCATAAAGCTCTGATATCGCGTTCTTTTTTTTTCTCACTGTTTTGGCTCGTGCTCACTCTACAGCCTACAATTCTCTAATGATTCTTTTGATCTTTTGTATGTGTGTCAATATCATTATGAAGATGTGCACTATTGAATTTGGTGATGATCCAATGATTTTCTTGAGAGATATCGCATAAAACTCGTTTTTTTTTTCTTCACTTTTTTGGCTCATGCTCACAGTTCACATTTAGCTCTTTATGCAGCTGCTGGTGGGCATATTCGCTTCTGAGACTTGCCGCAAGCCTATGTTTTTTATACACAGTGTATATTGTATTGCCTTCTTCACCAGGAACAGAAAGTAGGATGTAAAACTCCATTTAATTCCTTTTTTCATTTCATTGTCTTGAATTGAATCTAACTGTATTTATTTACAGCTCTTCTGAACTTTCTTATAAGTTTGTGTCTAAGCAAAATGCCTCAACATAGAGAAATATGCTAACCAAAGTAAAACCACCCTGGGTGACAAATAAATTGTTCAAGAATGTCACTTTAAAAATTTTGAGGAAAGTTTAGAAAGTGTGTATCATAAAATAATATTCTGTTAGATCAATGTTATTTGTTGTCATTTAGATCATTCTGTCCTGATCACAGACCTGAACAGAGTTATGTTTATGATAACAGAAGTAAAAAGACAGCAACTTGTCCTATCTGTATGTCAACAGTACCAGCTAGATGTTCTGTGGATACCCTCAAATCTAACTGCTGTAAAAACTCCTGGTTTCATCGATCTTGTATTCAGGTAATTTTATAATCAGCCTTATATAATCTGTCTTCTGATTGGTCAATCACTAAATCAATTTTAAATATAGTTTTATTATCCAATCAGATTACTCTTAAAATCTAGATTTGTTGTAGTAATCTTTTGAAAAATCAAACCCAAGAAAAATAACATGTAATTGTTTTAATAAAGGAAGTGTGTTATAACTTAAAAAAGTAAAAAACCTGTCTTCTGATGGCTAATGATATATAGATTTTTATATGACCACACAGAAATATGGACATTGCCTTTGCCCCATCCGTCTGTTCACATTTCTTGTAAACATGATAAGGGTTGCCGTCTTTGTCCTATCTTAATGGAACCTGGTATGTAGGTATATATTGATAAGATCTCAGTCAAGTTCTAATTTATCTGTGTCTATGTAGATGAGACCATGTTCGTGTGAATTTGAGGATTACTTATTATATTTCTTTGAAAATTTCAGACACGAGTGGAGTGTGATTCAATGCTTCTGGGTTATTGCTATTGATCAAAAAAGATTTTGTGGAAAAACTGAGAAAATTTGTGTTTTAGTAACTAGAAACTTGGCTATCAGTTTGATAGCTGCCAGTGAGCAAGCAGCCTGGCAAGCTATCTTTATTAGAATCATATTTCAAAATAAACCAAGAAAAATCAGTGCATACTGTTACTGTTTTAAGGGTTTATTTGTCCTGTTAGTTATTTTTCAAGATGTTAAACATTAACTCTATGAATAAATGGTCCAAGGGGCGAAAAGAGATTTTGAACCTGTTTTGCCCTGTCAGTTTAGACATGATCGTTAACTCTGCTTGGTTTTTCTCCTACCTTTATTTGCAAGTCACCTTGTTTAAAATATGGTAAAAATAGAGAGTATCAATAAGAAAATTCATCATAATTATTTTATACACCCACATGGAAATGTGGACGTATATTGCCGTCGCCCCTGTCCGTCGGCCCGTCCGTTCACATTTCTTGTAGGTGCGATAGAGGCTACAGTTTTTATCCGATCTTGATGAAACTTTGTATTCATGTATGTATTGATGAGATCTCGGTCAAGTTCGAAATCGGTAATAATCGAATAAACGGTTTCAGAGTTATTGCCCTTGACTTAGTAAAAACGCGTCAAATTTGCCTTGTAGGCACGATAGAGACTACAGTTTTTAACCGATCTTGATGAAACTTGGTATTCATGTATATATTGATGAGATCTCGGTCAAGTTCGAAATCGGTAATAATCGAATGAACGGTTTCAGAGTTATTGCCCTTGACTTAGTAAAAACGCGTCAAATTTGCCTTGTAGGCACGATAGAGACTACAGTTTTTAACCGATCTTGATGAAACTTGGTATGCATGTATATATTGATGAGATCTCAGTCAAGTTCGAAATTGGTAATAATAGAATCAACAGTTTCTGAGTTATTGCCCTTGTGTGTACAACAATGAGACATTGTTCTTGTTTGAATGTGATGATAACTTGATGAACTGTTTCAGGTTTTTGCCTTGACTTATATAGATGATTTTAAGATTATTTGAAAATTCATTATTAAGCCACTAAAGATTTTGTTATCATTTCTGACAGCTGGTAGAGGGCGTATGTTTCCTTGCCTGGCAAGCTATCTTTAACAAATGAATTCACATCAATCCCAAATAAAACTTTTCAAATCATGATTCAAAATCAAGAAATTATGTATGAATTCCTGTAACACCTGTAATGATTCTTACCGATTGTTTTCTAGAGATATGGTTTATCTGCAGGCCTCCATTTTTTTAAATGTCCAATGTGTAATGATGTTGATAAGTTTCAGAAAGAAATGTTAGAATTTGGTATTTATATACCTGACCAGTAAGTATATTTCTATATAGATCTACAAATGATGTGTTGAGCACCATTTAAACAGTAACATTTTCTATTTGTATAAAACTCCTTATTAATAGTATAGCTCTGTCTTGTTAAAGAACCATTCCACTTTTTTGTAGGTCGAAATTTTTTTTGGCTCAAATTTGTGAAAATCTAGAGAAATGTGCCGTTTAAAGGGACAGATGCACCATTTTGAGGGGTTGACTTTAGTCTGGAATATATATAAATAGTCCTTCCGAAGTTCTAGAAATGTACGAAAATCACATAATTCCTTTAAAAACACTTTGAAAATCTTAATAATTAACCCTTTAAAAATAAATTCAGTTTGATCAAGAAGATAGGTAGATATAAATAGCATACTTTAGTAATATTTTCAGGTATAATTTAGGACGTTTTTGATAATGAAAACTTTTTACAAAAAGCGGAATACCCCTTTAACTATTTCTGGTTTACTCTTTTTAGTGATCTGGAAACCAGATGTGGATCTATTTAATTCTTTATAATCCATTTCATGATCCTTGATTATTCCAGAGATGCTGCATGGGAAAAAGAACCAAATGCATTCAATGAGTTATTAGAAAGACACAATGTGTGTGATGCAGAACATTGTAAATGTCCTCATGGTAGAAATGATTCTCCTGGCGGGTAGGTATTAAAGATATTGTGCATATTATGCATTTCTGGTAGTTGTGTTGGGAAGTATTGAGAGGTGAATTCTATGTCACTCTTTTATCTTTGTCTACCATGTCAAAAGGGTACCAGGGCAACTAAAGGAAAAGAAAAAGCAATGGCCACCGTAATATGTCCACAATTGTAATGGCAGCCAAGTTGTTCGGGAGGTTGACAAGAGCTATCAGTAAATGAAATATTTCAAGAGTAACATTTTAATACTGGAAAAGCTTTATTCACAGCCTTATTCTCTTTTTTTTTTCGATTGGGTTCAGGTGATAATAAACAATTTCTCCTAGTTTTGTCTAAATCAGTCAAAAATTTGTCTTCAATATCAAACATCGAACCCTTCCATGGAAGGGCAACAACCAATATAGAATATATTTCATTTTGTCTGATTTTCATTTGGTGATAACAAACAATGACACCAAATTTTATCAAAATCAGTCAAGAGACCAGCTCTCCAAAGATATTTCCACAATCCACAAATTACATGATGAAAAATCCATGTTTTATATTTACTATTCAATATTGTTGTAGGAAGTGGGAAATATTATTGTGTTCATCTTGTGGATCTGTTGGTAGCCATGTTGGATGTAATGGTTTAGTATTTATCAAGAGAAATGATGAACAATTATGTTTTGATTGTTGGGATATTCATCAACGAGGTATAGTGTATAACAATTTTGATCAGAGCTGTCTATTTTTTGTGAATTTTGTGCATGAGCTTATAATGTCTTTCACCTGAGTGTGCAGAGTGTTATATTATTTAAAGCCTGCCATGACGAGGTGAACTAGCTGAGCTGCTTGCCTCACGAGGCTGTCAGCTGAGCAACAATCTCATTACTTATTTCACAGCAAACGAGAGCTCTTGTCTTAGCTGTTGTCTCACTCGAAATTCTTCGGCCAATTCCATGCGTAAACAAAAACAACTGAAGAACATTTGGATTGCATCATTCCCAGAGTTTTGGAATTCCACAGAATAAACAACGTATAGACATGGGTACTTCAGCAAGCTGATCTTCCAAATTGCTTCATTCAAGGTTACCATAATGAGACCATGTGATCTGTCAAGCAAGATAGATATTTTCCTTACAACCTCTCAAGGCAGAAATCTCAATGGTTTATGCAGAGTCTTATATTCCCATGCTAGCTTTGATTTGACTTAAATTAGAACTTTTCACTTTAGAAACCATTTTGTTTCTGCAATTTTTCAGGTTCCTAGGTGTTATTCCAATTCATATGAAAATAATCAGTAAAAGTGGAATTTACCTCACATATTGAAATCTGTCGATATTGTCAAATGTAATGAGAAGTTTTACTGATTGTTTGACTTATATTATTAAAATCTGTCGATATTGTCAAATGTAACGAGTGTGAAATTATTTTTGTTTTTTCAATTTTTCTTATCAGATATAATTTTGGGTTTATTAGGGTATTCATATGATATGATATGATATTACCCTATGAGTGTTGTCAATATTCATCAGATTTTCTACAAAAATTTATTGTAGGCATTTGAACAAAAATAATGTTGAGCAGTTTAGAATAAATTTTGAATTGCACATTGGAACTATTTGGATGTGTTCCACTAGGCTAGTATTAACAGAGTGACTGAGATAAAGTCTATTAAATGTTCAACTCAATTTTTTGCTATTTCAGTGGAAGGTAGAAAGAAATCTGAAAATGAAAAAGGCACCAAAAATTTACCTAAAAGAATAAAAACAGTCAGTTTGACTGAAGCTCAACGAGAAAGACAGCTGAGAGAGTTGAAAGCTAGACGAGGGTCGGATACTCTAGTTAACATTAAAAATTGTGACACTGATGCAGATGTAGATGTGGTCAGTCCGGAAGACAGTGGGAGTCAAATTATAAGAAAAGGTGCATCTGTAACAGAACAAAACCGAATGAGCAAACGACAGAAACTCTCACTAGATGGCAGTAGACGATCCACAGGAAATGCAAGTGACTCACTCAGTGCAAATATAACTTTAACGGATGACTCTAGGGGTCATAAGGTCACGGCTACTATATCACGTAGTAGTTCACGCAGTAGCTCTAACAGTAGTGTTTCGGTAGCAAGCAGCCATGTTTCAAATTCAGGTTTACCTGATTTATCTCAGAGCTTTCAAGACAGTGACTCTGATTCAGAAGCAGAGTCTTGTGACTCCTCATCATTCTCCATCAACACTGTTACAGACCTACCTCAAAGGAAAGCTTTGACCATTTCTTGGAGGGGAAGGAAAGTTCACATCAGCAATCCAAGCACTCCAGAAAAACACAATTGGTCTCTGCAACTTCAGATGGGCAACAACTCATCTCAAACACCATCCAGCAGTCGTAGGTCATCATCAAGTTCATCATCATACACCAGAAGTGGACAGACGTTTACCAGATCATCGAGCAGTGATGATGATTGTAATGAAGCTTACAGAGCATCACCACCATTGCTAGTTCCAGTTGATGATGAAATTTCTGTCCGTGTTCCATCAAAATCAGAAAAATTTTCCTGGGAAGAGGATACTATGTCTGCTCCAACCAGATATGGTCCTGTTAACAAATACACATCAATCAGGAATGCTATTTTCCCGGAGGACATATCGTCTAATCCTAATGCCAGACAAGCCTCCTCTAGCGATTCCATCATATCCATCAGTAGTTCAGATTCAGACACTGGTGATCAACTTAATCCAAGGAAGAAGAGAAGTAGAAATAACAAGACGCCGGTTGTCGCTAACACAGAGAGACCTAGTAATGTAGTTGATCTAACAGAGAATGACGTACCTTCCACTATACGCTTGATACCTCGTTATCTAGTACGTCCTCCATTACGACCTCATGTCATGGAACCAGAAGTAGTCATATTAGACTAACATACAAGTCTTTTTTTTTGGTTATTTTATATACATGTAATGAATACAATGAATTATTAGATTTTGTAATATACTTCCCAGTAAGTGTGTATGACAAAGTGTGTATGAGGAACTTTTTTACTTACAGCATGTTACAAAATGCTCATAAGTGGTTGATTGTAACACCATGCTCATATTATATGTATAGTTTATGAGCTTCAGACACTAATAAATACTGTTTGAAAGAAAAATATGTATATATAAAGTATTATTGATATAAAATCATTAACAGACATTGAAATAGATTTTGCTGAAAATTTATTTTACTGAGGTGATTAAGGCAAATTTCCAGTATCCATATATGAATGGGCTTAAAAGGGCAATTATGATTTGTTTGTAGGTCGAAAAGATACTGTTCCCTCTAGAGCTCATACAATTGATAGTATTAAAATATAGTTGCCTCTGATCATATCATGTTGATAATTAAGGATTAAAGGATTGCTTCCTTTTTTTAAAAAATATTTCCATGTAAATAAATCTAAGTGACATAAATTAACATATTGAAAATTACAGATATAACACATAATGATCACAAGATAATAAGTTTATTACACCCAAACGAAGCTGTAGTGTGGCGTAGACAAATTTGGACTGAATGATAGAGACTACAATATTATTTTTGTGAGAGACTGAGAATGAAGTTTGTATACAATCTAAATTATTTGTGATGTCTATTATATTTATCAATAATTGTCTTTCTATTTTATTTCAATGAATTTTTATTAGCTTAAATTTGGGTGTTAAAGATTGTTGTGTTATCTCTGACTTACTTTCTCATTATTTGATATCTCAAAAGTCAAATTTATGCTTTATTATGTGTCCATATGGTATAAAATTATCAAATTAGAGAACAAAATAAATGAGTTGCCAACTGGTAGAGTTTTTTGTGCTTACAGTTTTATGGAAATTAGTCAACAAATGTCTGAGCAAACTGATAAGTTTTTAAAATTGGTTCCCATTATTTTTATGAGAATTGGAATAGCAGCCTAAAAATAGTTCTGTTAGTCTTAGAATGTCTTTGCGTTGATAAAAATATTAACATAAGCACACATTATGTCTTCAACAATTTTTTTTACAGACAACAATTTTCTGTCCAAATTTGGTACTTTTTCTCCTTGAATTTCTAGGAGATAAAAAAATGTGTTTATTTTCAATGTAAACTTACAAATAATATTTCTACACAAAGACATTCTATGACTAACAGTACTGGCTGAGGCTGATATTCCAATTCTAATAAAAAAAAAACGAAAAAAATCAAAAGCTTTTTGCTTTGCTCAGACAATAAAATTATAGAATTTCTGCTATAAATTATAGTGTAGGCTTATATACCCCATGTTTTCAATTGTATCTTTTATGAGACTTTCCTTAGTTTGTCAGTTCATGCCTTATTATATCAAATTTTGCTGGAATAGTAAATCTACAACGATCTTTAACTTGAAAGTGTATAGAAATGACTTTATTTCATAATGATATCAGAAAATGTAAATATTTCATTCATCAATGGTATATCAATAAATTCTATAATATATTCAAATATTGTGGTTTTTGCTTTGATTGTATTTACAGAGTCTAAAACATGGGTTATAATGGGTTTGACTTTTTGACCATGTACTCAAAATTACTGCAGATTTGTTTCATAAGCACTGAATTTACTGAACTCTTTATTCAGAACTTCTAATATCAGCCCCATGTACTACATCTTGTCTATTGTCTTGTCTGTCTTGTCTATTGTCCTGTCTATCTTGTCTATTGTCCTGTCTGTCTTGTCTATTGTCCTGTCTATCTTGTCTATTGTCCTGTCTATCTTGTCTATTGTCCTGTCTGTCTTGTCTATTGTCCTGTCTGTCTTGTCTATTGTCCTGTCTGTCTTGTCTATTGTCCTGTCTGTCTTGTCTATTGTCCTGTCTATCGTCCTATGATGAATGTTATTACTAAACAACATAGCATTATCAGGCCATCAAGCACTTATAGACAAAAATTAGATTTGATTTGCTTGAATTCGAGACTATTTTGGACAGATTTCACATTAACAGTGTACAGTGATCGTACGTAAAAAAAAAATCAGCCTGCATTGTATTAGTACAGAGAGTTCATAAAAAATATACATTTTATTCTCATTTTGATTTTAGAAAATAATGCATCAATATTTATATATTTTAATTGTTTTCCCCTTTTTGGAAATTTGTGATATAATTTTATATTTGTAAGTTAGCAATACCAATTTTTATACAAGTAATGTTTATAAAATTTTCATAATTCAGTGTTATGAAGAAATATTTGTGGAGTGTAAGTTAGTCTCCTACCTACTGCTATTGACATAAAAATTTACCAAGGGTAGATATATGGTAACACAACAATTGAGATGCTTGTAAGAGTATGGGTTTTGATCCTTGTATATACTAGTAGTACCATCAAATTGTAAAGGTGGTTTCCTGTGTTAAGCAGATCAGATGTGCCGACACAGATAATATTTTGTCATAACATTGAGATATAAATTGATAAACAACATCGAACCTTGCATGCCCCTATTCCTGACTATCATTCAATTTGATTGGTTTAGAATTATTTAATAACCAATTAGATTCATTTTTCAAATTGAATTTTTATACTGATGTAGTGGATCCAATGGGGTTACACCATTAAGCTATGATTATATGTGTATGCAAATTCAAACTCAAACTCATGTGCCATAAACGATGATTCAGCAAAACTGTCAATGTACAAAGGAGGATAGGAAAGTTCCCCACAATAATGTCATAAAGTGATTCCCCCACTTTGCCAGCTGTCCGAAGTTGTCCGGAGACGCAAACAAATTGCTCAATGAGCCATCCATTGCACTTACAGAGGTTGAGTTTGAGGACACTTATATCGTATAATTCCGAAAAAAATGCACAGGCATGTATAATGCACCCCCCTTCCTGAAAATTGGGAAATATTCATTCACCTATATAAAATATGCACCTCTTATTTCATGAATCGGAATTGGCATATCATAGACACCATAAGTTATCAATACTGTTTTTAATTGATTATGTGTTTGAGTTTGAGTACACATGTAATTCGCAGCATTAACCTAAAATGAGCTTGCATATTTTACTGACTTGAGTACTATTGATAAATGAAGATGAAGAAAACAGAGGAAGTTATAAATTCACATGTTGTGGAAATACAAAGTAAACTTATTTGAATATTTATTGAAAAAATAATTCTTTTTAATGTTAAATAAATACACAAAATTGGACAAAATATACATAAAATTATGAAAATGTTTAAAAATCAACTATTCACAATTGGCTTTAACAAACAAAAATAATTTTATTACAAATTTTATATACAGAACAATTAAATTATTTTGATTTAGACTTTAGGAAGTTTTCTACATCGTTGCATATTTAAAATTAAGGGTGCAGTCACACAAGCGGTCTTGGTCGAAGATTTTTGTCGCCGATTTAAGTCTTCAGTAAAATCTTATGTGTGCCCGTGTTTCCACGACAAGATTATCGTGATTTTTAATATCAAACAAGTTTGCCTTCGATATTTTTATCACCTACACAACAGACCATCCAATCAGATTCATTTTCCATTCAAAAGCATGATCCGCATGTGATTATCAACATGGTAGAAAACGACCAATTGGAGATTTTTGTCTCCTCGTGTGTTGACAAGACTCATGTCGGCGACAAAAGTTTTCGACCCAGACTGTTCGTGTGCCCGCATCTTACTGTGACAGTTCATCTATATTATACACATTTACATTTTTTATCTTGATGAAAGGAGTTTAAAGCGATAGATTTCTCCATTTTCGAGGTTGATGTGGGGTCTTGAATATAATATGTAAATAGTCTTCAGAAGTACTAGTAATCACATAATTCCTTAAAAAATTTCATTTTCTATTTCTTTTATCTATATGGCAATGTCTCAAGAAAAGATGACGCGTCATTTTACCTTTCGAATGCGAATGTGGATAATTGTGGACACACATGGTTCTTACATTGAAATAATACACAAACGTAGTTCTTTCATTTAAATCTGACTCTTTCTCAACTTAATAAGCCAAATATCACTAAAAGCTTTAATATTTCAACTGAGCAATCAAATCATATTAAACGGTTTAGAAATAGCTTTAAATGTGATGTGAAGGCTTAGTTTTTAAAAATTCGACTTATTAAGTTGAGGAAGTGATTCAACATGGTTGTGAACTATGTTTGTGTGTGTTATTTCCATGTTCGAACATTACATAGTTTCATATGATATATTTGCTCACTTGTTGTTTTAATAACATTTGATTTATACACAAAACCTGTACATGGAAGATTTCAATAATGCTTGGAAAATACTGATTTTTTACAATTTGAGTTATTTGACTAATTCTCTTCAAAAACAGGCATAAAAACAAAATGAAATGAAAGGGAGTTCTATGTCTTCTTTTCTGCATTATATAAACAATATGGAAATATATAGAAAATGTTAAGGACATTGATGAGTATTAGCCATTTTGGTTTTGAGTTCTACTATAGTTTATCAAAGAAAACTTATGACATAGGAAAAGAAAATTAAATGCTTCACAATACACATTACGATTAGAAATTCTTGGTATTTTATATTTATATTTATTTGGTTAAAGTAACTCCTTTAATATCTAAGAAGGGAGCATCTTCTTATTTTATGTTTAAAGGGGCATTCAGCTTTTTTTGTCAAACCTTTTCATTATCAAAAGTTTTGTAAATTATACCTGAAAATTTTTCTGAAGTAGACTATTTATATCTACGTATCTACTTGATCAAACTAAATTTATTTAAAAGGGTTAATTAAAAACTGAGAGTATTAATAGTTAATTAAGCAGTTTGACCTTGTTTTGGTGATTAGCTTTATAATGGCTCGTTGAAACCTTTAGGAGACATATTTCTCTACAATTAGGTGTTTATTTTACTCAAAGCCGTACAGTAATTTTCTAACAGCTTGCAAAAAGCAGAACAAAGTTTAAAAGTTTACGTAACCTTTCGTAAATTTTTTCAATAGTTTTGGCGTTTACAAATTTACGGCTGGATATTTTTATTTAAAACTTAACTTCGTTAATGGGATTTTTTATAGTTTTCACAAATTTGAGCAAAAATTGTACGTGCAAAGCGGAATGTCTCTTTACTATGTGTCATATAAAAGCATGATTTTTAATATCATTGTCACAAAATCCTGATCATGTCTTTTAAGAAGAAAACAACTTTAATTCACAGCACATTTCACCATTCATCTACGGTTATTTCTTACGTTATTCAATCTGTAATGGAAAATAAAATATGCTATACCTCTACATCTAATAACAGATGTAAATATTTGGAGATTTGGGTGTGATACTGCTCAACACTTCCATTCTCAAACAATACTAAAGTTGAATTTGCGAAATTTCTGTAAAATTCTATACCTTCCTTATCTTATTGCAAGATTGTACAATGCAGTAAAAAAATTGGCTAGACTATAAGACATTTATGATCTTAAAATCTGATATCTTTCTACATCACTGCACTAGCACAAGAAATCAAGTACAACTTGTCAGACTGCAATAAGAAGATTGGTTGAAAGAAATGAATCATTGTCTGAGGGAAACAATGCATGGAAGTCTAAGTAGAAACATTTTTTTAGGTTTTGGTTTCCTTTCAACGTTCAAAGTTAAAAATCAGTTGGAAATTGAAGGACCTGAACATAATGGGGGTTGCAAGATTGGTTAGTTCTGCACATTCAGGATTCCTGAAAGTTGGAATATATGTCAGAACATATTGCATGTGTGCCGGAAAAAATAGTAGGTGCCAACAGAATTCAAAATGGCGGAGACAGAAAAAGATGGGGAAATTTTGAATGTGACATATTCCACTTCTTATAACTCTTCAACCGAGCACCATCATGGCCATTCAGTATTCATGTATGAGAGAAATTACTCTAGAAAAAGACAATTACCTAGCCAAGCTCTCCATATATTCTGCTGTATGTTGTGTTATTTGTGGCATCTGTTGTAAATATTGGTACTGATTTCTGTTATTGTTACCACTAGAATTATTAACAGAGTAACCATACATCTGATTCTGTCCTATAGGTTGATAGGTAGACATACCATTACGACTAGCATTACCTATTTCACCTCTCTGACCTCCACGACGTCTGCCTTGAAAGTCAATATCAAACATTGTCATTATACAAAATCACATCATTTCTGCATTCTACTTGCATAATATTATACATGTAATGAACCAAATAAACAATAACCATGAAGACTCTCAAGAAGAGATGCTGAATGATCTAGAAGGGTGAACTTTCCCTGCCTTGCTTGCAATACCAGGAATAATATTTTTTTACAAAAGAACAAGCTTAAATTCCCATCTAAATGTCCATGTCAATTCTTATGTCACTTCAGATTAACTCATAGCTTAGTTTCACTTAACTGTGTTACAATAATTCTTTCTAACAAAGTTTACACTGGTAATGTAGAGCTCAAGTTTTTAGGGCTTTTTTTGTTTGCAGGATACAAACAACATTCTGCTTCAAGTGTATTAGAAAGGAGTAAAAGTTAGATTTATACTTACTCCTAGAATTATCAGAATCATCATATAATAAAGCACCATTCCATACTGGTGGTGAACTGAGTTGTACATTAGTAACTTTAACTGGTACTGTAGTTTTATAATGACCAATACCAGGTAATGTTCCTTCTACTGTATGATTACTAGTGGGCTATTAAAATACAATCATACATAGAACATCAGCTATCACAAAATAGAAATACAGCAAATAATAGAGAATAATAATAAATTTCACTGAAAAGCTAGAGTTGTGATTAGTCACTCATCATGAAACAGTTTTTAACAGCAATTCAAAATACAAAATTGTGATCAGCAATTCATGATGCAAGAGATGTGATTAGTTATTCACCATATAAGAACTGTGATCAGCAATTCATGATGCAAGAGATGTGATTAGTTATTCACCATATAAGAACTGTGATCAGCAATTCATGATGCAAGAGATATGATTAGTCATTCACAATACAAGAATCGTGATCAGCAATTCATGATGCAAGAGATGTAATTAGTCATCCACAATACAAGAATTGTGATCAGCAATTTATGATGCAAGAAATGTGATTAGTCATTCACAATAAAAAAATTGTGATCAGCAATTCAAGATGCAAGAGTTGTGATTAGTCATTCACCATGAAACAGTTGTTAACAGCAATTCACAATACAAAAATTGTGATCAGCAATTCATGATGCAAGAGATGTGATTAGTTATTCACCATATAAAAACTGTGATCAGCAATTCATGATGCAAGAGATATGATTATTTATTCACAATACAAGAATCATGATCAGCAATTCATGATGCAAGAGATATGATTAGTCATTCACAATACAAAAATTGTGATCAGCAATTCATGATGCAAGAGATGTAATTAGTCATCCACAATACAAGAATTGTGATCAGCAATTTATGATGCAAGAAATGTGATTAGTCATTCACAATAAAAAAAATTGTGATCAGCAATTTATGATGCAAGAGATGTGATTAGTCATCCACAATACAAGAATTGTGATCAGCAATTTATGATGCAAGAAATGTGATTAGTCATTCACAATAAAAAAATTGTGATCAGCAATTCAAGATGCAAGAGTTGTGATTAGTCATTCACCATGAAACAGTTGTTAACAGCAATTCACAATACAAAAATTGTGATCAGCAATTCATGATGCAAGAGATATGATTAGTCATTCACAATACAAGAATCATGATCAGCAATTCATGATGCAATAGATATGATTAGTCATTCACAATACAAAAATTGTGATCAGCAAGGGTCGTGGACTCGTGATTAATAATTCACAGTCCAAGAATCGTGATCAGCAAGTCATGATGCAAGAGCTGTGATTAGTCATTCACAACAGCAATTCACAATACAAGAATTGTGATCTACCATTCACCATGCAAGAATTGTGATCAGCCATTCACAATGCAAATGTTATCAGCAAGTCATGATGCAAGAGATGTGATTAGTCATCGACAATACAAGAATTGTGATCAGCAATTCATGATGCAAGAGATGTGATTAGTTATTCACAAAAGCAATTCACAGTGCAAGAATTGTGATCAGCACTTCACAGTACAAGGGTTGTGATTAGTCATTCACCATGCAAGGGTCGTGATTAACAATTCACAGTCCAAGAATCGTGATCAGCAATTCAAAGTGCCAGAGATTCATTAATCAACAAAGAGTTGTGGTTAATAATTCACAGAATAAAAGTGTATTATTATGTTAAATACCTGTATATATTGTTGCTGTTGTTCAGCAAAATAGATCTCAGCTTTAGTTCTCTCTTCATCAGTAACAGGTATACCATCTATTATCATTAACTGTGGCATACGAAATATCAGCAATGGTCTATGAAGTAATCTTCGTGAAACCTGTACAAAAATACAATAGAAATAGTTATACATTCTACTGTTCTGCACTTTAACATCTAGAATCGAAGTGCTACATAAGAAATCTTGCCAAAAGGCAAATGCTTTCTTGTATTTTCCTACTGCTTCCAGATTGTCTCCCAAATTGCAAGCATGTTACATTCAAATAAAGGTGGATAGCAAAGTTTAATTCTTGGTCCAATATTCTTTTTTCTTGACTTATTAAAGCTATCATGCTTTAATTACACTCAAACTAATTACTTTTTTGTCTTATCTGGGTTTTAAATTGGGTGGGTGGCATCCATATTTCTTTAACAAGTATGTCGATTGCTGTAACAAATATGAGGGTCCAGACAGCGGGACATAAAATATTTTTTTAATAATTTAGTCTAATTAGAGCATGATAGCTTTAAGATTCAGTAAAACATGCATGTGCATATTACAAATTTACAATGTTGATGTTGACATTGTATGCCATTGAAGGAATATTGTGTATTAGTTGAACTTACAGCATTGTTGACCAGTGATAATTCCATCAATGTTACAATATTATCTATCTTTTCTAATTCACCTAAATCCTACAATAATGAAAGCATAAATCAAAATTCAATACATTCTTTTCTTTTATCACATCTTCATTGTGTATCTTTATCCATTAGTACAGTACTTTCTTGTGAATACATTTAAATAAATTGACTTCAAATATGCTCAACTGTAAGTCATATGCTGCATTCGATACCTGCTGTGAAAATAGTATTTACTACTTTCTTGCAAATCTGAAACTTGTGTAGAAACCCAAATTCAAACAGAAATTCACAACATTGACCCTGTTACATGGTAATCATGAGAGGTATCGAACGAGTTATAATTGAGATCCATTGTGGATCAAATATTTCACTTGGCTAGAATGTCACTAGTTCTGTAATGGATATTAAGAGTGTAATCAAATACCATTGACAAGAGTCGATGTTACAAATGTCTGACCAGCCCCAATTTACATTTAATATTCAAAATCATGTCAAAAACATTCATATCATCTGATAACCAACAGGTTTATCACAAAAATTTTGATAAAAGACTGTACCTGAATTCTGTTGGAACCAAGATAAAGTCTCTGTAGATTCTCCAGACAAGCCAGATTACTTAAATCACGTAGTCTGTTCTCTTCTAGATGTAGTTCCTGCAGGTTCCACTGGTTTATAAATGATAATTCTGATACACCTTTAATCTTATTTCTATCTAATACTAGTTCTCTTAATTCATGTAAACCATCCATACCATCTATCTTACAGATTTCATTACCTAGTTGACCAAATATCATATATTAAATGTCATGGTTCGCCATTTTCATCAGTTAATTTTGATCTTGAATATATGTAAGTCTCCAGAAGTACTAAAACTGCATGAAAATTGAAAAATTCCTTCATATATACCTCATACTACTGGAAATTTCATTTTCTATTTCTATAGATGTCTTTTCTACAGTCAAGTAACCTTATTTCGTGGAAACCTATTATTCGTGGATTTCCGGAAATGTTTAATAATTTACATGAGCGACCTTGCGCGACCTCCGCATTAGTTTGTATTGATAAACATGGGTTTTCTGCACAATATCAGCTAGTAGAATGAATTCAGTAGTTTCAAGCAAGGTAAAATGTATTAATGTATACTTTGACAAATACAAAATGGCGGATTTCAGTTATTACCACACGTCACAATTTTTTATCGGCCGAATTTCCTTATAATCCCAGGCGGTAATCGTAATTCCAAGTGTCGTCTGCTAGAATGTAGTCCAACGAATGAAGTCACATGATCAACAAGCGGATTCCGCGTCAGCAGAAAATTTCTATGGAACACAAAGTGGACCATATTCTTATGTTGTTTCAATGACTTTTAGCAATAAATCACGCAACATATCTTATTTTGTCAGTCACTATTTTTTTTTAAATCGTGGTTCTTTGAAGGAATTGTCACTAGTTATAATGAATTGATATTAAAGATAAATACTAAGAGAAGTTAATTATACCACTCGGTATCCATACAACGTGTTTTTCTCGACTTATTTATAGATCAAACATTGTACACGAAAATAGGTGACGCATTCTGTCGCCGTTGCCGAGTTGGTTGCTCATGAAATATGGGTCAAAGTGAAGGATTCATAAAGAAAATCGAAACAAACCAATTTTAATTATTTTGTAGAATATCTGATGAAACATTTAACTTTGACGCAATTCGGTGTTGAATCCTTATATCCACGAAAATAGGTTACACCACTGTATATATGACTAAGTCTCAAAAAAAGATGAGTCGTCTTTTTAACTTTCAAATGTTGATAATTCTGGACACACATGGATTTGAAGGCTCATTTTCTCCCTACACCATTTATGTCATGTCTCCAGTTCCATCAAAGTTTTTTTGGCCAAAACTGATTTAGCATCTGCCATTTAAAACTGCATTCGCAGCCAAAAGTGCAAAGGTCACAGAGTAACGTGATACAAACAAAACGAAAGTTTTGGTGATGCCAAAGTGCATCTTTGGAGGTGTGGAACAATCCCTATTTATGTCAAAATATTCATCAGAGGCTGGAATAGAGGAAGATGTTTCAGACTAATGCCAACTATATTGCTTTGTTAACCTTTCTCTCTCATATGAACTAGTTATTTTGGTCAAAAGACATTTTGTTTGATTCTGTGGGTAAAAAATAGAAACATTAGTTAAAAAGGGTTTTCCTCCAAAAAACAATAAATTTTACCATATATTTACTTTTCCTTAAATGTAATATATTTACCTTGTAGAAATAAAGCTTTTAATGATGGAAGTCTGTTTAACTGTAATGTGGACATTTCTTTTATATTATTATATCTACAAATATATATATTCAACTCAATACATTGTATATTCTGATTACAGAGTCTTAATAAAGGTATTTCTATTTGCACCATTCCCATTTTACTTGTGATGTCAATTGTTTTTCCCTTAAAACTACAGAATAGCAATACAACCAGATTATAATATCATTACCAAATATTATATTCAGGCCAAAAGATACCAAAAGATATCTTTGGTTGGCAAGATACCCCATTGGTGCAAATTTCATATGCAAGATATCTTAATATTGTCATCCATGTATACTAATCCTTCTTATTCAAGATACCATATTTGTGATAACAAAAACATCTTTATACACAAGATATCAAGTTGGTGATAACAAAAACTTGTTTATACACAATATAGTGATAACAAATATATCTTTATACACAAGATATCATATTTGTAATAACAAAAATATCTTTATACACAAGACTGCGAGAAAACAAATATCTTTATACACAAGATATCATATTTGTGATAACAAAAATATATTTATACACAAGATTGTGATAAGAAAAAACCTTTATACAAAAGATATTATATTTGTAATAACAAAAATATCTTTATACACAAAATAATATATGTAATAGCAAAAATATCTTTATATACAAGATATCATATTTGTGATAACAAAAATATCTTTATACACAAGATTGTGATAATACAAATATCTTTATACACAAGATATCATATTTGTAATAACAAAAATATCTTTATACATAAGATTGTGATAATACAAATATCTTTATACACAAGATATCATATTTGTGATAACAAAAATATCTTTATACACAAGATTGTGATAATACAAATATCTTTATACACAAGATATCATATTTGTAATAACAAAAATATCTTTATACATAAGATTGTGATAATACAAATATCTTTATACACAAGATATCATATTTGTAATAACAAAAATATCTTTATACATAAGATTGTGATAATACAAATATCTTTATACACAAGATATCATATTTGTAATAACAAAAATATCTTTATACATAAGATTGTGATAATACAAATTTATATCTAAAAAACAAAAAAACATAGTTGAGAGGAAATGAACACAATTGATCTTAAGAAAAATAGAAAAAATACCTACCCTAAATGTAAGACTTCTAAATTCTCTAAGATTGGAGAATATGAATCTGCACAGAAATCACCGGCCAAGCCTTTCTTATTTTTAGTTCTTGGTAATATACATTCTATATTATTATGATTTAAACACAAAACCTACATAAATACAAAACGGATATTAGAAAAATGTGTAAGGATGAAATACTTTAAGTGCAACATGGTGTTAATCAAAGATAATACGTTCGGATTTTTCAACCTGGTTTCCCTCTGTCAGTGCTGCAGACAGGTAAGAGGGGCTGACATGGTAAAAGTGTCTAGTTGTTCGGATGGGACAATAAACCGAGGACCTTAGTGCTACAGGCTGTGCACGAAATAGATCCCTGGACAGTTGGAAATCGTAAAAGATCAGGCTAATGCCGTTGTCCTGGCAGAATTTCCCTCATTGCATGGCGTTGCCTGTCTTCATTAGCCTGCATGGTGCAGAAAAGTAGAACATAAACTTCCATTCATTTCATTTCATTTCCCGACTTGATAATCAGCAGAGTGAACTTGACACTTGACACAAGGCATGAATGTTTTTTTCTGTATACACCTCCTATTCATGATCTAACAAAAGTATTATGCATCACATGTTCTAGGTCATTAAGTATTCAACCAATCAAATAATCTGCTTCATATTTAAGATTTACCTTGTATGTTAGGAATACGGGATATTCATTGCTCAACATGGACATGTTTTTAATTGGTCAACTTTTGACAAATTTTATTGAACTTGATTTAAAGAAGAATTGTGTCAGATCACTGATTGTGAGTGTAGTAAAATGTAGAATAAACACACACAAAAAACTTTCTAGATAATTAGATAATAATTTTTTGTATACATTATTATGTGCGACATTTCAACAAAAATTACTCTTGGTAGTAAAATATGAAAGAAACATAAATTGGAACATGGAAGTGCAAAAAGGCAATCCAAAACTTTTCACTTGAATTCAGGTATTCATCAAATCAAGTTATCAAGTTATCATATATCAACCATATAAAAGATCTTGATATAAGATTAAATATATACTTACCCTAACATTAACAAGATGTATTAAACCACTGAATGATGTTAAATTATTATTTTCTAAATTCACACTGAAAAATAAAACAGCAACAAATTAGTGATACTAAGTCTTAGAATTAACATAACATAATTAACACATAAAGAATTTTAAACTTTGTGAATAAGTGCCAGTAGATATATCTGGTGTCATAACATAACATAACAGTATCCTTATATAATCAGATAAATCCAAAAGACTTAGTAATTATCCATAAATATGCAATTAACTATTGATAAACACTTAATATTGAGATTAAGCGTTTTTTAATAATTATTTAGTTTATGAATTTTCCAATTTTCCAGATTTTACAGGGATTCTGTTGTAACTTTATGACACCAGGAAAGTTCACTGATGAATATATACTCATATTGGCCATTTAAAGAACTTAAATTTTTTGTTCATTCTAAGATGTAGTATTACTTTAATTTGATTATGAATCCAATATCTTGAAATCACAAATGATTAACTTATGAAGTTTTTGAGGGGTGTCAGTTTAATTTAGACAATATTTAGCCTGACAAAGTTATTATATGTGTGCATATCCTGGGAAAAACGCACAAAAATATGACTTTAGGTAGGGCAAGTGGTAACGAAAACAAATGTCAGGATTTTATAGTTTCATTTACTATTCAGTGTACTGTAAATTTATTAAACTGCTTGTGTTATGTTTTAAATCACATCTGAATGTGCATATTTGAGTTATAAATGGTATATGCTTATGTTAAAAAAAATAAATAAGTTTCCAAGGCGAGCCTACCTTCTAAGATTGACAAACATATCACTAGGACCTAAATCAACTGTTTTTATAGAAGATGATGGTAGATCTAGTTCTCTAACTTCAGCAAAATTAGAATGGAATAATTTCTCTGCTATAAAATCAGATGTCAATCTTCCACCAAACATCTCCTTTGCTATATTGCCTTCAGAAGCTTCCTGTAAAGGTATCAGATTAATTTTAAAGAAGCTTCAAATAATAAGAACTGCATGACCACTGATGTTAAATTTACCTTAGATACTGGATGCTATGAATTATAAATGTTGATTTTCCCTTTGCAATGAATTGGAGACCCTTTAAAAATTGATGTACATTTAAAGGGACAGATGCACCATTTGATTTTAGTCTTGAATATATGTAAAAAGTCTTCAGAAGTACTAGAAATTCATTTACAAATACTTCAAACTAGGAATTTTACTCACTATTTCTATTATGTCTTTTCTATATATCAAAGAGTATCTTAAATTGATGAGTCGTCATTTTAACATTCAAATGCGGATAAATGGATTTGGAGGCTAAAATTTCAACGGTGCACTGTGAACACTATTACTGATTGGCTTAGCTAAAAAATTCCTGTTTCTAAGACTAAAGTATGATTGGTCAAAAAAAATGGTGCACCTATCCCTTTAAATATTTGTTCCAACGAAGGCATCACATATTTTATATAGGCATCTTTAGCAATGTGAGCAATCTTTCAAAGCCCAATTTAAGGATAAAATTAATTAAATAGCTTTTTAGAAAAAAATTTCAATTTTTAAATTTTTTTTATTTATTTATAACACAAAATCTATATCTTTTGGAATAGATCCTTGAAAAGGCCCATACAGATCTTTATTATCCTTTAGAGTCTCTAAATTTTGTATGCACATCAGGGACAATTATAGCATCGATTTGTGTTATTCCAATTTTCAATTAGACGTCTGTGGTTCTAGTAATTCTACTAAACTAAATGCTCTATGACAGCACCCCCGCAACGGTCTTATGTGATACAAGCAAATTTCGTAGGGGTGATGTCATAAAACACTTAGTTTTAGTAGAACTACAGGAACCACGACGTCTGAATAAAAATTAGAATGGTGGAAATTGATGGTATCAGTGTTTCAGATATGCATAAAAAATTTAGAAAACCTCTTTACAATCCTTTTAAGTTTGGTTTTTTTTTCAAAACTCATTCAGTAGAATAAGTTTATACTTACTATTGCACGACCATCAAGAGCTCGTAAAGTCTTTAAATGATAAATAATAAAGAGTCTATAATTATCAACTTCGTTTGCTATAGGATTACCATATGTATCTAATATTACCAGGTACTGTAATGGCTGAAATATATCAAGTACAACAATATTCACATAAATAAAAACTAAATGATGTAACCTGTGTCCCTTTTCAGCACAATTAAATTGTGTAAAACTAATGACCCCCAATAGATATTTTCTAAATTCAGTCATACCATCCCCTACACCATTGTGTCACATTAGTGGTTCCATCAAAGATTTTTTTTTTAACAAAACTGATCTCTTGTCAGCCATTTGAAACTATGTTAGCAGCCAAAAGTTCATGGTTCACATGATACCATAACAAAAGGAAAGTTACAATGAAACCCAACACTAATTTACAGTCATCGTAAAGGTAATTTAATATCATGTTAGAAAAAAACATCATAGAAGTTGTGGAAAATCCCCATACACCAGGACCTAGTTATTCTGACTCTACTCCAGCCAATAACTGTCAAGATATCTATCAAAGGCGTGAATAGAGGCAGATGTTTTTCAGACTACCTGCTTCCACTCTTCTTTAGGAGAGAAAAAACCTTGTAATTTTTACCTTTAAATAGAAGAGTTCCCTGATATTTTCAATACGATTGTTACCAATATACAGTTCTATAAGATTGTGTAGTCTTTGTAAACCAACCAATGAGGTGATACGATTACATTCTAAAGATAAATAGGTTAACTGTGTTAATCCATTAAAAACTCCTGTATCTAAATTCACAATATGATTATTTCCTAGATGTAGCTTTGTCAAATTAACTAATTTTGTTAATCCATCTAGTTTGGCTAAACAGTTGTTCTCCAATGATAGTTCCTCTATCTTCGGACAGTTCTCTAATCCCTGAAAATTAAAAAAGATGAATATTTATGGAAGCGTTCTATTTATAAACCAAAAATAATTTGTTTTTGTTTTTTGCTGTGGGCTTTTTTTAACTCATTTTACAATCTGACAAGATCAACCTAAATGATATACAACATTTAAGTAATACTGTTGAAACCTATACCACAGAATTCTTTTGCAGTGGACCAGGTTTTTATGGAACAAATGTTGAATATTTTATGACTGAACTCAACCTTAATGCTTTATCTATTCAAATGAAATGAAATGAATGGAGTTTTATGTCCTACTATTCTGCACCATGTGGGCTAATGAAGACAGGCAACGCCATGCAGGGTGCAATGAGGGAAATTTTTTCAGGACAGCAACATTAGCCTGATCTTTTTTTCGATTTCCAGCTGTTGAGGGATCTTTAACATACACAGCATGTGTTTATTGTCCCATCTGAACGACTAGATGCTTTTTCCATGTCAACCCCTCTTTGATGTATCACTGACAGGAGCAAACCAGGTTGAAAAAGGTATTATCTCAACTTATGCCAGGATTGAACCATGGATCTTCAGGTTAGCGAGCAAGCATCTAACTCACTGAGCAACCATGGCTCCCTTAATCTATTCAAAAGAATCCAAATTGTCTTCAATAATTGAATTATAATCAAAATTATTTGGAGAGAAAAAATTTGGCAGATTTATATTTTGATCCTGTGTATACATATGTATAAGATCAATATTGTCCAATGAATTAATAGTTCACAAGGACCTAAATTTAACAGGCTTCATTTTGAGTACAGAGCAAATGTTTTTTACTTACTTCAACTTTAGTTAAATCATTATTATTGAATGATACCCATCTGAGATTTTCAACTTTCTCTAAATTTGATAACTTAGTTATATGTTGCCCTTCTAATACTATAGTTGTTAACTGCAAGAAAATAGAGTTTAAATATTTCAATTCTTTTGTAGACTTGTCATTGTGAAAATGACAAAAAATGTGCGAACCAGTCTAAATTGAAGTCTGTTAAAAAATATGTATAAGACAAAAAATAAGAAAAAGATAACTTGCCAGGCAAGGTAACATACGCCCACTGGTGACTAAAATACGAATTTTCTCATATTGACATGTTTTAACAAAGTCAAGGGCAATAACCTTTCATCGAAAATGCACCAAGTTAGAGCTTGTCCAAGATCTTATCAATTCCAATGTTCACACCAAGTTTCATCAGAATCGGTTGAAAACTGTTGCTTCAATCTTGCTCACGAACAATATTGATGTGGGCTTATAAAAATTCAAGATTTACCAGTGCATGCTTTCCAGAATTGTGCCATCAAAAACCAACATGGAACATGAGCAAGACACATTTATCCTGCTTTATTATAATCCATCTTAAAGTAGCCATCATACATATGATGTCAGTTATATTCAGAATATGACATAGAAAGTTTTTATGCAAGATATTGTACAAATTTGAATCATATAGGAGAGATCGGCCATGATGTCATAGAGGTGTTTTGTGTATCACATGATGCAGAACTTTAACAGTTGAAAGAGTGGTTTGTCCTACTCAAGTCATGCATGTGTTCTATTTTTAGCATATCACTGCTAAGCTGATTTCTCCCATACAATTTTTAAATTTCAAGCAATCTCTACAATTGTCATCAGTTCTCATTAAAAATTTTTCATGTTTTAGTTATCTAGATAATCCAAAAATACAAAATGGATTTTAATCTATTTATCAATGCACTGTGATTTTCTGCATATATCGGGAACGCTGATAGCATCAATTAGCACCATTTCAATTTTTAATCAGACATCTGTGGTTCCTACAATTTCAATAAAACTATGTGATGATAAATTGTAATGGTGCAAATTGATACTATCAGTGTCCCAGATACACATACAAAATATAGAAAACCTCTTTACAATCTTTTTAAGTTGTCGAAAAGATTGTACAAACCTTAGACAGCCATGTTGAATCATGATCAGATGATTTATCTGGTTTTAAACGACTTAATGTAAAAATTAATTGTGGTCCGTTACACAATTTTAAAGATCGTGGTATATGTTGATCAGTACGAGAATGTGATGATAATGCTAATTGTGATATTCTAGAGCCGGCTGCAACACGTAGAGCAGATGTAGCCTCATCTTCACCAACCATTTTACCATTTAATTGGGTCAGTGATTTTAATCTTCCAATCACTCGTAATTTTAAATTAACTGGCTGAAAAAAAAAAAATCAATTTGAATATTTCAAAAAGTGAGTATGAAAAAACTAAACACTAAATATTTATTATGATTTTAAAATCTTTTAGCAAAAGGACAGTTTTATACAATTTTTTTACAACATGAGTTCTTCATCATCTCCAATTTTTACAGAATTTTGATGGGCAGCTTGCATCGGAAAAAACTACCAATCTTATCAGCAAGGCAAGAGTTTGCCAATTTGCAAATAGCCACATAATAGGCGTAAATGACTTTCATTCTTGACAAACTAATGTAGAAATAATACATGTAATTCTACTTGCTGGATGATGAATCTTAAAAAAAACAAATTTAACAGCATAAGATACTTGTCAATAAGTGAATTTGTAACAAATTTTGATCTTGACCTATCTATATCTATACTTTCACAATATTTGTCATTTTCAACCAAATTTTACACACAAAACTAGACGTCATCCAAAGGCAAAAGATTGATTTTTTTTCATATTTCTCACATTATATCACGATACATATTGTATCATATCTTATGTTTCAAGATACAGATTGTATCATATCCCTTGTATCAAGATACATATTGTATCATATCCCTTATATCAAGTTACATTTGGTGTCATATCCCTTGTATCAAGATACATACTGTATCAGATCATATTCCTTGTATCTAGATACATATTGTATCATATTCCTTGTATCAAGATACATTTAGTTTCATATCCCTTGTATCAAGATACATACTGTATCATATTCCTTGTACCAAGATACATATTGTATCATATCTCTTGTATCAAGATGCATATTGTATCATTTCTCTTGTATCAAGATACATATTGTATCATATCCTTTGTATCAAGATACATTTAGTATCATATCCCGTGTTTCATGATATGTATTGTATCATATCCCATGTATCAAGATACATATTGAATTGTATTGTAGCATGAATTGCAACAGATAGTATGGGTAACCACACATAAGGAAAAAAAATCTAAAGAATGTATAGAGTATATTACCTTAGACCAAGGGTTATTAACAATGTTTAATGTTTTTAAATGAGGTAAATGCTTTCTCATCATAGATAATTCTTCTCTAGTATTCTGTAATCTATTCCAACTTATATCTAAATGATGTAGTTGTGACATGCCCTGAAATGATCATTCTCATCAACAAATAATAAAAGTATATATATCGCTAAGTGTGATTTTTCCCTGAGCAGTTATTTATTCCTGATCAATTTGATTTATTTTTGATCAGTTTGATTTATTTTTGATCAGTTTGATTTATTTTTGACTAGTTTGATTCATTCTTGAACAGTTTGAATTTATTCCTGATCAGTTTGATTTATTCCTGATCATTCTGATTTTTTCCTGATCCGTATATGATTTATTACTGATCAGTATGATATATTACTGGTCAGTATTATTTATTACTGATCAGTATGATTTATTACTGATCAGTATGATTTATTACTGATCAGTATAATCTATTCCTGATCTGTATAATGTATTACAGATCAGTATGATTTATTCATGTATGATTTATTACTAATCAGTATGATTTTTTACTAATCAGTATGATTTTTTACTAATCAGTATGATTTTTTACTAATCCTGCACCTACCTTCATACCATCTAGTGATACTATCTTGTTAAAACTGGCGTCAATCAATTCTATACCCTACAAATATACATCCAATATAGGCATTAAATCAAATTCTTTGAAGAATCTTTTAATCTGTATCTGACAAAGTTACATGGCCATTACAAGATCCAAATGGAATTGGAATGGATAATTCAAAATAAGGAGATTTAAACATGGCATAGTTGGTATAAGGTCAATGGGCTTCATGTTACAATCCTGGTAAATCATTTTGTTGGTGAAGTCCACAACTAAGATTTAATGCTCAAATGAATTGTAAATGACATAGGACAATTAAGAGATGATGACATGTTATGTATTAATGGCTATGGTCAGAGCAGTGACAGATAAAACTTTTGGAAAAGTATATTGCTTACCATATGAGCCAAATCATCTAACTTGGTTAACTCATTAAAACTAACAATCAATCTTTTTAAAGACTTCAACGATTGTATATATTTTAATTTGGTTAAACCGTTTCCATGGAGATTTAATGTTGTTATAGAAGTAAGACTAGAAGCTCGTCCAATCTTTAATAAAATATCTTCACTTAGAGTGACCAGCCTGAAGTATTACATCATATACATGTATAAATGGAAGGTATAAGTTGAGGTTTCAAGAAGCAAAAAAAGAAATGTATATGGTCCGTATATATGCTGACTGCAATCTCGCATCAGTGACTTATTCTGATGACCTTTATTACAAAGTTAAAAACTGTAATTTTTTGTAAAAAAAAAAAATTCAGCAACAGAAAACCGATTTTATTTTTCATGTCTTTAACTACTTTTCTCTACAAAATAGACAAAATTTGGTCCTGCAATAAATCAAGAGCGCTTTGTGAGGTCATCCAAGATTCAAATTCAATAATGAGCTTCAAATATATTTAATATTCTGACTTCAGTCATGACAGAATGTTCATATATCATATTTTTTCAAAATATAGTTCATTTAAGTCATCATTGTGTCTGGTAGTTTAATTGATAAGAACTCATAACATGTTGCAGATAGATGTTTCAGATATAAAATCCTCATCAGGACAACAAGATTTGAGTTAAATTTCTCAAGAGATTTGTGAGTACAAAAAAAAGGGAACAATAACATTATGTACCAATAACATAAAAAAACAAAATACTGATATATATTCTAGAACTTACCTTGGTCTTGCTCTTATTTCAGGTTCCATATTCAAAACATCACTATCAGGAAACAGTAACTGAGGATCATCAGGTGTGGCAACAGTACTTGGTATTTTCCAATCTTTATTTTCACATAAATAACCATTAATAGAAGAAAATGGAGATTTACTTGGTAACTAGAAATGAAATGCATAGAATGTAATCAAATGAAAATAAAATTGAACACCTTTTCAATAACTCACACTAAATATTTTTTGATTTTTCTGATTTTCGATAGGGTTCATCCTTGGGTAATAACAAACACAGTAAGTTCTGTCAAAATCCATCTAGATTTGTGCCTTCAAGAGTGTTAACGAGCTAAAAATTGAATGCATTTTCAAGAACAAAGGCAATAAGTCATACTTAATATTTTCGATTCTGGGTGATAACAAAAACTCACACCAAGTTTCATCAAAATCCATCAAGAATTTTGTTTTACGAGCAATGGACGTACGGACCCACGGACATGGGTGATGCCAATATACGCCTTCCAATTACATGTGGGTGTAAAATAAAAGGCTTTTTATTCTGATCAATTACCCAGTGGAAGGAACATTATAACTGAACATAAAATCTAGAATTCCTGATTATTGCATTTTTGAGAAAATATAAAACTTACCCTCTTAATATATTCATATTCTATGATATATTCTGGTAATACAAAATCTTGATCAAAAACATACCATTCGCATTGTCTTACACTACATTCACAGGTAGCTGTTAAATCTATATCTGTTGATTTATCTATAAATAATAAACATCAGATCCAGATTTCCAATTATCTTGAAGGTGCTGACATGGCAGATTTACATATTATTCAGATAATTACAGAATATTTCAAAAACTATATCTGTAGATTTATCTACAAATAAACATCAGATCCAGATTTCCTAATTATCTTGAAGGTTCTGACATGGCAGATTTACATATTATTCAGATAATTACAGTATATTTCAAAGTGCAAAAGATCTTATAGTATCAGATAACTTTTAAAGATTTTGTTGTGTTTTGGGGGATTTTCAAAGCATCTATGACATCTATATCTGTATCATTCCCAATTCTTCTAATAAATCTTTGATATCTGATATTACTAAAATCCACAAAGAGAGTTTGGATCTCAATAGCAATTTGATAGACTTCAAAAAATTTCTGTATTACTGTATTACTATAATAATATTTAAAACAACAAAACTTACTACCAACAGATAGACAAGTTTTTCTTGGTCTAATAACAGAATCTATCTCAGGATAAACTGACTGACTGACCCTACAAAAATGTTTCAAAGAATGAGAAATACAAGTATAACATTTTCTGCGGCAATAACATCAATAACATGGAGCATTATCTAAATAAGTGGTTCCCTTGCAATTTTCAGTATGACCTTGATCGTGATGGGAGGTCATTGGCATCAGAATCAGCAGAATTGTTATCAGCTATCTTTTGTTTTCGTATGATTTTTTGTTGGATTATTAATAATCAAGCGATTATCTAGTTGGTGGTAGCCTAAGTGTCGTAATTCGTAATGCACAGTATATCTGAGTACTCAGAGTTTTTAAACTGACGTAAGGAGGAAATCAATCTCTATCTAATCATAAGCAAATTCAAAGATGTCCAAGATCTTATAGATACAAACCTACACACCAATTTAAAAAAAATCAGATAAAAACTAGGGCCGTTATTGTCTTTACAAGCCACATTTAACATAATTTCAATATATCAAGGGTTAGAAAATCTGATCCTTTGTGGAATCCTTCTCAGATGCAAACTTGTCCAAGATTCAGTGAATATAAATGAACCTACCTACACACCAAAATTTTATAGGATAGCTTGCCAGGCAAGGTAATATACACCCACTGGCAGATTTGATTTTAAATACAATATTTGGCAGTACAGTAACAATCACCAGTAAAAAATATTCAACCTTCAGTCATACACTTCTTTTGAACCTTTTTTTTAAATAAATATTATTTAATCATAATATTACCAAGTTTTGTCAAAATCTGTCAAGAACAAGGGCAATAACTCATACTAAACTCATTTGGGGGTGTAAAAGTTTTCCTGTATCCCTGAATGTGTTAAATTGAATGATGATTTGAGCTAAGTATAAAAGTAACTTACTCTCTATCTTCCATCATTGTAGCATTCTTTCCTAGATATGCTTTACAGATTACAACCTGACCTACAAATACAAAATACAGCAATGACATTAAAATTGAACAAATACAAAATACAGCAATGACCATAACATTTAACATTCATTCACAAATTTGGAATATTCAAATACATTTTCACTTATTTTCAGTAGGCTAATATAAACTACAGTGGAGCCTCATTTATCTGGTTGCTGGTAATCCAGAAACCCCGATATCCGCAAGCTTTTTACTGGGATACTTGATATGGACAAGCATCATGATATAATACTGACTATTCAGATAAAATACTTACAATATTGATATAGACAAGCTTCAGGATAGAATACTGATTATTCAGGTAAAATACTTACCATATTGATATAATCAAGCATCAGGATATGATACTAACTATTCAGATAAAATACTTACCATATTGATATAGACAAGCATCAGGATAGAATACTGATTATTCAGGTAAAATACTTACCATATTGATATAATCAAGCATCAGGATATGATACTAACTATTCAGATAAAATACTTACCATATTGATATAGACAAGCATCAGGATAAGATACTAACTATTCAGATAAAATACTTACCATATTGATATGGACAAGCATCAGGATATAATACTGACTATTCAGATAAAATACTTACCATATTGATATAATCAAGCATCAGGATATGATACTAACTATTCAGATAAAATACTTACCATATTGATATAATCAAGCATCAGGATATGATACTAACTATTCAGATAAAATACTTACCATATTGATGTAATCAAGCATCAGGATATGATACTGACTATTCAGATAAAATACTTACCATATTGTTATAGACAAAAATCATGATATGATACTAACTATTCAGATAAAATACTTACAATATTGATATAGACAAGCATCAGGATAGAATACTGACTATTCAGATAAAATACTTACCATATTGATATGGACAAGTATCATGATATAATACTGACTATTCAGATAAAATACTTACCATATTGATATGGACAAGCATCAAGATATTTTCTCTTTTTATTTTCATCATCATAATACTTCATTTTCCTTTTGTCAGCTAAACTTAAACTATTACTTAATGGTACAGCTGCATGTCTTCCTAACTTCTAAAATGGCACAAAAATATATTAGAATTAGAACATTCCAATTTCTTAACCAAATCACTGTGTGTTGCAGTTTAGCTGGCTTCAAGCTGCCTTTTCAAAATTCTCCAATAAAGTACCAGTTATGAAATCTTTGGTATCCAGTTCAGACTGATTGATCAGGTGGAACAATACATTCAAATCTTAATACCCAAATTTTTCTTTGATAAAGACATCCATTAGAAAACTAATAAATCAACAGACCACAGAATAACATTTATCAGTCACCAGATAAATTTTGTAGTAATTTTCTGGATCAAAATTACCATCTTTAAATTCCAGAAACTAACCTAATATGTGTCACTATCATAGAAACCTTCCTGTAAGATTC
>NW_008710370.1:3923525-3924432 GCF_000327385.1 Lottia gigantea
ATCATACTGTTTTAATTGATTATGTGTTTGAGTTTGAGTACACATGTAATTCGCAGCATTAACCTAAAATGAGCTTGCATATTTTACTGACTTGAGTACTATTGATAAATGAAGATGAAGAAAACAGAGGAAGTTATAAATTCACATGTTGTGGAAATACAAAGTAAACTTATTTGAATATTTATTGAAAAAATAATTCTTTTTAATGTTAAATAAATACACAAAATTGGACAAAATATACATAAAATTATGAAAATGTTTAAAAATCAACTATTCACAATTGGCTTTAACAAACAAAAATAATTTTATTACAAATTTTATATACAGAACAATTAAATTATTTTGATTTAGACTTTAGGAAGTTTTCTACATCGTTGCATATTTAAAATTAAGGGTGCAGTCACACAAGCGGTCTTGGTCGAAGATTTTTGTCGCCGATTTAAGTCTTCAGTAAAATCTTATGTGTGCCCGTGTTTCCACGACAAGATTATCGTGTTTTTTAATATCAAACAAGTTTGCCTTCGATATTTTTATCACCTACACCATCCAATCAGATTCATTTTCCATTCAAAAGCATGATCCGCATGTGATTATCGACATGGTGGAAAACGACCAACTGGAGATTTTTGTCTCCTCGTGTGTTGACAAGACTCTTGTCGGCGACAAAAGTTTTCGACCCAGACTGTTCGTGTGCCCGCATCTTACTGTGACAGTTCATCTATATTATACACATTTACATTTTTTATCTTGATGAAAGGAGTTTAAAGCGATAGATTTCTCCATTTTCGAGGTTGATGTGGGGTCTTGAATATAATATGTAAATAGTCTTCAGAAGTACTAGTAATCACATAATTCCTTAAAAAATTTCATTTTCTATTTCTTTTATCTATATGGCAATGTCTCA
The DNA here is from genome assembly GCF_000327385.1 of Lottia gigantea. Taxonomy (NCBI): domain Eukaryota; kingdom Metazoa; phylum Mollusca; class Gastropoda; family Lottiidae; genus Lottia; species Lottia gigantea. Next base: position 3,924,430 of record NW_008710370.1, read on the forward strand.
AGA
>NW_008710370.1:3945738-3974866 GCF_000327385.1 Lottia gigantea
AAAAAAGACATGCATATTTTTTTTTGCCTTGCAAAATTACATCAAATCAACTAAATTTTAGATAAAATAAAAGAAACTGAAAGTATAATTATAACTCACTTTGTTGATGAAAATTCTTCCACTGTTTTATCATCAGTCAGATCATTGAGTTTATTATCAAACTTAGTTCGTAACATACGATGATGTATTCTTATTATACGATGTATCTTTATACCCATAATACCTCGATCACGATAATCAGCAGAGCAAAATCGTGATAAGACTAAATCGTGACATGAACTAAACCTGAAACCAACACCAACATTGGTATGTATTATGCTAAAACTTATGTTTCACATAAAACACAAGAGTAAAAGTTTCCGTTTTCATGGTCTATGACTTATAGGTAAAGAATTTTATATACATTTAGATTTTGTAAGTCAGTTGGGGGACCCCATTCAGACCTAGATGTTTTGTCTCATGTTTTTCTGTGCCTTACACCATTCACCATTTTGCACAAGAAATGACATGAAACATCTGCATTTCAGAAACAGTTGTGACAGTGTCCTTAAGATCACAACCAACCCCATCTTGGGACTGATAATTTGAGAAATAGCATTGATAAATATGTATGGTAATTCTTTGGTATTTCAGTATTAGTGTTCACAGCTCACTGTCGAAATTTGAGCCTTCAAATCCATTCCTGTCCAGAATTATTCTCATTTGAATGTTAAAATGATGACACGTCATTGATATTTAAGAGAAAACTTGAGTAAAATTCCTAGTTTGAAGTATTTTTAAAGGAATTATGTGATTTTTGTATATTTCTAGACTATTTACATATATTCAAGACTAAAATTAACCCCCCCAAAAATGCAGCACCTATTCCTTTAAGGTAAGTGTTATAAGTTTTCCTGAGACAGATATATATATATGTCATAAGAAGTTCATCTGATACTAATCTACTGTGTATGCTTATAATATGTAAATAGATTAAATTTACTAACCAAACATCTGATGGTGTACCATCTTCAAATCTTACATTACCACCAGTTTCTAATTCAATAGTTAATCTACTAATTAATCTTTCTGATTGTTCTTTAATTCTTTTAACACTATCTTCACAATGAGCTGTCAATCTACAAAAACAAAATACATCTTTAATTCTTTTAACACTATCTTCACAATGAGCTGTCAATCTACAAAAACAAAATACATCTTTAATTCTTTTAACACTATCTTCACAATGAGCTGTCAATCTACAAAAACAAAATACATCTTTAATTCTTTTAACACTATCTTCACAATGAGCTGTCAATCTACAAAAACAAAATTCATCTTTAAATCTTTCAACACTATCTTCACAATGAGCTGTCAATCTACAAAAACAAAATTCATCTTTAAATCTTTCAACTAAAATTTTCAAATCGTTAAAAAAAAGTAAGATAGCTTGCCAGGCAAAGTAAAATACGCCCACTAGCAGCTTTGATTTTGATTAAAAATATTTAGCAGTACAGCAACAATCACCAGTATGAAATTTTCAATCTTTGATCATACACTTTTGAACTTTTCAGAATGAAAGCTTCAGTCTGGTATTTTCATATTTTGTACAGAGTTGAGAAAATAAGAAATCTCGAGTTCATAATTCTGGCTGGGTCATAGGTGTATTAACAATAACAAGTGCTTTTTAAATTTCACATCCTACTAAAGTAAAATATTCAGATCAACCACAAAATATATTTCAAGTAAGGTTGGTCACTTCCACATATATTTTAATGCCATTAACATCAGAAAATATGCCTCAACAAAAGCTTCAGTTTGAGGAATTTCATGGACCCCATTTGACCTTTTGACCTGAGCTCTTGTCACTTCAGCAACTCTAAAAGCTAAAGTGGTGTTTCAGCTAATTAACCTGTTCTACAACATGGATACAAGTCATACTAGTCCACAAAATTTGTCTAGGTCTAGTCATACTTACTGAGCACACTTTTCTTCCCATTCTTTCCTTCTCTTTTTTAAAACTTGAATTTTCTCTACTATAGCTTTTGTTGACTTCGCTTCAGTATTTTCCTGAAAAATAATAACAATCATCACAGCATACTGATTATTGATAGAGATTTGACCTTTTACACCAAAATTCTGATAATGATTAATTTTTCACTCCTAAAAGAATTCTTCTAGCCATGTTCCTTTTTTTTTTCTTTTTTTTTTTTTCTTGTATAAACAATATTTATTTACATAATAGGATTAGGGAACAGGCTATTGTCTATAATACCCTCTCCTGTTCATGTATATTTAAAATTCCAGTCTCATGTCTGTGATTCATTAATTTCCCCCCAAAAGTGACCAAATTATGACACTGCTACTGTATATTCTATTCCATCACATCTTCAAAACTTTTGAATTAGTACAGATTGTTACCATGTTTCACTGTAGCCAGTAAACATTGAATTAAGGATAAAGGTAATAAATAACACTTATTCTGCTGAATTTTACACAAAAACTACACTTGATATCATTTATATAAGAGCCAAAGAAGTGCCAGGTTTTCCAGTGTGAGGAAGCCCTACTTAGAAATGTTCATGATGTATTGAGAAAAAGTATAAAAATTGATTCTTCATTCTCCACTCAAATCTAGGTCTTGAAGATGAAATTTCACACTCAAACTAAATTTTGTGACAATTCACGTATAGGCTATTAGACCTAAATTTTAAGAAGATTTGAAAAACCATACTTTGATTCCCTTGGCATCTCGTTCACTTTCTGTATCACTATTAACATCAGCTGATAACACTTGTATTTCTTCTTCTCTTTCTAACTACAAAATATACATACACTAGTTTAAATAACCATTCATTTTCCTTGAGATCTATACAAAAAACCATCATGCTTTGTTTCAAATTTCCGACAAAATTGGAAAATTTAAAAAAGTAGGAGTGATCTCAACTGCCATAATATATCAAAGTCATTGTACACTAAAGCTTTCTTTTTAATACTGTGCAGTTAACAAAACTGGCTTCTGCAACTTAAGGTAGGTCTTAACTTAATATTCTTCCAAGGAGATTAAACCGATCATATGACTGCATGTTGAAACATTAATATGTCAGACAAAAGCCACTTCAACTGTTTACTTTAATTTGTGAATAATCAGATATTGCATGAATTTGACTTATGATCATGAACATAATGATGCACATGTACATGCATATCTTCATTTCACGTCTTAGTCTGTTTTTGACAAAACTTTACGTGATTTTGTAGGTATAATAAAAGAAGTAAGAAGACACCTTTTAAGAGTGATTAAGGTATTTTATTCTACGAGCATTCGTATGAAAATGAAATGAAATGAAATGAATGGAGTTTTACGTCCTACTTTTCTGCACCTTGTAGGCTAATGAAGACGGCAACGCCATGCAGGGTGCCATGAGGGAAATCTTGCCAGGACAGCGGCATTAGCCTGCTCTTTTTTGAGTTCCAACTGTCGAGGGATCTTTAACGTGCATAGCCTGTAGCGCACGGGGCATCGGTTTATTGTCCCATCCGAATGACTAGACGCTTTTTCCATGCCCCTCTTACCTGCATCACTGACAGGGGGAAACCGGGTTGAAAAATCCGAAGGTATTATCTCGACCTATGCCGGGATTATGCCGGGATTCAGGTTAGCGAGCAAGCGTCTAACTCAATGAGCCTTCACGGCTCCCAGAGCATTTGTATGATGAAGTTGTCTCGATGACGACAAAAGCTGGTAGAATAAAATACCTTAATCACTGTTAAAAGGTGTTGTCTAACTTCTTTTATTATACAACAACATAGAGTGATTCGGCATTACTTTTGATTCATTGATTGATTCATCAAGTATATCTTTTTATGTGTTAAATACTAACAATAAATTTACACCATATTTCGCAGAACAATATGTCTAAAAATACATGTGTATTAGATGGACAGATTATGTTGCTGCAAACAAATACATGATCATCTACTTCTAAATGTCATTTAAAGATCAGGTATTATGAAACCTTCTTTGTGATTGTGTCCATCTACAATACAAATCAGCCATGCGATTTTGTGAACATCAGGTTTCATTGTTCAACACTTTTATAGCCCAATTATAAAGCCATAGAATATAAGCAATTGAAATAGTAAATTTCACCTCTTTTATTGCACTAACTAAAGTCATTATCTTCTGATGTGGAAATTCCAATAATAAATCTCTATATTTCTCTAGTTTGATTATAACAGATGTTAAATTACAGTGAATTGTTTTTACTCTCATGTTATAATACATCTTCTTTTTATTAACTGTACTCTGAAATTTATAATACATCATATTTTTATTAACTGTACTCTGAAATTTATCATACATCATATTTTTACTAACTGTACTCTGAAATTTATAATACATCATATTTTTATTAACTGTACTCTGAAATTTATAACACATCATATTTTTATTAACTGTACTCTGAAATTTATCATACATCATATTTTTATTAACTGTACTCTGAAATTTATAACACATCATATTTTTATTAACTGTACTCTGAAATTTATCATACATCATATTTTTACTAACTGTACTCTGAAATTTATAATACATCATATTTTTATTAACTGTACTCTGAAATCTAAAACCATCATATTTTTTACTAACTGCACTCTGAAATTTATAACCATCATATTTTTACTAACTGCACTCTGAAATCTATAACCATCATATAATTTATTAACTGTACTCTGAAATCTATAACCATCATAATTTTACTAACTGCACTCTGATATCTATAACCAACACAAATTTATTAACTGTACTCTGAAATCTAAAACCATCATATTTTTACTAACTGCACTCTGAAATTTATAAACAGTTTTGCTAAATATACTGAAATTTATAACAAAGCTTTTTTTGTGATTTTAAATTCATAAGCTGAAGTATTTTATTGCCCAAACTCTGAAATATATTAACAATCCTACTAACTATACTCTGAAATTTATAAACTATCATCTTTTTTATCAAATGCTCTGAAAATTATATATACAATGCCCTTTTTATTTACTCTACTGAACTGAATTAAAAAAAGATCCACCCTTTTATTTTCAATACCTGTACAATTCCCGTTTAATTATTTGTACTATCAAATATATTAACAATCCTCATAAATGTCATAAAACATGAGTAGCCTACCTCAGCTAATTCAGCAAGCTGTTTAGAAGATACATCGTAAGTATCTAATCGTTGTAGAGTAGGTAGATGATATAGTAGATGAATAGAATAATTACATAGAATACTGACTGGACATGGTTGATATTGTGGATCTTTAAAACTTAAACTTTTTAAAAATGGAAGTCTGATTAAATTAGTAAGATCCTGAAATAAAACAATACATAAAGCTTAATCTGAAATATAATACTCAATGATTTAGGTATCTTAATTTATCAAGTGTGTCATCTTCACACTTTTCTTGTATCTTGAAAAGTACATCCCAATGTCGCACTATCCACTTCCATTTTACAAAAATAATGGCCTATTTTTTTCGAATTTATTCCGAAAACAGCGTCAGAACTCAACTTCAATATTTTCAAAACTCAGGCAATGTCACTATAGTATTAACCCAGGTTAACCACGCGCTAGTTAGCTCTTCCATTGAAATAACATTACATAACAGGCAGGTCTGCATTTTGAAAGAGGTACCCGAATACCAGCGAAATGGATGAGGTCAAACAGAGGTCAGAGACAAACACGAACAAGAAATACTTTTAAAATGATAATACACACACAAAAGAATGGACTTTTTCCGCGTCATTATTTTGGCTTATCTGTTAACCCATTTCTGGAATTACGAAAATATCTGAAAGTCATACATGTCTGCAATCAAGCCCCTCGATTACATATGCGGCCATATTGTTTACAGTATTTATAGTCTTTCTGTGGAGAGTCCTGATTGGCTGGTGTTCAATCGAAATAAATCATTGCATTTACAAACTTTGGTAATAAAAGAAAAGTGTCTGAGTTTATAATATCTCAACACAGTAAATATAATAGTATTAAACAGGTAGTGGAATGGCTCATTCGGTAGCAAGTTAAATTGTTGTCTACTAAGCAATAAGGTGCTGTGGGTTAAAATGTCCTCAAAAAAATTCTGATGCCATGGTAAGTGCTTCCGAGAGTCAGCTCGGTGTGGACTCTCACCCCATAACACCAATGACAATTTGGTCCAATTGAATAATGATACAGTAACATTCCTATTAAACATTGCTCACTGTGAGTATATCATTCTTCAATTTTTATTATTTACAAAATTTTTTTTATTTCTGTCTTTCAACTAATTATTGCACAAAAGCAAATATAAAATAAACAATTACCGTTAATGAAGACAATGGATTTCCTGATAAATTTAATTCTGTTAAACCAATATTAGCATCAAAACTGTGACCTAAAAATACACAAAAAACAATCATCGAAAAAAACTGAATTGAATTGAATTTTACCAAGTACTTTTCTGCAATTTATGAGGCTGATGAAGATGGGCAATGCCATGCAGTGTGCATGAGTGAAATTTGCAAGGACAGCCGCACTATTCTTCTCTTTTCGATTTCCAACTGTCTATGGATCATTAACTTGCAAAGTCTCTTTCTTGTCCCATCCAAACGACTGGATTGTCTTTCCATGTCAGTCCATGATACAAGAAAGATAAGGTATTAGATTTGACATGGTGAAGATAATAATAAGTATATAAAATACTCTTAGATAATCATACTCATAATAATCATATAGGTGAAACCATTAGGTCCAATCCACAGAAGTGAAACCGTTCTGTCAAACATTTAGACCTTGGGAGCAAACATGACTAAGCTTATACCAAAACCAGGGTTATTCTTACCTATTAGCTTAATATTGTTTTCAGCTAAATTAATCTCTTTTAACTTTGATAATGCAGATATATTCTGAAAAATAAACAACAAATGAGCAATATTCTATTATTCTCTTCAATAAATCTATCCCATTTAGTCCATAGCTTTTGTGTGAAACAAGCTTGTAAAAATATAGATTTGGATATGATGTCAAAAATTCCAAACAATCAAAGAGAAATACCATTCCGTCCTAGGGCTACCGTAAAATTTGTTATAAAGGCGAAAGTAGAGTCTATCGGATGTTGTTATAAAAAGTGTGTCACGTGGGCTTAAAATACACATTATCGGGTGAAAATAGATCAAACTACCATCTTAATTGGGGGATTAATTAATCAGGCAATCATAATATTATTACATGATGAGCTTAACTCGTGTTACCAGCAGTCAAGATACAAGTAATGATAGATATTTTGTTGATTTATGGTAGAGAATTTGAACATTGAAAACGGAAGGTCCCGTGAAAATTTGGTCAGAAAAAAAACAATTGGTAGAATTGGGAATCCCGTCAGTAGAGCGGTAGACAACATGCAAAAGCCGTAGAAACCCGACAACATCGATAGATTACACATGTATGACTACAATGACTACACTACATTCTACATAGCTAGTGACTAAAATTTTTTTAGTTTTCGTGAAGAACATTTGAAGTAAGTTCATCTGATTTTTGTTCTAAGCACTGAATTCCTTTCATCATATAAAAAAATATATGTGTTGTAGTTGTAGTCATTTTCAATTGGTCCTCCTACAAAACAAAAAAACTTCAATACAAAAATATTACATCCAAACTGTTAGGAGGAAATAATTTCTATGTATCTTACCTCAATGTTTTCAATATGATTATTATTCAACCATAAAACTTCTAGTTGAGTTAATGTTGACAAATTCTCTATTTTATTAATCTTATTAGAATATAAATATAACTTATGAAGAGTTTTTAAATGGGAGAGATTTTCTATTTTCTGAAAATAATAAGCAATATTAAAAAAGGTTTTCTTAATTTTTACGTGTATCAGAAAAACTGTTGAAGCTATTTGCACCATTTCAATTTTCAATCAGATGTCTGTGGTTCCTGCAATTCCACTAAAACTAAGTGTTTGATGACATCACTAATCGCGAAGGGTCTTATGTGTTAAAGCATATTTTGCGATTTTAATGGAATTGCAGGAATAACAGGCCTCTTACTGAAAATTGGAATAGTGCAAATTAATGATATCAGTGTCCCCAAAATCATAAAAAAAAATTCAGAAAACCTCTTTACAATCCATTTAACAATAAAAATTCAAGTGCATTTACATGAAGTTTATTTCATTTGGGGGAAAGGAGGGTTGGATTCTCCCATATGTTAACCTAGTGTGGAATAGATACTTCATTTTTGATACAAAACTTGAAAAGAAAATGAAAAGGGTTTTCCATCCTACTGTTCTGCAACTGGTAATAAAGAAGGGACATTCCCAAGTAAAGGGCACATAAGTTTTCAGCTTGATATTTAACTGTCAAGGGATTTATTTTACATGCAAACTACAAGATGCTTTTTTCCATGTAAGTCTATTTGAACCATATCACAAACAGGGGCAAACAGCAGGAAAAGTTTAAAAGTAATATGTTGATCTATACAGCTTCACATAGAAATATAAATTACCTTTATTTCACATTCACAAAGCCACAGTTCTTTTAATTTACTCAGAGAATTTAAACCTTGTATTTTATCTACAGTTTGACCAATCACTGTGAGTGTATGTAGATTAGGAAAATACTTTAAACCAATTAGCTGTGGATAGCCAGAGAAAAACATCTCAAATACACCCAAAGATTCTCCTTCACCATTCTCCAATTTATTGAAATTGAGTCCATTGTTAGCACACTAAAACACAAATCAATGATAATAAACAAAAGTTCTCCAAAAAAAAATAATAATGAAAAATACAGTTCATGTTGGACCTATATAAGCTTGTTTCTTCGAGTTTCTAGCCCTTTGCTACTTCTCCTGTTTCTATTTTTCATTCATTTTTGCACATTAATTTCAGTAACAGAATGACATGAATTATCATCTGAACGTCATGAGATAACAAACAATTGATATGACCCTTGGTAACTTAGAAAAAAACACTATATGAATTAGTTGAAGCTTAGAATACATAAATTCCAAGTTACCTTAAAATTGCAAGCTGAAAGAAATCTCCAAAAGGAATGACAAGTAACCCATGTTACAGCAAATATGATAGCTTGTCTAGCATATATACAAATGTAACTAATGTATGGAGCTTAGATCAAGTGAACTTTTTGGCCTTTAAAGGGACCATTGCGCCCTTTTTTTTTTTGAACAATCATACCTTTGTCTCAGAAACAGAATTTTTTTAGTACAGCCAATCAGTAATAACGTTCACTGATCACGGTTAAAATTTGACTAGACTTCAAATCTATGTGTGTGCAGAAAGCTACTGTCATATATAGTTAAAAGACATCTATAGGAATAGGAAAAGAAATTCCTAGTTTTCATTCTTTTTTTTTTTTTGCAATTTTTGTACACTACTAGTACTTCTTAAGACTATTAATTATAATAAATATATTTTCAAGAATCAAATCAACCCCTCAAAATGGCACAACTGTCCCTGTTCATTGATCTAGTGATCAAATGGCAATCAAAATCACAACTTACAACTTCTCTCAGTATTTCATCTTGAAATCCTTTCATTGGAGATTTTTTGGGAATTTTGACAGATTCTTCTTGAGATGTATCTGTATCAATACTGGCTGCTGATTGTAGACCACTAGAGGGTGTGAATGGTAAATCTTTAACTTGAGTAGACTGGGAGCTGTTTGAGGAGCTTGTTTTATTGGATGTAGTAGACATGTTTACCTTTAAAAAAAACAAGAACAAATAGCCATTTATTAAACTCATTTTATCAAAAAGAAAAAATGGCTGGATGTACGGTAGATTTAGTTGCTCTGATATGAATCTGTGGTAAGCCAATCAGTGATGGAGCCAGGTTTACGTCCGAGAGGGGGCGAGATATCGGAGATTGACCAAATCTCTAACCTAGTTATGAGACTTTTGCCTGAAAAACTTGCTTTTGGGGCTGCCTTTGGCTCCATCACTGAAGCCAATAAATGTCAAATAAGCTTATTCAGTACTAGTAAGTACTAGTTGGGTATGACATGACAATTTTTATCAAACAGCTTTCATTTGGTACTCAAGTTGCATTATCAACACTGGTACTCACTTTGTTAGTGGATATTTAGCAATATATCAAAATTGATTCTCACTGTATTTACATTTTTGTCTAAATGCTATTTATTTCACAAGTTTACCATCAATCTGGTTAAAATCTGAAAAAAATAGCATCCTATTAATAAAGTAAGATTGGAAAATAATGAATAATTCATTCATAATACATACATGAATGGAATGTTAAAATAAAATTTACTTAGCAGCAACAATACATGACTATTAAAGACCATATCGAGGTGATATTGTAAGTAAGTAAGCCTTACACCCCATCTAGAAATAACATAGGTACCAGTAACCTACTTCATAAACTGACATTTAATGTTATGTCCATGATACAGATATCAAGTTCTAAAACTTATTTGCAAAATTTAATTAAATCTTTCAGAAAAGTTTAGGGACATTTTTTTTTATTTTAGACTAGGCCTAGTCTTTTTTGTCAATGTGATATGAACTTTGCCAACCTACGGTATTGTACTGGTAGCGATACTTAAAAAGGCTGCCAACAAGAGTCATTTCATTGTCCCCAATCATTGAATCAATGTTAATGGCGTTGATGGAAATGTGGTCATGAATTGAATTTGAAGTCCAAGACCAGTGCCAGTACCAGTGCCAGTGCAGTGCCAGTGCAGTTGAATGGAATGGGAATGGAATGGGAATGGAAACGTAAATATTTTTGTGTCTAAGATAAATTAAATGTCAATTGATGGGAATCAACTTGTTACTCCTCTCCTTTTACGAGAATTACCAACGTTATATATTTTCACTCTGTTGTTTTATATATATATCTCCTTTCATTTTTCTAAAACAAAATCTCTTAAAGTTGAAAAACTTACTTTATTTTCCATCACTGGTGTCCGCCATATTGAAGCGCAAAGACGTCATTTCATTGGTCTAAATCGTGTCAAAGTCAAGGTCGTTACTAAGCGTAAGAATTCATTTTTACCGAAAAACGAAGTAATAACATTTTGTATTAAAAAGTAGAAAATAAACATAAATGTACACTCAGAATTATTCTAATTATCGTGGATTCTATTCTAGAAAAAAAAGTTTTCCTATTTACCAAAGTATCCTATATTATTATGAATGTGGTGTCTGGCAGGTGTAATCTGCTTACGTCGCCGACAGTCAGCATGGCCATGAGACCGTTGTACCTTCTAGATTATAACAGTTTTGATTTGTGGTGTTCAGGATCAATTATTTCTTTCTTTTCTTTTCGGTAGTACCATCTGAAACATCTGCCTCTGATAGCTATTGTGAGCTTGAGTAGAGTCAGAAAAACTAAGCCTTGTTGTTAGGTTATAATTAGGATTTTCCACACCTCCGGTTTATTAAAACATAGCCTAGTTCGTATCACTTGACCCTGTGACCCTTGAAGTTAACAAAAGAAAACGTAGATGGAACCACAGACGTGACTTAGGCCTAGTGGCTTATGTGGATAATGATAGTATGGCTGAAATGAAAAAATATCCATCCATCCATATAGGCCTAACTGGGTTTTGAGGATCCGGTTTAAATAAATATGTTCAAAAAAACTTGCGCATTTCCACGAAGAAAGGGCCTAGTTTTTCTGTCTACCACTGTCAAAATAGCATCAGAGGCTGTTATATAGGCAAATGTTTCGTCTATGCGGTGATAACATAAACACGGGAAGGTAAAAGTCTTTCTGTGTGGTCCACAATCTTTAGCTAAAGAACTGAAGGATAACCATTAGACGTACAGGTTTCAACACAATCGTGCATGTTTTCACAAACACTTTAAAAATTCTACTTACCTCTATATGTATTAGTGAGGTTGAAAATGAGGAAAGCATAGTTGGTCATGGTCAAAGATATTTGTGCAATCAGGGTGGTCGGTTGTGTTTATGGTTTAAAACTGCATTGCTATACGCGTAGGCCTATTCATGGATATCATTCTATGAGAGTAGGCCTACCCTAGAGTTCGTCGGTAATTCAAACTAATTACGTTTTGGAAGTTATGCTCAGTTAGTATCATTAGACTACTGCAAAATTAAGAGAGCTACATATAAGTTAGGCCTGCCAAATTTAGGTATTTCCCACTCTATATTGGTTTCATTATAATCTGGATAGAGTTCAAAACCGGGTTTATATAATATAATTTTATCTAAAAACTTCATTAGAGAACTGCGACCCATCTCAATCACCTCTCTTCGATTATTTTGGGCAACTGATTGACATTGATTATAGAAAAAAAACTGTTTGGTTATGTCAATATAAAATAAATTTATTTTGGTCAAATAAAGTTCAAAATATAAACAATAATACTATAGACTATAATATATATGTACCAATTAAAAAATATAGTAGTTGAACTTAGTTCTTAAAACAGAGTCCAAACTCCCCCCCCCCCCCTCCCCCTCCAAAACAAAAATGCTACAAAAAAATAACCATAGTACTTTCAAAAGGAATGTTTCGTCTGAAATCTTTACTGTTTTTTGGAATTCCAGAGATGCTCTTGGTGATTTGGTTTGTTTGAATTGTTTGTATGGAAAGAGCTACCATGTTCCCTTGTTCTATTATGACATCTTGATGTATTAACCTTTCTACGAAATTGTCCTCGTTTATTGAACTTATCGTTTAGTTGATCCTTCCAATAGGGACTGTTGTTTCCGCCGTGAACCGGGAAGTCGATACCGGGGAGCAGGGCCCATCTTGGTACATCTAGGGGTAACTGAACATACGGTTCATCACTCCAATTAACAATTTCGATACCGGAGGCTAAGAATGCAGCGTCATCTTCGCCATTGTTGACTGGAGTGTCTACAAAGAGGTCTTCTCCTTCTACAGGGAAGTCGATACCGGGCAACAACATCCATGTTGGAAGACCGACGAGCGGTACCTGGGTCCATGGGTCCTCTGCCCATATCAACTCAGGATTGAAGTCGTCAGTCGTCGGATCTGCAATATATCAAAATTAAACACTAAAACCATTGGAAAATATTTTTACTCGGAAATAGAGCACTGAAATCCGAAATCTGAAAGTAGCTTTGGTGTTCCCAACACACAGGACGAAGGAATTGATATAACTAGTTGAGCAACAATTATTAAAACGGAGAACCCATCCTAACAGGCGCTAGCTCGCATAAATCAGACTAAAAGATACTAAAATCCACCCGTTTCATTCTTATGGATAATGTTCCAATCAAAAGCAGTAAACGAAATGTCATGGGGATTTAATAGATGATTGGCCATACCTTCCATCTTGGCCCAGTCAGGGACCTCAACATCGTTACAGGGAGTCCAGGGTTCGTCTGCCCAATTAAAAACATCTTCCTTGAACGTATCCTGGGTGGATTTCTTGTTGTTGTTATTGTCGTCTTTGATGTTGTTGTTGTTGTTTTGGTTTGCACCAAAGTCTGAAAATAAAAGTGAAATTTGCTGTATGCGAGAAAAAAAAGTTTTATAGAAACTTTAGAAACGTATTTTGGACATTTTTGTTAAATTATTTTTTAATTTAGGTAATTTGTTGTAATTTGAGATTTTTTGGGCGGCGGAATTTGTACATACCATTGCCAGCTGTGAGTTGGTCTTCGTATTGGTTGTTTCGAAAAAAATCCAATACAATCTCATCCACAACATAGCTTATTACTGGCATTCTGAAATATACAAATATGAAGATTGGAAAAAGGTGTATTGGGTCATACAATCGATCAAGGATCCTGAAGGGGGTAAAAGAAAAAACAAGATTGAAAACCACTGACTTACATGATAGCCATAATATTCTGTCAATTTGAACAATATTCCAAAATAGATATTACAGAAAAGTGAAAACACTGCTTTTGTCTTGAAAAATCCAAAAGCTAATGCCTGATAGACCAATTTGACGTTATGTTCATTATGACGTCATAATAGATATAAGTGAACAGAAAACAATGGAGTTCCCTCAGAAACAAGCCCCACCCCATAATCGCTCTCTTTTGGCTTTTAGAACAAAAATTTTCAATAAAATGAAATAAGAAATGCCCCATCTTATTCCTGAAGCTTTCTGAGTATGCAAAATTCTTGTGTAAGGATTTAAAGAATGGTTGGATAGTACATTAGCCTCCGGTTCGCGAAGGGCTTGCTTGCAGTCATCGGACACATTGCAATTTCTTTTATGTTTCAATGTTCAACTCAGACAAAAATTAATCTTTCGGATATATCTAGGAACATTGTGCTCATCATGATCGCATTTTCAAATCAAACAAGAACTATTTTGTGACAAAATGTCTTTTTATAAACGATGTTTTCAGCAATCTGGCCGAAAGTTTGAGTTACATTCAAGCGATAGTGCTCTATTTAGTGTCAAAACGACCTTTCTTTTGGGAACTTTCTACTAAATGTTTATTAAATATTTGGGGCCAATTATGATGCTGTTTTGACTTATCTAAGTTTATGTATGATATCTTTTATATGGATGTTAGACCATTTTTGTGGGAAAACAAACGACAGTAGGCGTATTGGGTGTTCTCGAATCGAGATCAAGTCTGTCAAGCACCATTAGTGCCAATACAGTGCAGAATATAAATACTTACAGAATAGTCATCTCTTTACTTTAAGAATACGTTGAAATTGCTGGAATTTCACTGATTTTTCTCTGGAAACTAGCAGCGTGACTTTAACTTGAGAACTAAAGTCTGCGAGTGTGACGTTAATTTACTTGTAACGTCATAGTAAAACAGCGTTTACCCAAAAGTAGCCCAATGTCAATACGTGAAATTCTTACAGAAACTAATTTTGCCATATCATACCAGTGGTCGTTAATTTACCATCCCTTCACTATAATATTACCAGGTACAACTCAAGGGCTTTTAGATTATCAGGTCGCCGATAAATGTGTAGCCACACTGAAAGCAGGTGGATTTTTAACCTCTGCCAGCAACTCGCGTCATCTGTGGATTCAGTAAACTTACGTACGGATGATTAATCAATCGCAATTGTCATCAATTGCTGAAGTTCTACTTTGTAAAGAAAGGTTTGATCTTGTGGGGCCGTGAGTCGTCAAAATCTGCAACTATAGTGAGGTTTGCGGTTGCAACTAGCTAGCTCATTCAGTTCTTCTTTGTCTACACCGCTTCAACGAAAGATCGTCGTAGACAGGAATAGTCTGGGCGTCACAGATTTAGGTTGCAAGAAGATTTTTCATATGAGGATCATTTCACTTCACTGATGTTGTTGCAGCCAAGGTTATTTAGAACAACCAGTCATCAAGGGCTCATCCTTAAAAACGCAGCAATACTTCCTCGTATTCTGATATTAAGAAACCATTTATTAAACAGCCTCTCACTATTTTCATCTTAAAACATAATAAACTACATATACATCTCAATGTTAGGATCTTACAGAATATTTTCATTTCTTCTGTGCTGAGAACCTGTTTGAGATGCGCTGTAATAGTGTATCTATCACAAATTAACTTCATTTCAGGGCATATAGCCTACAATGACTCTTGATATTTTTTTTTACATGAGCAGTAGCGGCGTCAGTCTCCCGAAACTGGAAGTACATATTTTTGGCGGACAGCTTGACTGAATGGGGTGACAACTGTCGAGGTTGAGATTCAAAAATTCGGCAACTTTGGGAATAGTGAATAGGCGCATGGTCTGAGAAGGTTCTTCCTCCAGCAAATTTTTAAAAATAGAATTGATTTGGTGTATTCTGGCACATATAAAAAAAGTATAAAAATTCGGAGGTGAGGGTGCCAACCATTTTTTTCGGCTGTAACGCCACACCGTTTGAATAGGTGTAACGGCAAAATTCGCGCGAACTCTAGGCGTTACAAATATAAGCCAGACAAAATTATAGTAGGCATATAACTATAAAATAACATATTGATTATTGAGTAAAATCCAAACCAAGTTTTATCAAAATATGTCATAAAATATAATAGAGGCCTGTATTGAAACAGAGAAAATAATCAATGGAAAAAAAGAAGTAAACACATCTGTTTGAGAATATAGGTAATTTATATAGGTTGATATTATATATCTCTATGAATGTTGTCAGAAGAGGAAAAAACTAACACCTGTAACGAAAGAAAATCATCGTCTTGAAAACAAGATACATTATGTTTTGAATTTACTTTGGAATGCCATCTATTCAGCGTATTCTTTGATGAATTGTTGACTTGTGCATATATTATGTGTATAACTTCACAGAATGTGCGGAGATAAACATTTATGGATTTGAGTTCAGTCACACGTCAGTTGATTGAAGTTGTTGAATCACAAACATATTGGAGAAATTACATATTGTAATAACAGAGTCATACGTTGCTTGATTACAGTTGCCAGAGGTACACATTGGTTGATACAGTTGCCAGAGGTACACATTGGTTGATACAGTTGCCAGAGGTACACATTGGTTGATACAGTTGCCAGAGTCACACATTAGTTGATTGCAGTTGCCAGAGTCACACATTGGTTGATTGCAGTTGCCAGAGTCACACATTGGTTGATACAGTTGTCAGAGTCACACATTGGTTGATTGCAGTTGCCAGACATGCACGGTTGATTGCAGTTGCCAGAGTCACACATTGGTTGATACAGTTGCCAGAGTCACACATTGGTTCATTGCAATTGCCAGATTCACACATTGATTGATTGCTGTTGCCAGGGTCACACATTGGTTGATTACAGTTGCCAGACACGCACGGTTGATTGCTGTTGCCAGGGTCACACATTGGTTGATTACAGTTGCCAGTCACGCACGGTTGATTGCAGTCGCAGAGTCACACACTGGTTTAATTACAGTTCTAAGAATCACAGACACACAAGCTAGGCACAAAGCGATTGTCTCACCGGTTGATTACAGTTGCCAGAGTCACACGTCGGTTGATTAAAGCTGTTAAAATCACATAAAGATCACAGAGGCTAGTCAAAACAGACCAAGGACACTTAATGGTTTATTGAAATGAACGAAGTGACTAGAGTCACAACT
Organism: Lottia gigantea; assembly: GCF_000327385.1. NCBI lineage: Eukaryota > Metazoa > Mollusca > Gastropoda > Lottiidae > Lottia > Lottia gigantea. Next base: position 3,962,794 of record NW_008710370.1, read on the forward strand.
GTGTGAAGGAGGTGATAAATAATTTTGGGAGTCACACAATCTCCATCTCATTGAAAGATATTCGGTGATAATGTATCACACAATGGTAACAAACTAACGTTTTGAGAGTCACATAATGGTTTACTGATGTGAACAAAGTGATATTCTGTGATTTTCGGATCATACTCGTGTCACGATTCCATATTATACAGAACAACTTTTCTGATCTTTAATAGCGATTCCCTTCTCATTCTCATATCTAACTTCCCGTAATTCATTCACGATTAACATTCATTCATAAACCATCCGTCAATCATCGTAACCATTTTATTTTTTTCATTTCTCGTGCTAGGTATAAAAGAATCAGACAAAAACTGAACTTTATTTCTATGAGATAACTTGCACAACTTTTCTACCAGTGTAAAATTAAACATTAGTAAGACCGTAAAATGATTCATATAAAGACTACCAGGAATCGTGTCTTGGACTGAAATTGAACATGGCATCAGGAACTACTATTAATTTTACTGTCTCTACAGGTAAGACGAATTTTATTTTATTAGGACAATAAGTGTTATATAAATACATATATGACCTATATGATTTGTTTATTGGTATTTTGATCCCAAAAGTATTTATAAGAATTCAATTTGCCAATTTAACTCAATAAGTTCTAATTATAAAGAGGATAAGTGTAGACTTTATTATTTCGATGTCGAATCGCTGGATAAAATATGAAATATTAATATTTATCTCTGTAGAGAACGGCTTCATGCTTTAACTTGAGATGTTTAGTCTGATCAGAGTAAAAAAAAATTGAAATTTTTCCTATTTTTTTAATGAGAATTGGAATAGCAGCCTCAAAATAGTAATGTTAGTCTTTAATTGCATTGATAAAAATATAATCATGAACACTTCCAAATTTGTTTTTACAGAGGACAATTTTCAGCCAAAAGTTTCTAGGAGAGAAATGTGTTTCTATTAAATGTTAACATTATATTATATTTTTATCAACGCAATTCACTTCGAATACTATCAGTACTATTTTGAGGCTGATATTCAAAATCTCTTCAAAATATACAAAAAAAAATTCAAAAAACTTTTCAGATTTAGAATTCATTGATGCCATCATTGATAATTTCAACATTGTGAATCTTTTTAGCGACCCGGAGTTTCAATAGAATACTTCTCTTTTTTAGTTGAATTGCAGGAATGTCGGATAGTAGCTATCAAATTCCAATTCGGAGTAGCAAAGGGGATAGCTCTGTCAACAAACTAAGTAAATATTTAGTCGACTGGATCTCTTATAGATAAGACAAAACTTTTTACTGCCTTTTACTGATCTAATGTTCTCGTGTTTTCTTATAAATTATTTTTTTTATAATTTTTCAAAACGTTTGTTTCCGGTAATGTGTAAAAAAATTTCCATAAACATACACCTTTTCTGACATGTGATTTCTGCACTTTTATCAGAAAATCATCTGTTTCAGCGAAAAATCTGTTCGGTAAATGACTATAATAGATCAATCTCATCATTGATAAAGTTTCATAGAAATTAACAATCGCCTGGTAAATTGCATCGTTTTTCAATAACAACATAAAAACAAAAAAAACATACATATAGTATGGCTTTATCTAAAAAAAAATTGGTCTCATTTTGATAATAAAAATTCCATTAAAGAAATCGGTCGACTTCGGCCTGAAAAATGAATTTTTAAAAATCGGTATTATTGTAGGTAAATAAAAAAAAATTACTATTCAAAATCTTTCAGAAAGAATTAATAGAAAAATGATATTTGGCCAACAATTCATAATATACTTTACAGGCCTCTAGCATCATTCTTAGAACAATGGGGCCAACAATGTACATTTGATCCGTTCATTAGGTGCCAATACCTACATTATTATACAATATAAATTAGAGTATGTATGTATAGCAGTGAGAAATAGGAAATGTTAAAATAAATGTTATCTGTCTAGACTATAGGCTCTATTTATATACACCCACTATTTTGATGTGGGTGTTCTAGTCTATATCTTCCTTAACAATTTATTGCCATGATGCATTACATTAACAGGTGGAATAACCAAGTAGTTAATGCATGATGTGCAATTTATTTTCTTATTTTTTTTCCTAAAACTGCATGTGTTTCAATTCATCAATGACGTCTTAAAAATATGGGTGTGGGCTTAAAAGCATACTTCACACTGCATATATATAATCGGATGAATCGCCTAATATACTTGAATTAACCATGTTCCTTTAGCAACGGTACCGTTGCTTTGCTAAAGGATCATGGCTTTCCACCAAACCTACCCCTGTCTTCGCTTTTGAAGGTCTACACCAGCCACATCGTACAGAAAGAAGTCAACTTGGCAGTTTTCAATCAACATTTTTTGAGTTATCACTCTTGATTCAAAAAATGTATAAGTATCATGAACGTATTGCTTTTTTTTGGTTCAGGCTAGCCTAAACAATTTTAATGATCTCACGAATTTTCTTCATATTTACATCATTGACAATATTTAAATGGTAAGATTCAAAGTATGTTTTGTTGAACTAGCTGCCTTGGTGAGGTTTATAAACACATTTCATTTGGATGATTGGTTGATAGAAGCGCTAAAAAGGCTTCGTCGGACCTTCCTCGGAACAATCTTGGATGCCACCATTTTAGAGGTGGCGGTAAACGTCTAAATGCTACCTCAAATTACTTCATTCTGCAATGCTATCTTTGATTTATTTAACACCACAGTTGATCACAAACGCCAGGATGCTGTTCATTGGAATTCTCTCATCAATAAAGATTTAACTTTTTCTCTCTATTTACCTATACCGTTTGTATATGTCCATGTTTTAGATAAAATGAGTTCTATTTTAACCGGCTGGAATACTATGGTTGATTTAAGTTATCTACTGAAATAGTGTAATAGAAATGAAATATTTAATCAAAACCAAAGTTTTAAAGATTATAACATTATAAATAAACTCATTTTCGTTTACAAGATTCCCACATATTTCATTTTTTTTATACTTAAAAACATCTTGCGTTCTAATGGAAGATTGAAGTTTCTACTCTTGTAGTCATTGAAATAAAGGAATAAATGAAGTACAGTCTGAATCGTACGGTTCAGCGTTAAGCCGCGAATAGACAGTGTCCGGTACGGGGTGTGCGTTGAGGGATTATCGATACAGTATAGAAAATAGAACTAGTGAACGCACGACGCATATACGGTCCGCACACGATGATTCGTTTCTACTATTTTCTACTGTATTGTTAATCCCACATCGTACACCGAACCGGACACCATGCATGGTCTATTGGCACCCTTATACATCTGCATGGATTTGAAACATCTTCGACTCAGCAGCTGACTTTGTCCATCGAAACTTTAATATGTTCAATGCTCAAACACATGTCAGATGGACTTTGCGGCGAGTATGTCTACAAGTATTCTACATGTGATGTGAAGTTAAGTTAAAGAAAATTCGAAGACCTCCGATAATGGAAGCATGGCTACCAGCAAAAACATTCAAATGCATTCTCGCCTGGGATGCTTTTTATTGTACCTTTTTTAATAATCTATCCGATGTTTTTGGCGCCTGTGATTCAAATAAGCCGACAGCTATTCAGATTATATGATATCGGGATCGAGAAAAATCCTGGTCAAATTATTCTAGAATAACTAGAAACAATAAAAAAGGCTATAGGAATGCTCATCATATTGTGCCCTTCACTAACTCAAAGCTTTTAAGATACGTCTATACTGCTGAAATCATTTTTCAATAAAGGGGTTATAATTATATGAGGGGTGCTCTTTTCTGCCCTGTAACTCGTGAATCACAAACGTTAAAGGTAAATAATTGCTGAAATCTGTTTCATATTTTTAATAAATAGTTTAACACAGTAAGTTTATTGCTTTATATTTCAGTAGAGAGTAATTGGGTAACAACAGACAAAGTTATGAATGAAGGTCCAGTGTACTTACCAGATGCCGACCACTCTACCAATCATATTACCTTTATCTGTATAATAGTGTTTATCATGATAGCTATAGTAACTATCGTTTCTGTTATCAGTATTTTGGAAACAAAACCCAAGTTCATTCCACCCCGTCTGCAACTAAGACGCCCGACAATAAGACGGCGTAGGTCCATATGGTATGTTGAACGGTATCCTGAAGATTCTTTCTCGGCGTAAAGAACGACCATATTATTAAGATCGAGCGACCATTTCGCTGCATGAAGAACCTCACATAATCATGATATTGCTATCTGAACTTTTGAATCTCGGCACCGGTACACTGTTGAAAGTGGGACAAGATTTGTAACGTTGCTTGAAATAATGTGCTGTTAAAGAATTAACCTACGTATCAAGAGTCGCGTGTTGATGGGGTCAGGCCTGTAGCTACAAGGGCATAGGGTCAGGGCCTGAGTGGGGTACAGTCGGTGAGGTAGTAATTTCAGCCGGCCGGTTTAATCCTACACATCTCGGATTACGTGCTGTGAAGTGAATGACCGATAAGCTACCGTTTCTTATAGGATGTATTGTCTAAATATGACGACCACACCTACTTTAGGCACAATTCCAGGAACTTTTTGTGTATATATGTCTGTGATATTGCTATCTTTAAATAAAAACTTCAAAGACTTCAAGTGCAATTTGGAAATTGACCAATAACGATTTTAGTCTGTGTTTATAGTAATTCTACACCAAAATTGAGAAAGTATTTTATTTGTAGAAATATTTATTGTGATGAGTCAAGTCTAGTTTGTATAGAAAAATCAGTCTGGTTTTGACGTCAGGCGTTTCATAGATTTGCATTGCTGCAGTCTTAGATTCACAGAACATCTTTAATTTAGCAGAAATCTACCCAAAGAACAGTTTCTCTGATATCACCTGATAGGCGCGGAAATAAGTTCCAGGCGTTTAAACCTATACTACCACTTGGATGGCCCAAAAATTGAAATTATGCCAAAGTGAGTTTTTGTTCATCAGTGGACTTAACATAACTTAACAACAGAATCCCTCTATAATCCAATAAATCCATAAAACAACGTAAATATTCAGTAAACTAAACAACAGAATCCCTCTATAATCCAATAAATCCATAAAAATGCGTAATAATTCAATAAACTAAGTAATTTGGAAACATGCTTAGTTTCAATAATTATTTAGTTTAATGGGTATATCGTCTTATTCAGAGATTCTATTCCTTAGTCTAATACTCAACAGGTGAGTGTTCTATAGCACAGTAAGTTAGAGCGTTGGTTCTTTAAAAGACGTTGTTTGGTTGCGTCGAGCAAATGGCGTGTGATAGTCAGATAACCTTGAATAAGTCATCTTAACTCATAACTCTTGTCGACTCAGCTGTAAATGGGTACGGATAATCCGGGAAAGATCAATGCCAAGAGGTTTGGGCAAGGACCAGCTGGTAGAAAGGGTCCTTAACTGTGAACCTAAGTTGTTATCCTTGTAAAATATAGTTCTTTCTTTCTTTCTTTCTTACTTCTGATGCAAGTAAATAATTTGAAACCACTGAGACATGTAGACACCAGATCTAATAGCTTTCAACCCTTTATTGAGAAAAAAAAGAAATGATATACATGGAGTAGGTGACTATAATATCATAGATAGAGTAGGGTAATACAATATCTATCCATTCTATAAATATTGATGGAATGGGAGACAAGTTTATATTGTTCTGAGGTATTTATATAGTGATATTTTTACAGTCTTTTCTTTATGCCCTAGAAAACAATAAAATCAGCGATTCTTTGTATGGTAAAATGGTAAGGTATTCTAGTCTTTGTATGTGTATTGGGGACACTTTGTAGCTTCTATTTTTCCCATTCTGCTTTACTGTTGGGAGTTTTTGTTAATTCAAAAACAGGAAAAACAACCAAAAAGGTTCGCAGATACCAAATGATATCAGAATCTGAAATTACCTGAAATATTAGAATAGAAGTCTAAAGTTAGGAAACTGTCATTATGCAGATAGAAGCTACAAAGAGTCACCATTTACATACAAGTGCTAGAAAACCTCATCTGAATACCTAAAAGAACAAATAATATACCATATATTTGAAATAATATGACTATCTTATCCTGCATCAGAATGCAACTAGAGTATTTGTTACCAACTATATGATATTTCATGATAAATTCTGATCAGGACTGTTCTATTTTCTGTTAAATTCTGAGATCTACTTACCCCAGAATAGTAAAATTCACTCAAAACTCACTCAATTGAGCTCTGACTAGCTACAATGGTATAAAATGAACCTTGTCATTTCCTTTCATATTGGCCAAGGCTAAACACTGAACAGCATTTGCCACAAAAAGTTAAATCTTATGATTTGTCTGAAGGGCTTACAGGCCGTTTACATCAAAACAAATCTGTATGGAGATGTTTCTGCTTTGAATAAGGAACATTAGAACAATAAAAAAACACATTAGAAATACATTTGGTCAGTCACACACCACAGGCAAATAGAATCACCATATATTAAAAGGATACTACCTCTTAGAAAGGACATAAATTTAAAGTCTCAAACACGGTCAACAGGTGTATATATTCATCAGTTAGACTTACTAGGTACCATGACTAAAGAATAGAATCTCTATATAAGACAATATATCCATTAAACTAAATAATTATTGAAACATGCTTCTTTGTTTAATGGGTTAATACTTACAGAGGGATTCTTTTGTATAATTATGACACAAGGTAAGGCCACTGATGAGCAAAGACTCATTCTAAGCAAGTCTAAAAATTTCAATTTTTGGTCATCCTGAGAGGTATTATACCTTTAAAGAGCTAACATACTTTCAAAGAATAACAACTTTGACTAACAAGGAAAGAACTGTTTTGAATAATCTGTACAGAAATTTAACACTATAATACAAGATCTCATTTATTTCAAATAAGTTTATTCAAAATCATTTCATATTTTCAATCAAATAACTATTACATGTTTTCATTCTAATCTATTCATAAAATATCAAATGATTGTGAATAAAAAGCAGAACAATTTGTTACTCTATATTTTTACAAGAGAAGAAGACAAATTTTTAAGGATTTAAAAGCAAACTTGCAATTTTAGCAAAGATTCTATGTATAGGCTATTGACCATGTTTGAAACAAGATTTTAGACTAAAAATTATGCAGAATTCTGATGTGTTTACTTAATCTGGCAGCAAGCCAAACCTCATATAAAATATAGAGTAAATCTTGCAGGTAATTTCTTAAAATGTGCCATTACTATGTTACCATTTGAAAATAGAACAGACTGAAAAACTAAAAGAATTCAGTTGTCTACTGAATCCAAAAAATTACTATCAGTAACATAGTAATGAACATAACTTAAAGGGACAGATGCGCCATTTTTGGGCTGTTGATTTTAATCTTGAATATATGTAAATAGTCTTCAGAAATACTAGAAATGTAGCAAAATTGCATAATTCCTTTAAAAATATCTCAAACTAGGAATTTTAAACACCATTTCTATATATGTCTTTTCTATATATCACAGAATATCTTAAATCGACGAGTCGTCATTTTAACATTCAATTGCAGATAATTCTGGACACATATCGATTTGAAGGCTCAAATTTTGACGATGAGCTTTGATCACTTATTACTGATTGGCTAAAAAATTCCCGTTTCTGAGACTAAAGTATGATTGGTCAAAAAAAATGGCGCATCTGTTCCTTTAAATAACCTTTAAAATTTACAAGCTAAATAATATCTTAGATTGAAAAATCCAATTTCTTCAAAAAACTATAAATAAAAAAGAAAACTAGCCACCGCCAAAGAAATTTAAAAAAAATTGTTAGACACTGAATTAAAAATTAGGACTAGGTTTGTTTAAACTATCCAAATCATTTTAGGTAAATGCATGCAAACATAAATACATATAAAAAACTGACAAAATTTGGAAATAATTTATGATAAAATGGGAACATTTTTTTTTTATGGAAAACAAGCAAATGAATTAAAATGTAGTGGGACAAAATGAATTATATTTTACAAATGGTTGTGTTGACTATTCTTACTGATTTTCTTAACAATCCTAATTTTCAAACAAAACAGTATGAACAATTCAAAATCACAAAAAGAGATTTTTTGTATTAAGTAAAATTCCCTTATAATTGAATTTCAAATACTATTAATTAGGAATTAACTTTTATTTCAATTTGTTCATAAGTAAATCATTTAAAAACTTATAGGTATTGTGAAGAGGTTTTCTAAATTTTTTATGTTTATTTGGGACACTGATAGCATCAATTTGCCCAATATAGTGGAATTGCAGGAGCGACAGAGGTCTGATTGAAAATTGGAATGGTACAAATTGATGCTATCAGTGTCCCTGCTACAGGAAACCTCTTTACGTTTTATTTGAAGAGGTAATAAATAACAAATTCACAATTAAGACATAAACAGATTAATTTAAAATTGAGCATAAAAAATAAAGCAAAAAAATGAAAAGAAAAAATATGAGGAATAACTTATATGAAATTGGTCAAATTTACAATAAAGTGGAAATGGGAATAACAAGCAAAATAATACATCATTATCTTAAATACATAAAGAATGCCCTAAATAAATTTGATGGTTGGTGATATATATTATGTAGTTATAAAATAACAAATTATTTATTAAATTTATTATGACAATTGTTCTCTCATCATTGATATATTTCTTTTCCTTTAATGCAATCCAGTATTCAAATATTTCAAAATTGAAAATTTATTGATTTATTTTCTGGCTGGAAGCTACATTAACAATTGTTAGTTTATTTTTCATATTTACATTTTGGCATTATTCCCTGGGTGAGTTTGCAGATTTCAAGTTGATACTTTTTTTTATTTTGGTTTACTCTTTTATTTTGGTTTACTCTTATGAGAACTGAATTTAAAAATTTCAAATAAAGCTACATCTGTTATCTTGTTATCTTTAATAACAAAAATTAAAAGTGATATTTCCTTATTTATCTTGTTATTCCCATTTGGAAAAAACTTAAATAATTCAAAGTGCAAAATAAAATACAAAATGATAGAAATAAATAAGTAAAAATAGAAACATAATAAAATGGTAAGATAAAACAAAAAATTTATTGCCACTAGATTGTGTACCCTGTGTACAAAATTTAAAAATTCTTTTTCATGTCAAACTAAACTAACAGATCAGTAAAAAAAAAAAAATAGAGAAAAGAAAAAAAACAGTTATTAAATGAATTCAGGAGATCTTTGAAAACAATAAACATTTATAAATAATAATATTCATTAGGTTTATAGAAGGTTTATCTTAACACACAAATATCACATAATGTCACCAGAGCCTATTTTACTTACAGGATTATATTTCAATTCTATATCTATTACAGCATTTAGTTTTCAAAAGTTTATCACAAAACAATTCAACTATCTACTGTATCCAAAGATTACTTTTAAATAAAATGTATTGGGCATTCTGATAGCATCAATTTGCACCATTCAAATTTTCAATTAGATGTCTGTGGTTCCAGCAATTCCAATAAAACTAAATGTTTACGTCACTTATTGCAAAGTGCCTTAAGTGATTAAGCACATTTTGTGATTAGTGACGTCATCAAAGACATAGTTTGAGTAGAAATGCAGGAACCACAGACATCTGATTGAAAATTAGAATGGTGCAAATTGAAGCTATCAGTGTCTCCGATACACAAATTATTTTTTTCCTTGAAAAAGTCTTTACATAACTTTATTAAATTGTCCTATAACTACGGTCACAATGTTTGTAACTCCAATTCAATAAAAATATCTATGGTGGAGGATTTCAACTACAACCAACACAATTTGATATTTTCAGGCATCCTACTAACTACAATACATTTTGTATAACTTTACTGGGGTAATTAAAGGGACAGATTCACCCTTTTCAGGAGTGAATTGCAAAATTCCTTCAAAAATACTTCAAACTAAGCATGTCACTTTCTATTTCTATAGATGTCTTTTCTGTATATCACAGAGTCTCAAGATAGATGAGTCGTCATTTTAACTTTAAAACGCAGATTATTCTGGACACTCATGGATTTGGAGGCTCTAATTTCAACAGTGAGCTGTGAACACTATTACTGATTAGCTTAGCTAGAAAATTTCTGTTTCTGAGGCTATGTTCAAACAGATGGCAAAACTGTCCCTTTAAGCTATTCATCAAATTTGCAACAGAAAAAACCAACATGGAATACCGTTTGATCAGTTAGCATATACTGTATTGTAGTGCAGAGACATAGTCAACCTTTTCATTTCTTATGCATAGTTCTAATCACAAAGTTCCATTGAAATTCATGAGGAAAAAGTATGTAATGTACATTAAATTGTTAACAGTGCAATAAATAACAACTGGGATATTTAATAGTAACTCTGTACAAGATAAACTTTAACAATTAATACTATTTTACACTTTACAAATTCAAAATGTTTGTCAAACAACTAATATAATTTTACTATCTCCTTTTTTAACCCTAACAAAACCCAATCATTCTTGGTGACAGTCTGAAACTTCCTGATCCTCATGGTTTGTCATTGGCTATATTTTTACTAAGGCAAATTGGTCAATGCCCACAATGATTTCCATTTTTCAAATTTTGGAAAATGGAAAAGTCAAACCACAATTTAAGTCCATATCTAACTGCATCATATTTCAGCTCTTACACTCACTACCAAATGATCTTAAACCTTTTGTTATCTTTGAGAACTTTATATTTATTGATATTAAAGATACAGTCTGCTCTGAGCCTTTATCTTTGTCAATCTTAAAGACCAATTCAATACAGAACAGTAATCGTCATTTAAGCCAATTTAATTCCAAACTTGATGTATTTCAAGTTACTAAGACCTATCCAATCCTATTTCATTTCAATATACACTTCATATTCATGCTTCAAAAGACTATCAGGCCAAAATACAGATCACTGTCTTAAAATAGCTATAGCTGACTGAAAATCCCTTAACTGACTTAAAATAGCTTTAACTGACTCAAAATACCAATAGCTGACTTAAAATAGCTTTAACTGACTCAAAATACCAATAGCTGACTTAAAATAGCTTTAACTGACTGAAAATACCTATAACTGACTCAAAATAGCTTTAACTGACTCAAATTAGCTTTAACTGACTTAAAATACCAACAACTGACTGAAAATACCTACAACTGACTGAAAATAGCTATAGCTGACTTAAAATACCTATAACTGACTTAAAATAGCTTTAACTGACTCAAAATACCTTTAACTGACTGAAAATACCAACAACTGACTGAAAATACCTACAACTGACTGAAAATACCTACACTGACTGAAAATACCTTTAACTGACTGAAAATACCTACAACTGACTGAAAATACCTATAGCTGACATAAAATACCTACAACTGACTTAAAATACCTACCCCGAAATCTAACACAAGATGTAAAGAAATGAAAACAACCGTCAGAAATGAATATTTAAGTAATGTTTTAAACATATTAAAATACTAGAAATTTGAGGAAGTAATTTGCTTCTTTCCTAAAACCAACTATACAGTTATTGCCCTCTGATCAGGCTGTATACAGCTGTGGACTTAACAAACATGCAAGCCAACACAAGAGCAAATTCATTTGTAGCAGTTTAAACTACATAATCATGGTATATTAATAAAATGTATAAAATATTTGTGGTTTGATCAAAATGTAGGCTGGTCAAGGAGGCTGGTTCTTTGGTACAAAAAGGGGAATGCAATATATACAGTAATTCTAAAATGTCTAACAAAAAGCAGCAAAACAACAACAAATAAAGAGTAAATAAAAATTGCACAAGATTGTGGGGATTATTGTTGTGGATTTCAAAAGAAAAAAAAATAAAACGAAATGAAAAGAGGAAAGTGATATTACTAAATGTATATAATACTACCGGTAATATTAAATCAGATCTATGTTAACTCTAAAACTTCAAGAACACTAATAATAACAACTTTTTGGACAAGTGGTTTTCTTTCATCCTTTTTTTGACTTAGTTAATATTTGGTGAATTGTTATCTTGTCTAATGTCAATCAGCCATATTAAATCAAGAA